>NC_135310.1:115373387-115678964 GCF_048772815.1 Callospermophilus lateralis | reverse complement strand
TGCAAATCTTTTTAATGTCTGGCTTAATAGAAAACACCTCTATTCTCATATCTGCTTCTGTATTCAGTATATCATGTCATATGACCTTTGGTAAACTCCACTGTATAGTCATAACAGAATAAAAGTAAAAGAGTGCCTGGTGTGGTGGCACACACCTGTAATACCAGTGACTTGGGAGGCTGAGGCAGGAGGATCAAAAGTTCAAGGCCAGCCTCAGCAATTTAGTGAGGCCCCAAGCAACTTTAGCAAGACCCTATCTTAAAATTTTAAAAAATTAAGAGGGCTAGGGATGTGGCTCAGTGGTAAAATGCCTCTGGGTTCAATTCCGAAAAAGTCAAAAGGGTAAAAAAGTCAATCAATATTTTAGTGATTCTATAAGGAAAAAAAAAAAAAGATTAACCCTGTAAACCCACTCCATAAGAATCCTTAGGGGGCTGGGGATGTGGCTCAAGTGGTAACGCGCTTGCCTGGCATGCGCAGGGCACTGGGTTCGATCCTCAGCACCACATATAAACAAAATAAAGATGTTGTGTCCACTGAAAACTAAAAAATAAATATTAAAAAAAAAAAAAAAAAAAGGATCCTTAGGCCCTCAGGGATCCCAGGCCACACTTTGAGAACTGCTGACCTAAGGTAATTTTTATCTATGGCAAAATGTCTGGGATATTATGAAAATTCTGTCAAGAGGTCCTCAATCTGAGCTTCCTTCCTCATGCAAGAAAAAGAGCTGTGTCCTCCTCTCCTGTTCTCAGCCTCCCTCCTTCACCACTGATAGCCTTAGCTTTACCAGAGTCCTAAACTGGGCGAAGTTTAGCCCCTCACTTAAAAGGTCAGAAGCTAACCTCTACTGCAGGGGTCGCTGTGGTCCGTGTGCACACTCTCCTGCTTCCCCAAGCCTGGGAAAAGATGCACCCAGCAGCTGGGAGCCCAAGGGCTACCTGTCTAGGGGCTTCTACCTATAGCTGGAACAGGGAGAGGCCAGTTTGGGATCTGGAGTTCTTCTGAAATACATCATATAGCCCTCTCGCTGTCCTTTTTCCCCTAGAATTGACCATGGAAATGTTGCATTTAGCTAGATAGATGAATAACAATCTTAGGCATCTATTTGTGCATCTAACCATCTACGTCTGATTACCCATGAAAAACAGTAATTTACCTATTGTAGACTATGTGCAGATTACCTACATGGTAAATTTGGTTTGTCTATGTTACTAAACTCTTTTATCTAAATTGTGTCTAAATTGTTTGTTTATCCTGGTCATCCTTTGACATATTTCTTTTGCTTCCTTTTTAAAATACCTTAATAAGTTAATTCCTCTGCCAGCAAGTCTTCCACATTGACCCAATTATATACCAATATGTACTATTATGCCTTAATCTGTGCTAAACAACAATTTAAAAATCTTTAAGGCTAAAAAGCAGAGGTGTCACTGATTGGGTATTCTAAGAGATGCTTAAAATACTTTATAGATGGAGATAGTCTGTTTGCTCAATTGATCTTTAATCACTCCTGGAACTGATTAAATAGGGTTAAACAATTAGTGTGGATATTATTTATGAACATCCGGTTCTCAATCTGAAGTTTTCCAAGCACCACACTTAGCTCATAGAATGTCATCATGGGGCAGTGGCTGGCATTTTTGAGGACTCATTATACAATGGGCCCTGTGTTAAGTGCTTTATATTCATTATGTCACTTAGTCCTTAGTACCAGCAGAAACCAAGCTAGGCAGTAGAGCAAGAATCTATAAAGTGAGCCAGGAGCAGTGGTGCATGCCTATAATCCCAGAGACTCTGGAGGCTGAGGCAGGAGGATTGCAAGTTTGAGGTCAGTCTCAGCAATTTAGCAAGACCCTAAGCAACTTAGTGAGACCGTGTCTAAAAAAAAAAGAAAGAAAGAAAAAAGCTAGCTAGCATTGTAGCTCAGTGGTAAAGCACCCCTGAATTCAATCTCCAGTACAAAAAAAAAAAAATTGAACTCAAACTGATTCTAGAACCAATGAGTGGATGGTACCAAGGCATTTGGTTAAGACATTGGAATCAATGGTCTCACAAAGGAGTGTTTATATAGTAAGGGAGAAAGTGCTTCTCAGTTGGATAAATATGGAAAGGACATACTGTAACTGCTCTGTGGGTGGTTTTCAGGAGATAAACGAGGCAGAATATATGCCTTGAAAGATTTTTCAAGCTGGCATGGGAAAATGAGATAAACTGACTCTATATAACTCTACCACAGGGTTGGTATTGCCAGAGAGAGGTCATGAGCCCTGGTTATCATTTGAGCTGCCAGATTGGGTTGGGGCTGCGTCACCAGGAAGACCTCTGTCCTGGCAATATTTAGCAGAAGCAGTGTCGGGGATGTCACCTGGTGGATTCAGGCCTGGGAGGGAGTTTGCACTGAGGGACATCTAAAACCTCTTCCTCTTCCAAGATCACTTACTATAGAAGAGCTGTGTCCTTGAAAATATGGCAGCAAAGTGAAGTTTGTAGATTGAAATTGAATACCCTCAGTTTCCATAGTAAAATTAGCTCTATTATGTAGACTACCTGGTCCCAGAAACATAATGAAAATCCAACATAAGACCACAACAACAAATTTTTAATTTTATCAATAAAATGGCCATTTTAGTCTGGAACAAAAATCACACACAAAATAAAATCAGTATTAGAATCACATTTTTTAGGGGTCTAAGTTTTTCTCAAGCTTGTCTATCTTGAGTGAAATTCCTCTTTTATTTTTAATTTAAAAAAAATCTTTTTGAATGGGGTCTCACTACGCTGCCCAGGCTGGCCTTGAACTCCTGGGATTAAGTGCTTGTTCTTCCTCAGCTTCTTGAATAGCTGGGACTTCAGGCAGGTGCCACCACACTAGGCAAGTTTTTCTTTTAAAACCATAAGCAGGCCAAGGCAATTTGGGGCTGTTGGCCTAGTAAATGGACCTGGGCTATTGACTTGATGCTGTGATCAATACCTGGGCTTCATTTCCCATTTGTAGAATTGCAAAAGTATTTCTGTAATTTCCCTTTTCATTAAGAATGAATTCCCAGAGCAGTCATGATTGAAAGGGGATATGTGTGTGTTCAGTTGCCGTAGGTGGAAGGGCTCAGGATGGAGACAGGAATAAGGCTCTGGAGACTGCAAAAATGTAGGTTCTAGAACCAGGAACTCAGGAGGCTCCCTGAAGGTTGGTATGTGGGACGAGGTCCAGGACCTCCACTGGCACGTTGGCCTGTGATTCTAATCTTATTTGTTTTGCCTGTATAAGTGGCTCCGTCCAGGCTGTTTGGTTTTATATAACTGCTTTCCCCATTCATCTTTCAATCACTGGAAATGATCCATGTAATAAATCAGAGGTGTCCATTGCTAAAGGAAACTCCCACGCCAGAGGCCTGTTTTGTAAAATGGGAACGGTTCAGAAGACCCCGAAGCCCATCTGTCTCCAAGAAGAGGTGTGGTTATCTCTGGCAGAGAATCCTACAGCTGATTCCAGGCTTCCTGATGATTCTTTGGATGGGAACATCATATCAGATTCTCTCCCTCTCTGTGTGTCTGTCCACATTCTTTCTATTCTGGCATCTCTCAGATTGTGGCTAGCAGAAAGTTCAGACTCCTGTGTGAGTGCCTGCCAGTACCTGTAGCCACTCTTTTTTTGGCCTATGTCACTAAATGAAAAGGTGAATATATATTGACTTATTTTCCGGTAATTGTTAGGTTTTATTGTTCCCACAACTAGAGGCTTTTGTATTGATCTCTTAAAAATGGTCAGTATACCCAAAGGATCAAATGACAGGTCTGTAATGGCTCTCCCACAAAGTCAAATATTTTCATTGATTAGATTAGGAAAGGCTCTTTTTAGGCACCATAGCCAAGGCAACCATGATCTTAGGAAAAGCTATAGCTAATCCTATTCTTTGGTGAGTGCTCTGTAAAGATTTTGGCTGTATTAACTTTCTGTGACATTTCTAATTACAGCTCTGCAAGCATAATGAAAAAAAAGTATTCCACTGTTCTCTTACAAAAGTTAGATTGCAAAAGAATATTCAACTGACACTCAGTACTTAATCATTTGAAAGGGGAAAAAAGGTACAATTCTTATTTCAGCTTTTTAAAAGTACATTTCCAATCATCAACTCAGTACAATCAGTAGGAAATAAAAATCATTTTGTTTGAACCATAGTTTTTGAAGCTCAAAAAATGGACAACTTAATGGCAAGTTTGGTTCTGCAAGAGATATTTTAGAGTTTGTTCGGTCTGGTAGAGATACACCCAGAAGAGGAAAAAGAATCCAGAAGGCAGACAGGTCACTGAAAGAGAAATGGTAGATGATTTTATCATGTGCTTTGTTTTAGGTGAAAGCTCGTTTGATAAAGATGGGGCATCTTAATTCCATGAACATATTTCTCAGACAAGAAATTGACAGGATGCAAAGGGTCATTTCGATCCTCCGCACTAGCCTGAGCGATCTGAAACTGGCCATTGAGGGGACAATCATCATGAGTGAGGTGAGCCACCCACTGCTCAGCAGTCACCTCTCTCTTCTGCTGCTGTTTCTCACTCACATATGTTACCTGCATCTTCCTCAGAACTTGAGAGACGCCCTGGACAACATGTACGACGCTCGTATACCTCAGCTCTGGAAAAGGGTGTCCTGGGATTCGTCCACCCTGGGCTTCTGGTTTACTGAACTTTTGGAAAGAAACGCACAGTTCGCCACTTGGATATTTGAAGGGAGGCCCAATGTGTTCTGGATGACTGGTTTCTTTAATCCCCAAGGTAGGTGCTCCTGGGAGAGTGGGCAGCACTTGGACTTGTGTGGATGGACGGTTAGATAGTGCCATGGCTTGGTGAAGGTACGCTGCACCGAATGGCAGGTGCTAGCCGTGTCCTCTCCACGGTTGGAGGACATAGGTAACCCTGCTCTCCTTGCTTAACAAGTTCAATCGGAAGTTATTCTTACCTTTCTTCCACAATGTAGTGGCCCAATCCTCTCTTTTCCACCACTTCAGCAAACTGTCACTCTGTGGTTAGGGGAAAAAGAGTTTTTTTAAAAAATTCTCTCAAATTTTAGTTTTAAATTTTGGTGGAGAAATTTTTTAAGTGAAGCCCCAGAAGAGGCAAAAAGAAAAAATTGTTCATGGAAGTCAGAAGATGAGACTGATTTAAAAAACTGTCATGTGATGTGGCATAAATATTAAGGGAGCTTCGGGGGTCTCCCTCCCCTCCAAACCAGGAATTTTGGTCCTTTTTTCCCCTGAAAGAGTGTTTTGTCATTCTGCTTCATTTCTCCCTTCATTTTGAGAGTGTTTACTCAGAAAGTTACCCGCTCCATGTCAGAGTTCATACGATTCGAGCGAAACCCAACAACTTTCTGTCTTACTACAATACGGGTAGTTTTCCTTCAAGGGATTCTTGGCCAAAATGAAGAGATGTTGGATTTCTCATGGTTCGGCACCTCCTGGCACCATTTATAATACAATTTGAGAAACATTCACACTTACGATTTAGAATGAGTTGCTTCTACTCACAGAAATAAGGTTGAATCTCATAAAATAAAGGCAGCAAAGCAGAAAAACACGACATCTTGGATGATTCAGTTTATACAAAGGACAAGGCCAGGTACGGACCTATAGTGTCAGAATCCTGGTTACATGAGGGCAGGGGCACAGTGATTAGGGGAGGGCGCAGCAGACTTCTGGGGCCTGGGAATGCTGTTTTCGGAGTGGATGCTGGCTGTGCGGCTGTATTCCCTAGGTGGAAATACACTGAGCTGGAGGCTCATGATTAGTTTTCCTCCTTGCAAACCTTCCATTAGAGTAAGTTGTCACCAGATAATTCCTGACTGGGGAGCCTGAAGATATAGCATCTAATTTAATCAGGATTGTTTAAGCACCTTCCATTTGCCAGCCCCTGTGCAGGGTGCTTTCAACAGAGACAGATTCGAGACCTGATTCCTGCCCTAAAGAACTCCATAATCTTGTTGGTAAGACAAGTGCATCAGCAAACCTTAACGCGACGCGATGAGTGCTCCATGTGAGAACTGGGTAGTACAGGGGACAGAGATGAATTCTGCCCGGGCAGGGCTTGAGAATGGCTTTGCATGGGAAGCAGTGAGTCAGGTTTGTAGTGGATGCAAGAAAAGGTCATTCCAGGCAGAGGCCTGAGCAAAGCCCAGGCACGTCCAGTGGAAAAAGGACACCCAGCTCAGGACACAGGGGCACAGGTGGTGGGGGGAAGCTAGAAAATGCTGTCTTTTAGAGGAGTCTGGCTATGTCATAAAGGCCATGGAAAGTCACCAAAGCTCAGAAGGTAATCCCAGGAGTTGGTGGAGGGTGGACTAGAATCCAGGGGCCCAGAGCAGTGAGACTCCTCTCAGGTCCATGGAAGAGCCTGGGATCTTAACAAGGTGCAGATGGAGAACAGATTTGATGAATCAAATGGGCATTTTTGAGAGAGCAAGGAGAGGCTGTGCCTTCGGCTGCAGGCAAAGAACAGGACAGGGAGCAAGTGCAAGAGGGACCTTGGGTGGCAAGGCCAGGAGGAGCACTGGGTTTCGGAAAGGGCTGGAGGAACATTCAGGTGCAGAGATGCACTGGGAGACCTGGAGTTCAGAAGCAGCATCAGGACCACTGATTTTTAAAAAATATGTTTTAGTTGTAGATGAATACAATAACTTTATTTTGTTTATTTATTTTTTATTTGGTGCTGAAGATCCATCCCAGTGCCTCACATGTTCAAGGCAAGAGCTCTACCGCTGAGCCACAACCCCAGCCCCAATGACCACTGATTTTAAAATCTGTGAGGTCATTGAGTGTATTTTTTTTTTTCTTTTGGTACTTCATGCATTTAGTCCTTCATGAAATAAATGTTCATTATGTACCTGGTACGGGCCAGGTACATACCTACTATGTGCAGTAAGAAAAGGCCAGATAAGACTGTTCTCACCCATGCAAAATTCACAGAATAGTAAGGGAGACAAACATTGAGCCATTACTTACATATTGATTACATTTGTGACAAGTTCTTGTAGGAAAAAATATTGGTTCATAAGAAAGCACAAAACAAAGATAACACCTCTGGGGTAGGGGAGGCATGAGAGTGGATAGAAGTTGCCCTGAGAAAATATTCCAAACTGGGATCCCAGGAGAAGCCACCAGGAGCCCAGAAGGCTGAGATCATTGAGTGTATTTTTGATATTCAAAGACCAAAGAAGTGGGATGGGTTCATCCCTGGCTTCCCATAGGCACAAATGACAGAGTCACATCATACATCATGGCAATACACCTTCTTCCAATGATTATCTTTTTTTTCCACCTGTAACTTAAGATAGCAAAGTGTTAACCTCTAATTAACACTTGAACTGATCTTTAATTGAGCTTGATTTTTATGGACTAATCTTTCCTTGTTAGTCTTGGTGAAGTGATGTTCATACCAGAACAATATCGAAAGAAATGCAAATGTAGATGTACACTTCGGTTCACTTCTCACTTGCCTTCACCTGTTAATAATATGAATCATTTCTCTTTTCTTCTGTTTTTGAGTGGGACTTTGATTCCTTCTCTTCTGGCTCTCTGTGTCTTGGAAAGCCCAGACTTATGCAAGCGAGAACCCTTCCCTTTACACATAGGCACACAGGCACACTCGCCCTTATCTATGATTGCTCTCTGTTCATTGCATAAAAGACTGGAAGTCACTCTTCCTGCACACTAATCACTTCCTGCTTCCTTTTCCTCCTCTTGACAATTACTTTCTGTTCCACACACTTGGCCAAATCCAGCAAGCCTGTGCAAGCTCACAGACAGGGTGCACAAAGCCCTTTCCAGTTGGAGGCCTCGCTGACCTCCATGTGACAGCAGTAGGTTTCGCGACATGAATGTGTCTCCTGAGTTTTGTATCTTCTAACACCGTCTCCTTGGATGGAATGAGGTCCTTGTTTAGTTCAAAACATTTTAGTTGATGGCTTTAAAAAATAATCCCACACAAAGTGGGTGGACTTCTCATGAAAACAGAAGGGAGACCAGTAAAGTAGAAGAAGGGGACCCGAGGGAGGGATGAGGAGAGGGAAAGGGGAAGTCCTGGGGGATTAAATGAAACAAATGATATTATGTGCATACGTGAACCCATAACAATGAGTCCTGCTATTACATATAATTATGAGGCACCAATGATCATGTTTTTAAACACTCCACACAGGTAAGTAAAACACAATTAGGTTTGCAAAGAGGTCACCAAGGAGCCACAGGGTCATGACAGACACATACAGTCAAACTCCCCTGGACTATGAAACACTTCCATGTTTCAATTTCGTATGACTTAATTTTTATCATATTGTAACATAGTATGGCACCTGATGCTGTCCACTGTGTGTTTCCCAAAGTGACTTTGAGGCCCTCAAGGACAGGTGACATGCTTCAGTTGCCCCCCGGGTCTGTGCCCAAGCTGGCGCCTCTCAGAGCACTGTTCGTTTGCCTTCGGACTGGCTGATGTTTATCTGTCATATTTGAGGAGGCTGAGTCAGCCGCCATGCAGCTCAGCTGGTATTTTCAGCCCCCGCCGCAATCATTTCTGTAGCAATTGATGAGCTCAACCGTGTGGCAATTAGATTTGATTAAAATGGTCAAGCTCTCTGCGTCTGTGACCTGTAGTATTTGTTGAATGGCGTAGCTTCTTCAGTGCATGGATTTGCCTCCCAACAGATTCTTCGGACCAATAGTGCCTTTGCCCTTCCCTGGTCCCCCCAGCAGTGACGGTGCCCTTGTTCTCGTACCGTCTAAGACTGCACCTCTTGGGGTGCAAAGGGTTGCTGTGGTCTCTTTTTCCTCACGGGCATCCCTTCTGCAGGGCATCACGTATGCACGATTTAGATGCTGGTGCAGGAGCTTGTGTGTGTGTGTGTGTGTGTGTGTGTGTGTGTGTGACAGAGAGAGAGAGAGAGAGAGAGAGAGAGAGAGAGAGAGAGAGAACGCTCCATATGTGGGAATGTGTTTAAACCTAAGAAATATGAGTTGTGAAGAGCCCGTCTTCAAGCCAGAACATCGACTGCCTTTTGAAACCTTCTAATTGATAGCCACACTTTACCGTTTGATATTGGTGTGACTCACAGGTGCTGCTAATAACGGCGGAGGCAGAGGCTGAGCGTGCCCCGCAGGCCTCACACCTCCATATTAGATGGAACCACGCAGTATCATTGTTTTCCAGATATCTAACTCAGTCTGGAGCTTGATGCCATTTAGATGCCAAACTGCGCTCATTTTTTTTTCTATGCTTTTATCTCAGTGTCTTGACAAGCCATGCCAGGCTGCGGCAGCAGGTATCAGTAACAACTTATTATTCCCTAACATGAATCAAGATTTTTCACTTAGAGGGGATTTTTGCAGAAGCAAGGAGATGGGTGATTTTTGTCCTGTTATCTTGTGTTTCTGTGACCATCACTGCAGCCTCTCGCCTGTGTGTGTGTGTGTGTGTGTGTGTGTATTATCGGGCAGCATCAGCAGCTAGCTGCAATTTCCAGACGCTCGTCTTGAGGATAGTTGTGAGAGCCTGCTGTTTGTGGAGGTGGAAGAGTGCACCGAGGGTTCACAGAACTCCAGGGCTGGAAGGGACTGGGGGACAACTAGTAGCAATTCTAAGCGAGGCCCTGGTGCAACTGTTCACAGAGCCAGAGCTGCTCCTCATGTCTGAGGGGGTCTGGGTGAATGGAATTTAAATAATAGCAGCACTGACCTACCCTGTGCACAAACCCAGAACTACAGAAGGACTGTGGACACGTTCAAAATGCCTCTGAGGGAATAACATGTGGTTCTGTTGTCCTGGTGTGTGGGGGACTTCCAAGCACTGGGCTGCATCACATCCTCATCTGCTCTTGTACGCGGTTACCTTCCTCACTGGCCACCCTGTCCCTTGTAATCTGGCCCACTGCCATGTTATACTGAAACCACTCTCTGCAAGGACCCCGAACCTGGTGAGCTCCCTGCCAACCACATCCCCTTGGCTGTAGCTAGGATGCTGATTCTAGAAACTCTTCCAGACCTTGGCTTCCATCCATTCCCTTCTGTGGTTCTTTTCCCATCCCTTAGAGGGCTGCTTCTCAACCCACTTTCTGGGCTTTATTCAGGCAAGTTCTGCCCTTGGACTTGGCCCCCTCGTCAATGAGCTCAGCCATGCTCACATATGTAAACTATTCATCTCTACCCACCTAAAGTCCCAGTGTGGAATTCTGATTCCTCATTTCCCGTTGCCAGTGTAGGACGTCTCATGCTCCCATGAGCCTCACCAGTGCCATGACCTACCTGGTCATCTTCCTCCCAAGTCATCCTCGCTGGGATTCTGCTGCCTTACCTTATGTACCATCCTCCAGCCCCGACACACATGACCAAACAGCTGGGAGGAGGAAGACCAGGAGAGCAGAGGTCATGGAAGACAAAGAGAGGGAGGGTTCCAAGTAGTAGTGGTGCTGCCAGAGGTCAAGCCAGGTGGGCCCCAAATGGTCCCAAGAGAAGTCCCAGGGAAGCAGGTGGGGCAGTGGGGGGGTCAGGCAGCATGTAGGGTGAGTGGACAGTATGGATGATTCTCTCAAGAAACTTGTCTTCATAGAGGAGAAGCAAGTTGGAGGATAGTGGTAAGAAGAAAGAATTTGCTTGTTTTCTTTCCATGGTAGGGTTAGGTGTAAGGAGAGGGATATTTGGACCCATTCACGATCAGGGTTTCGCTTGGCAAGTGATGAAGAGAATGGAATTAAGTAAACAGGAAAGGAAGTAAAGCAGAGTCAGTGAGTTAAAAACATGAGGAGGCCCAGGAGAGGCTGGACCGCACTGCTGGATGGGATACTGAAGAGACCCCGGTGTTGGCAGGGTACTCAGTCCTTGGTGGCAGGTGGGCAGATGACATGAGGAACGAGGGGAGCGGCTCATGGCCAGAGATGTAGCAGATTCTCATAAGAGGTGGAGGGGAAGAGCGAGGTCTTTAGGGCTGAGCCAGGTTTTAGCAAGGGCAAGATGGTAGGATGTGTTCTGAGTAGGTAGAATCATGCCAGAAGGACTCGTGGGGATGTGGAGGAGCAGGGGAAGAAGTGGGATTTGGAGTCAAGGGAAAGAGGCATCAACTAGCACCAGGAGACAATGGATCAGGTGCAAGGAATACATTGCAGAATGTGAGGGTGGGCGTAGCAGGCCCCACTCTTGCCAAAAGAATTACCCCCAACTCTTCCGTTTGTGCTGAGGTTTTGTTGGAGCCAACCATCTCCAGGCCTGTGGGAGAATGTGTGTCTCACGGGCCCTGGAAGGACTCAGCTTGTGCTACTGACAGCCCTGCTGATATTTTACAGTGAGGCATTGCCCTTCCACCTGTGAAACTAGCTCTTCCAACAAAGGTGAATCAGTGACTTCTGAGACCGGTCTCGCGTAGCTTTTCAAAGAACCGTGGTTCTCAGACCCACTTACCCCAATAGGATCACCTGCTGTCCTTTTAATGCATACTTAATGCTTGGGGCTCCAAACTAATTATATCATAATAAGACCTCTAAAGTCTGTACAGCACATTTTCTTAAAAGCTCCCTTAGTCACCCTAATGCATGAAGAACCTTGAACTTAGATCTTTGTTACTGCTCTGTGATCCCCAGTGCCAATCCTTGGTGGCAGGTGTCACAGAAACGCAGCTCCTTGAGCCCCACCCTTGACCTGCCTACTGCATCAGGACCTTCCTGTCCATCAGAGCCACTTCCCCAGATGAGTTCTGTGAACAGTAAAGTCTGAGAATCAACCCTGCCTTACAACAACCCTGATGCCCGGACGCTACCTCCAGGGAGTCTGGTGCTGTCGTCCTGGACCGTGGTCTGGGAATTGGGAGTTTTCAAAGTTCCTCTGGTGTTTTCAATATTCAGCAGTTTTTAATGTCTTCCTTAGAGCTGCCAGCAAAGAGTCGGGAGAGGCGCCTGGTGCATTCTCATTCAACTGGACCCATCCACCCCATCTTTGTTTAATGATTTCTGACCTTTTATTTAACTTAGCAATGAACTATGTTTGCTTCTCATTTGGGGGAAAAACTGCCTGTCATAAACTTGTGGCAGGAACATCATTTCTCCTTATCTTCGAATATGCTTCTGGGAGGCTTGGTAACTGTTTAGACAGGAAATACTGCACAACCTAAGGCCCATTACAGAAGGACTGGTTCATTTGTTACAGAAAAAAAAAATGTTGTCTATTTTTGGTATAGGTCCATGGTTACAGAACACCAACCACTCCTGATAAAGTTGAGGAGAGCATCCTTCCTGATTAGCCATTTCTTTCGTCTTTTCTAAGATTTTGAATGAAATGATGCTTAGAGGACCCCATGGCTTTCTTTAAACCAGCTGATTGCACAAGTCAAACAATGGTAATGAGTTTGCTGAAATGCTGGATTACTGCCGTTATAGGAATTAACGTCTAACAAGTGTTACTTTAGACTTGAGTTTCCAAAGAATAAGCTAAAAAGTAAATTTAAAAAAGAGAGAGAGAAAGAGCAAGAGAACAATCTTGACAAGTGTTTTAAGAATTCATTATGCTTTCTGGGTTTGTTTGAAAGGGAAATTTTTTAAGCATCTCATTTAGACCACATGTAACTCAGATGTTTAAATAGTCAAATTGCCCATTTTCATGTGGGTGGTTAAATATCATGGAAAACAAAGGTTATTACTGTTGAAGACTTTCCCCAACTTTTGTTTCTTCCTTCAGACACATGAACATGGGAATCGCTTTCCCATCACTTTAAGAATTACTCAAACTAAATTTGTGCCAAAACAAAAGTACTGATTTCCAGGCTTTTATAAAGAAAAGTGTATCGAGAGGCTTTTAGAATTATACAGACTTCAGAAAAAACAAATTTAGAATCCATTAGATTTGACATAATCTCCAAAAAAGATGGACATTCAGGTTTTTGTTTTTTAATTAAACAATGAACACTTCAGTGGATGTATTACCCTTTGAATTCCTCAAGATTGTATTCTTTTCAGGAAGCCAAAACAAACTATCACGGCTTGAAAAATTGAGTGTCTTCTCCATGTTCTCTGAGTAGAAATGGCCCATGGAATACTGTCCTCTACTCTTAAGCTTCAAATATATTTAGTTAACATTTTCTTTTTCTTTTTGGTACTGGGGAATGATCCCAGAAGCACTTTACCACTGAATCACACCCCCAGCTCTTTTTATTTTTTATTCTTGAGACAGGGTCTTGTTGAGTTCTGGCGGTTTTGCTAAGTTGCTGAGGCTGGCCTCAAACTTGTGATCCTACTGCCTCAGCCTCTCTAGTTTACTAGGAATACAAGTGTGTGCCACCTCGCCTAGCACATTTCCCTTTCTTGAGGGTCCAGATTCCACCTCCTAGCTGACTAGCACTGCTTCCTAAGCATTATGTCACTTACTGCTGAAATCCACTGGGCAATGTCATACATACTCCCAGCAGGGAGAGGACAGGAAATGGCCTTTCCTTAATTGCACTAGAGTTTTCAGAGCTCTTTGACAATGTCTGCCTTTCAAACCAGGTGTTTTACATTAGAGAGAATTCTTCTCATTCCCAGTCTGACACCTGTGGCATTGCCTGAGAACCAGCCATATGGAGTGAGGTCAAATTTGCACTCTAGTTGGAACTTAAAGTATTATAGAAAAATCCAGTTATTCAACTTGTGCAGATAGATGGTTCTGACTAGAATTCATGCCTTGTACATTATGACCTTGTGGATTCATAGATCAGTGGTGAATTTTAAAATATCATAAAATAGGGTCAATTTAATTCCAAGTCCTCCACTTGAACGTGCAGTGTCTAATACACCACATGGCTGAACACTTAATGTTGAATGACGAAAATGACATCTTCGTGGAGTGATGAGAGGGTGCATTAGGTTTGATCACCCCACTGATTGGCGAGCACACACAATGTTTTACTACTACGGTGTGGGATCCCCAGTATTTGAAATGGAAGGCAACACCATCACATGCTGGTCAGATCACCTCCCGGGGCTCCACATAGAGTACAGGCACTGACTCCAGCTGCTGCCAAGCAGACTTCCACATGTTTCCTGGCCCCCCTCCCCATAGTTAATATCTTTCTTAATAATTATTTTATTTATTATTTATTTATTTATTTTTATGTGGTGCCGAGGGTCAAACCCAGTGCCTCACACATGCTAGGCAAGTGCTCTGCCATTGAGCTCCAGCCCCAACCCCACATAAAGTCATCTCTTCTTACTCTGGTTGACTGACCAACTTTTCTTTTGAGTTAACACAAGGGGCCTTCATGAGCACCCGCATCCTGTTTTAGTGGCACCCTGAGTAAGCTTTCCAAGAGGCAAATACAACCAACTCACTGCTCCTCATCATCCACAGAATCAAGTGCAAGCTCTGGCCTTGAAACATCAGGCCCCACACTTGTTCCAGCCTTCTCTGGCACCACGGCCCCCCACCCCCGGCCTCTCTGTGCATTTGTGGCTCCTCCCACTGCAATCATCCCTTCCGGTAAACTCCTGTGCATCCCTCAAGAGCCGCATTTGACTTCATCTTCTCAGTCTTCCTTGAGCTGTCCTGAGTTTGGCTCACACCTGTCCTGCCTCCCTCCACGCGCTCTCCAGGCCAAGTCCCTGGAGTGCTGGGTCCATGGATGGCCTCACGCACAGAGTGGTGCCTGGCATACGTAACCACACTGGAGAGCATCAACGAATGAAAGAAAGGCCACAAGAGTGCCCCTCCACGAGTCTCATGTAGTAATGGGGAGAACTTGACTCCCTTCGTGGAAAAGAGCTGGAAACCTCGTCTTCCTTTCCATCTCCGAGAGGTCTTTTCTCAGTGCTTATTGCACCTTGTAACTCCCCTTTTCCCTTCAAACCCATCAGAATGTTATTACTTAATGTGTTAGTTTGACTCTGAGTTCACTAATTTAATAGTAGCAGGGATGTGTATATCCCAACACTTTACTCACTGGAGAGCTCCATGATTTTCAATATTTATATGGAGACCAAAATATAACAGCTAGGTCACAGATACAACTTAAGGTTTTGAAGCCCATTTTGAAGTTTAGGTTATTTTATTTTTTCTAACATCAAATGCCACGCTCCAAGAAAGACTGCTCTTATCAAATTGAGGGGCATGATCTACAAATATTAAGTTTAAAGAAAGGCCACGGTATACAGAGCCACGTATTATCTTAAAATAACTGTATTATGAACATTAAAACATGTAGCTTTCCTTTCCGGTGTGATTGCTTTGTTTGATCAAATTGAAAGTCAGGTTTCCTATTTTGGCTTTATGCCTTATTTCCTTAGACTAAATGAAATTGTTCCATTATAGCAAATAGAAGCTTGATAATGGTTTGATTTGAGTTTAATTGGAATGCTGTTTCTCAGAATACTTCTAACATTCCGGTCACACATTCAATATTGTGTTTTCCAGTACAGAGTATGAGCAAGGGCCAGGTGGGTTATGACCTTAGAGGCCTTGAGCAGTTGGAATCTCAGGGGACTTTCAAACCAAGGCCTGGTCGGAGAAAGAAAGGGTGCTGTTCTCCTGCTCCGAGCTGACAGGAAAGATGTAGCTCATCACAGTCCCCATAGAAACAAAACCCTGGGAGAAATGGCCCCCTGGGGTTTGGTGTCAACTCCTCTTGGAACAGGAGTGCAGTTTGGAGATTGATCAGCAAGTAATGCTTAGCATTACCTCTTGCTTGCTCCTAAAGTGGACTACATCAGGGCACCAAATTCTCTTCTTTTTTCTTCTTAAGGCTTCCTCACAGCAATGAGGCAAGAAGTGACCCGGGCTCACAAAGGCTGGGCACTGGACACCGTGACCATCCACAACGACGTTCTGCGGCAGACCAAGGAGGAGATCACAACACCCCCTGTGGTAGGTGCTGCAGGGACAATCTGGGGCCAGGGATGAAAGTTCAAGTCCAGCTTAAGACTTCCCTTGAGTGCCCCATGAAGTCCATTTGCTTTGCAGCCAGGGCTGTTTCCATTGTAACCAGGAGGCCCCGATGCCGAAGAGTAGAAGGTTAATGACAAGGTCTAGTGAGCCCTGGAACTCCCCAGGTGGCTTTTCTTTATAATTAAGGTTCTGTTTTGTGTTTGCTTAAAAGGGTTTTCTAGGGGCTGGGGCTGGGGCTCAGTGGCAGAGGACTTGCCTAGCATGTGTTGAGGCAAGGGGTTCCATCCTTAGCACCAAATAAAAATAAAAGCAAACAAAATAAAGTCATGCTGTACATCTATAAAAAAAATTTAAATAAATTTTCTAGACCTTTCCAGTTATTGCTAGGGCTGCTCACAAAAAGCCCGCCCCGGGGTCGGGGTGGGGGGCAGAGTAGTGCTGAGGGCAGTGGAGACCAACTGGATTAGCAGGGTAGATCCATTCCAGCAGTGTCCCCTTATCTTTGGGACCTGGTGGGAAGACGCCTGGCTGGGGAAGGAGTAGGTGCTCATCTGAGATAAGCAGACGCTGCCCAGAGCCACCACTCTGACACTGCTCTGCTCAATTAGCTTAAGCAAGTTCTTGGGCCTTTTTGAGTCTTGACTTCTTAATCTATAAAATGAGCGTGATGGTTCAACCTCACTGAGAGAAGTTGTGGGAATTTAAATGTGACCCTGTGGGCTTGGTGCCGGAGGCCCCCACCCCCATAGAGACTCAATAAATGTTATTTCCCTTTCTCTGATTTTCATTTCCACATTTGTCCAATAAGGGGACTGGATCAGATGATTCCAACTTCTAAGTATTTGGCCATTTAATAACAAGAATAATCTTTCCTCCAGTTTCCAATAACATGTTCTTTATTTCTGACTGCGACCTCACCCCCAAACACCTCGAACCTCTACATTTCCACCAACCTCTCTTCAGGGTAATTAGGTTCTTTCTATCACATGCCTCAGAAGATTCTTCCAGCTTTGACCCATTCATTTCTGCTTTTACAGGTCTTTGTTACAGCGGAGCCCCTGCTTTCTGGTAACAAAATCTGTCTTAGTTTGCCAAGGCTGTCACAATAACGTATCACAAACCAGGTGACAGAAAACAACAGAAATCTATTCCTTCACAGTTTAGAAAGCCAGAAACCTGAAATCAAGGTGTTGGTCATATTGGCTTTTTATAGAAGAAGGCTCTGAGGAAGAATCTGTCTCTGTGCTCTCTCCAGGCTTCTGGTGGCTGGTTGGACAGCCTTGGTATTGGTAGGTTAGTAGATGCATCCTGCCAATTCCTGGCTCCAGTGTCACAGACCTTCTTCCCTTCTTCCCTTCTTCTCTTTAAGATAGGATTTAAGGCCTGCCGTAACCCACTATTTCCTTATCTAAACTAATTATGTCTGCAAAATATGCATTTCCAAATAATTGCATTCTGAGGTGGTAGATGGATGTGAATTTTGGGGGACGCTCTTTCATCTGTCACACCTTCTAACTATGACCTTATAAGGTCCTGAGATTGAAAGAACCTTAGAGTGGGATACAACTTACTATAGGCTGGTTTCTACACTGCCCATGTAGATAATTATCAACTGTTAAGTTACCAGTGGTAATCATAGCCTGGTTTTCTGTGACTGCCCATGATTTTGCTGTGTTTCTTTTTTCTTTTCTTTCTTTCTTTCTTTTTTTTTTTTTTTTTTTTTGTGTGTGTGTGTGTGTGGTTCAAAAAAATACGTTTCTGACCTACATGAGGGGATTCCAGAAAACACTTCACGACTAATCCCCTGGTACTTCATTATAATCCATATTTGCTTCTCAGTACCCCATCTTCACTGGTAATGAAAAAAAGGTCACCATCTTCTACATAGATGTACATTATGAGCTTGCATGTTTATTGGAGGTCCCTGTGATTCCTTCCCAGTCTGTCTTTCTTTTTCTCTTTCTCTCTTTCTTTCTTTTTAGTGAATATATGTTCTGTGGCTCCCTGCTGCCTGCAGGTTAAAGTTCAGACTCTTCATCTTAGCATTCAGCCTCTTCCCTGGCCAAGCCCTGACTCCAACCATTGACCCTTCTGTTGAACAGAATGCTGGGGCTTCTCCACCCATCCTGCCTTTCTTTGTAGCATTGTCCCAGCCTGGGATGCCTGTCCTCTCTCCTCTGCCTTTGCAAGTGGAGCCCACCCTTCAGGGCCCATTTCAAGGCCATCCCTTCTACAAAGACCTCGGTAACCTTTCACCTCAGAAGTCCCTGCACTTGCTCTCAGAACTTTTCATCAGGCAGCTCCAGTAACAAATATGTGCAGGTCCTTCCAGGTCTTTTCCAACAGCAACAACAACTTCCTTTATGTATGTGTCTAGTCTTCCCCATTTAATAGTGAGAACCATGAGGGCAGGTCTAGGTGTGGGAGGGACACTGGGGAGGATGATCACGGTCTCCCACCTGGCCCCTCCACGGCCCCTGTCTGTACCACCCCCGGCCTCTGGGGGCGCTGTGGTTGTCCGCTAGCCAGCCCTGGCTGCGCAATCTCCCTTCATCCTTGAAGACGAGGTTGAGCCTTGGGTTGGCGTGACCAGCCCAGCTGAGATCCCAGGTGACACCAGCTCCAGATCGTGTTCCCCGCTCCCACCTTACAACGACTTAAATAGGACCTTTTGGAGACTTAGCTCCGTGTTCAGGCCATTTGGCTTTTCAGTTGCCAGGCGACCGCCCCCCCACCAACACGGGCCCCACACCTGGCACCCCAGTAACCAGTAACAGGAACACTCCCCCAGTGCCAGCCTCATCATATGCCGCAGAGGAAAATTGGGCCCAGTATTTCACTAATAGGATGTGCCCAGTGGTGCTTTCTTCATCTGGTAGCTTTTTAAGACTGATGTATGTTTTCTTTCCAAACTGATGACGTTTATTACACTAATGGATGCCCATCTAGCAGCACCTAATTTTAAAAAAAAAATCGATTCCCTTATGCTTGACTCTTGCAGGAAGGTGTATATATTTATGGGCTATATATGGACGGAGCATCCTGGGACAGACGGAATGGGAAGCTCACAGAATCCACCCCCAAGGTGCTCTTCATGCAGCTGCCGGTGCTCCACATCTTTGCTATTAACTCCACGGCCCCCAAGGACCCCAAGCTGTACGTGTGTCCTATTTACAAGAAACCGAGGCGAACGGACTTGACCTTCATCACCGTGGTGTATTTGCGTACTCTGTTGTCCCCGGATCACTGGATCCTGAGAGGGGTGGCCCTTTTGTGCGACATCAAATAAGTTGGTTTCCCACCTGCAGAGGGCACCAGGAACCATGTGGAGGAAGGGGCCGTGCTAATTGAGAGAGTTGGCCATGTGTGTCTTTCCTCCCTGATAACTGCTTGATTCCTCTCTCTCTCAATTAAAAAGTCCATGTTCTTCCATTGCTTGGGTTTCTTCTCATATCAATATTCAAA
Organism: Callospermophilus lateralis; assembly: GCF_048772815.1. Taxonomy (NCBI): domain Eukaryota; kingdom Metazoa; phylum Chordata; class Mammalia; order Rodentia; family Sciuridae; genus Callospermophilus; species Callospermophilus lateralis. The sequence goes on along the minus strand of NC_135310.1, from coordinate 115,659,618 downwards.
AAGCGGATTCTGAATTCATGCTTTTTTATTCCAGGAAATCAAAGTCATTATAATTACTTTTTAAAGATAAAATCCTATCTTCGTGTTAGAATGCTTTGGAAGGTTTGAATTTTAAAAACCCAAGACGAAGTGTTACTATCTTACATCCTAAAAGGAGACTAATAGAAAAGCCCAACTTTTCCCTACAGTAAAAATCACTTTCCCTCAAATGAAATTGACCTCTGTCTGGATTTGTGCTTGTGCTCTGGGCTCACCCTTCTTCCGTGCTTGTGAAGTGGACCCAGGAGAGTCCCAGAGGTGCCCTTCCGTAGTATAGCTGGGTGGTGTGAAATGGAAAATGGAAAACCCACTGGGATGGCTGCTCGTGTCATTTATTTTAATTTTACTTACTATTGTTTTATTTTATTTTTTTAGTGCTCTTCAAGCTCAGGGAACTTTGACTCTGCAGTTCTCCCTCCCCACCCCAATTCTGCAGGAGATAATGAAACACATTTCTAGGCAGCAAATGGAGAAGGAAAAACAAACTCCATCAAATGAAATTAGGTTACATGCTGAATGTCTTAAAAAGCAGAGTCTTTAAAAAGTGAAGCTATTTCTTACTCTGTAGTTAGTCTGAAACTCAGTATGAACCTTTATTTCCTGCTAAAGGAAATTGTCAATTGAACAAAACAGATGGGGTCCTATATTGAATGCTCATGCCGCTTCAGAATACTGAAAAGTGTCTCTACAGGTCTTCTCATCTGGAATCCTTTTTTGCCTGCCTCCAGCTAAAGTCACCAGCTCCATTCCCTGTGTTGTTCTGAAGTAGGGGAGTGTCCCAAGTTGCCTTGCTCTCTCTCATCCTCTGTCATCTTGATCACAGATGTGGATGGTAAACACACTGAGATGGTCTGGCAATAGCCCCAGTGAGATATCCAGGGAAGACCCTGAAGGAAGTTCCACCACAGTCTACTAGTTTCCAAACAGTAGAAAACCTTTTATGAAATGCAAATTGTAACAGTGGCCCCTGGTATGCTCCTGAAATTGATATAATATCAACACATAGAACTTTTAAAAAACTATGGCAGTTTAAATATTAGAGTAGCCAAGCCCCTATGCCAAGCATTTCAGTACTTCCCATGGCCAGTACATACACACACTAAAGCAAAGATGGCACTCCCGAACAGAGACTAGAATTTGGAAGCACTTGCCAATCTGAGTGGGCACAAGGAAAATCCAGCACCCTGACATTAGAGTAAACCAAACTTCAGGTTCTAAAATAAAACAGGTTTTATTCATACTCCTCGCCCAGTTGCTAAAACAATTGAAAGCAAATGCATAGTCTGCACCATGCTAGATTTTTAGAGAATCACTGTTAGGTTCAATGTTTTCTAGTGACTTGGAGAAGGATTGGGGAAAGAGATGAAAAAGATGTGAATCTAGCAAAGGTCCTTGATCAGACTGCTGAAGGTCACACAAGTACCATTTCCTGAGAGCTCTGCTGTGGCTGATGATTTTGCTCTGAGTCTACATGGAGGGAAGAGGGAGAGAGAGAAAGAGAGAGGGGAAGGAGATGGGCAATGAGGCCCAGCCAGGATGAGCACCTGGCAGTGCCTCAAAATGGTCTTCTTTATGGTGGCTACTTCTCAGCTACCCCTAGTTCTGCTGAGAACTGGCTGGGACCCAATTCTGCTTTCTTTCTCTAGGCCTAGTTAATGGTTTCCTTAGACATTTGGAGCCATTGAACTTCCATAAACACCATAACCATGTTCTCTGCAAAATTGTTGCTCTTTTACTAATTACATAATTTGCCACACTTGAGCAAGGGAGACCTGGTGAGCATAAAAGAGCAAAGGACAGAGGACAAGATGGGTAAGCCAATTGAAACTGGGAGAAAGGCAGAATGATTTTTCCTCCTTGGAATCAGTCCACATCTTCTCATTGTGTTCTCAGCAAAATGAGCAGTGAGATTTATACCTTTGTTGATTTAAAATGTTATTTTAGTTTGGACTTTATGTAAAAATAAGACAGGAAGAAAAGTGTCTAGAGATGTAGCTTCTAAAAGGGATGGATCTTGTGGGTGACGTTGCATGAATAAGCCTCACTCTCTGCCATCAGAGACCTTGGGTGAATAAGGGCCATCGGTGAAGTTCATAGGATTAGATAAGGAAACTCAAAGTTGGGGGATGAGCTTGAAGACAAGGTAGCATTTCCGTTGGTCTTTATCTTTTCATAGATGTTATTATGCTCTAAGGAAGGGAAAAGCATGGGAGAGAGACAAGAATATAAAGATAGGAAACTACATGGAATTTACAGAGACAAAAGTCAGACCGAGCCTTCAGTGAGTTTCTGTCATCTGGAATGTCCACTGCAAAAACATCAGAGCTCTCCATGAGCTGGCCTAAAATTAAAGTTCTGCTCTGTTGCCCACCCTGTCACTCAACTTGCTTAATTGCTTCTGCCTTGATGTTTTTTGAAACTATTTGATGTTTCCTGAATATTGCATGCACCATCACCCTGGTGATATTGCCTTGTCAAAGAAAATCCCCTTGTGTGAAGCAAATGGTCCCTTTGTGCATGGCAGAAAGCAGTGTACAATGAATGGTACAACCATTTTGGAAAATGGTTGGGAAGTTTCCTAAAAGAAAACCATATAGCCACCATATGACCTTAACATTTCATTCTTAGCTATTTACCCAGGAGAAATAAAATTCCTGCAAAAGTTTATGTACAAAATGTTTACAGAAGCTTTATTTGAAATAGCCAAGAGCCAACAACCGGAAACAATCCAAATGTCCATCAACAGGTGAATGGATAAACAGATGGGGTATATCCTCACATAAGAATTTTACTCAATGATAAAAAGGAACAAACAATAAAAAGGAACATGGACACATGAGTAAGTTGCAGAATCATTATGCTGAGAGAAGCCAGACTCCTCCCCAGAAAAGCCACGATGTGCGATCCACTATTTTGTGCTTCAGTTGTACCTCAATAAAGCTGTAAGCAAAGCTGCTCCCATCTCACTTCCCTTCGCTTTCTTTGAGGATTTCCATGACCTCCTACTCCTCTTCTAGGCAGAAGACAAACTGCAACTGAATTTTGCAATTTTAATTCTAGGACATCTATCTCCCCACTCTATAGCAAGCTTCTGGAAAACAGAAGATGTCTTTCTTGCACCCAGTAAGTAGTGACAGCATGGAGGAAAGCATGAATAGCAGGCAACCCAGTTGGGCCATGGGCAAAGGATGGGGAAGGAGGGAATGTCAGGCGGGAGGCGTGTTGGTAGGGTCTAGAACACCACAGACCATGGGGAGCCATTGATGGTTCTGGGATGCTGAAGAAATGAAAGTGAATTGGTCACCTAGGAGGCTATTCTAGACCAGGCAAGGATGACGGAGGATGGAACCAGAGAGCTGAGAGAATAGAAGAAGAGCAGGTTCTTTGATAGATGGTAGGGTGGGTAAAATTTGAGGATTCAGTTAAAATGAATAACAGTCAGAAAAAGGTAAAGATATAGCCGTCTATAGCCTGGAGAGTCTAGTGGGGCATTTCTTTTGCCATTAAAACTTGAGGGAAAGATCTGTTTACCAGCCAAGTGCTTATAAATAGCTGCCAAGGTCTCTGAAGAGGAGTTCAAGGTCTGTGAGCTCCCTGTTGCTCCCAGTGCTATCAGTAACAACGTGTGGTGGGCACATGCTGGGCACTGGTCTAAACCCCTGGTGGGAATGACTCCAACCCTCTGGTCAGTACTGATGTCATCATCCCCACTTCCCAGACTGAGACACTGAGGCACAGAGGAGCTAAACGACTTGCCCAGGTTTTCAAGCTAGTGAGTAACAGAGCTGGGATCTGAACCCAGGCTGGGTGGCCCCATCGGGGCTCTGACGTGCTCTGCCAGACAGTCCTGGGTTTTTATCACCCGAGTCCCGATGGCATGGACCTCTAAAATGCATAATGGTGCACAGAAATCGTACATCTATGTTTCTCTGACTTGTTAATTTGAGCATCTTTCATTATATGAGCAGCTTTTATGATATAAATGGAAAGGCTAATGGACATAGAGGAGAGACTATATGGCAATTATTAGTATTTGTATGGTGTTGAAACAAAGGTATGTTTAAAATCCAGGGACTTTGAAGAGAATTAGTGGGTTCATTTTAACTTTTTTTCCTGGGTTTTCTGGAGTATTCTAGACCAGAAAGTCTGTGTAACTGGAAAGAGTGGGATTGGAGAAATTAACTCTAAATTCCAAGTGAAAAGACATGAGTCTGGTCCTGGGACACAGGCCTTAGCCAAGCTGTTTCCTTGCCCACTTACAAAAGAAGAAGTAATTAAAAATGCATTTTAAAGAACACAATTGAAAGTGCTCAAACCTGTGAAAGAATAATCCACTATCCTAAATGAAAAAAAAAAAAAAACAGATTTAGGAACTACGGAGACCCTTTTAATTTTAAAAGGTCAAAAAGCCACTTGCAGTAGAAGTAACAGTGACTTTATCCTAGGTGTCTAATTGAATCTTCAATGGCTTGCTTCATAAAGGTTTTTTAAAACCATTAATAATTAGACTAATCAGAAACAGTTGAAAGGTACAGCAGCTGACAGGATGCCACACGGCAACACTCTCAGAAAAGGACTTGCAGCTTGAGTCTGGGAATGTGCATCAATGTGGATGAGCCCACCAAGGGCTCCCAGGGCTTTTTAGACACTGGCCTGTGTGCCTTTTTTTATATTTGATAAAAATTGTCCAGTCATCAAAAACCCTGAAAGTCTTGCTTCCTCCCTCTCTTACAGGTCTAGGTTCTCTGGAAACAGACTGAACCCAGGAATGTGTGGAGATTCCTGGAAAGAGCTCTTGGGCCCAGCTCTTTGGGGAGCGGAGGAGGCAGGACAGGGTAGAGGGAGCAGCCAGGGTGGCAGGGGTCGGGGGGGGAGCACTATCATAGTAGATGCCCATGGGAGTGAACAGTGGCATTGGCTGCCCCACACTGGGACTGGGGGACCCAGCAGCTGGAAGCCAATCGATGACAGCCAGCTCTCTGTGCAGCTGGGGACAGCCTGGGACCTGCTGGGGATCTGGCAGTGCCCAGCAGCCATAGCTCAGATATCCCCTCCACATTCCTCTCCTCCTTTCTTCTCCTCCTCTTTCCCTGTCGGTTTAAAAACAAACCATGAACGTGTTTTCCCTTGCTTCCTCTTCATACCCTCCTTGGAGATCTTTACAACTTAATCCGAGTATTTCTGACCTCTGCACATTGTCTCCAAATCCCTGAAGTGCAGAGAGCTTTCCAGAATGTCTGAAGTGTGGAAAGAGGCCTGAGGCACAGGTGATTCCTATCACTTCTGAGAGGCTGGGGAAGAGGAGGAAGCTCCTGGACTGAGCAGGGAGACTAGAGAGAGGTTGAAAAGACCCTGAAACACAAACACAACTGAAATCTGAAAACCTCCCTTCTTAATTGCTATTTTTCACAGAACCATAAATTCCTAAGAATCTGTGAAGGATATAACTATCTTTTGCCTTAGAAATATTACCTTTGTCCCTTCAGTACATGGAAATAAAGCAAAAGCTCACTAACACCATTGCTGCTACCTTCTAGCTCCTGGCTTTGACTGCAAAAGGGACTCCGGAGCCTTTGAACACTCAAATCTTGATAGACGTACAGCCTTCTGAGATGAATATAAACTTTGAGGTAAAGCTGGCAGAACGAGGATGTTCTCAGCATACCCTGAATTGATACTCTTCCTCATAAAAGCTGTTGGTTTGCAGAGGATTACCCCAACCCATTCCACTCTACCCCAAAGCAGCCAGGGAACGCGGGGCTCACAGTTGGTCCCCTCTCTCCAGGGCTTGCAAGATCAGCCTGCTTGGAAACCTGGCAAGTGGCAGGGTAACAGAGTTACAGTTGTGTCTTTATAAGCAGTTTTAATTGAACAGGTGTCCTCAGGCGGCAGGGAAATGCCTCCTCATTTTGCACATGGTGCGCTGGCTCCTCTCATTCTTCCGAGGATGAGACTGATTAATTAAAGCACCCCCTCTCTATTTCCAGGCAAAATCCTCATTTGACCTGATGCAAATATTCAATGCGAGCGTCTCTAATTTCCTGGCATCTTCACGGCTTCTTGGAGAGGGTGATTATGAATGTGGGGGCTCATTTCCAATCTCCCAGCTGAGGAATCCATGGGTCTCTCTGTCACGGGAACCCCAGTCTCTTCTGACATGTGACTGGGGTTTTCAACCTGCGTCTGAGGGATAAGGACATCTGTCATTTGTGGTTTCAATATATGCCTTCCTGATTATGCAAGCCCTCCCTTTTCTATTGTTCCTCTTCTATTGTCCCCAGTAAAGGACATCCGGTGTCCCATCATGATAAAACCTGAAAGAGAACTTGGCAGACAAATAGAAAATGTTCTTCTGTCCCTCTCCCTGCCCATCTTCCCCTCTCTCTCCTTCCTTCCCTCCCTCCCCCTCTCGGCTTTTCCCCTCTCCCCCCCCCCAACACTCTCTCTCCCTCCCTCTCCTTATCTCTCCCTTTCTCTCCCCAGAGCTGAAAACTAGCTGTTTGGCATTTAGCTAGACTACAACCAGAAGCTTTGTCTATTGTGTGTCATCCCCTCTCCTGGGAAAGCGGTCACTGTTAGTTTTTTTCCACGTTTATGGAATTTTTTTTTTTTTTTTTTTACAGAATAGACTTGCTCTTTCTGCCTGGTCTGTTTTCTCCGAAAGCCGGCGCCAGTCTCGGCTGCCAGCAGCAGCTGTGGCACTCCCTGGTGGGTTCCAGATCCCGAGATCCCCTCAGGTCCCTCCTCTACGGGGGGAACCGTGGGCCTTGGGACAGCTAGCAATGAGCAAGGCCACCAGCGGGGCCACCAGCTCTGCTCTGAGTCTCCTGGGGGTGGTGGAACTGGCAAAGAAAAAGGTCCTGTTGCCACTCCCCATTTGCTCATTTGATTCTCCCCAGGAGCCACAACAGGGGAGAGTCGGTGGTCCCCAGCTCCACGGGGCTTTTCTCTCAGGGCTGGCCTTCTCCATTCTCCTCCTAGCTCCAGAGGAGGGACCTGCTCTCTGGAGAAAGCAGAGGGCACGGGTGGTAGGGAACATCCAGTGTTGCAAGGTGGCACCACCAAACCTACAAGCCACGTGTCCCCCTCAATGAAGTATGTGAGCATTTCCCTCTTTGGGGGAAAGGTCTGGACCCCCCAGCATCTTTCTGGGAAATGAACTTGACTGACACACAATGAGCAGCATTGCTCAGTCAGCCCTGGGGAGCTCAGGCCACTACCCACTCCATTCTCATCATCCACCCCGTGATGTAGATGTCTCTAGGTCAATTTATGTATTAATTTGTCACTTGGTGCATAATATTTAGCACTGCGATAAAAAACAAATAAGCCAATCCTATGAGGAATTGATTTTCCCTTCCACATCTGTTCATGAAGACATAAATCTAAAGTTTTGCTACTTTAAAAGCTTCCAATGCAAATATAATCTAAAATTGCTAGGCTTTGAAGTTGGGCTTTTCTGTCAAAAGGATGTTTATAGACCTGATCCCTGGAGCCTAGCCACTCATCTTCTGCCTCTGGGCTCCAAAGACATCGATCACCTCCTGAGGTCCGCTCCAATTCATTGCTACCAAATGTGATAGTGTCGTGTGTGTCTTGCACAACATAAACTCTGTACCGATCCTTAGGAGAGACGTAAGAGTGGCCAAGGCACGGGCTCTACCCTCAGGCATGTAGTATAGCAGACCACAGCAGCTCTGCACACAGATGGCCATGTAAGTCAGAAAGTGGTCACTGCCCTAAAGGTGAGGTGCTATGGGAGCACAAGTAGGCAGACTTAACTTTTCTTAAGGAAGATCTTTGGAGAAAGTAGCATTTAGGCTGAGCCATGAAAGATGGGTGGGGTTTGCCCCAAATAAGAGATAAGAACAACCTAGGAGGAGGAACAGCAGGTCAAATTTAAACCATGACAGAGTTCTGTTTGACTGAAGTTCAGGACATAGGAGGGTGACCATTGGAAAGAAGGATACAGATGTGTGACAGTGGAGGACATTGTGGGTACGACCATGAAGATTTCCCTAGGTCAGCTCCAGATGGCATTCGGTAGTTTTCAAAGCCCTTTTGCAGGTATTACCCCATTGGATTTCACAACAGTTCTGCAAGTAGGCAATAGTGGGGGTATTATATAGATGAAAAAAAAGTGAGACTCAGAAAGTTAAGGTGATCTGCCTTGGACAGGCAAATAGCAGAAGATCCAGGATGAGCACTCAGTTCTCCCAGCACCCTGACCAGGGCTTTGCCCCTAAGCCATGAGGTTGCAGGGAGCCTGCAAGAGAGTTTGCTCCTTAGAAACTTCTGGTACAGTGTGTGTGCATTTCTTGTCTGTGGGTTTGCCTTCAGTTTGAATCGCTGAGTTTTCTTGTGTAAAGACATCACATGGTGGTCACCCCTGGATATTCTGGCAGAAGTCAGTGGGTTCCTGATAGAGAGACTTAGGGAACATTTCCTTTCCAGACGTCAGAGCTGCGGGTCTTGGATATGGCATCAAAGGTGGCCTTGGCGAAGCTGGCACAGGTGTAACTGTCATCAAGACCTGCCAGCAGTAGCAGCTTTCTGGGCAATGACCAGAGGGTCAGGCATGAGGTACATTGGCACGAAGCTCCACCATTGTGTCACCATGCGTGGGTCCATATGGAGCTTTCTGCGTTTGTCCTTCACTAGTCCAGCCTCACCAGAGTAATGGAGAGCAAGGCAAGACTGTTGTCCTGCAGATGGCCCTGGGTACCTTCTTGGGCCATTCATGACCACTAGTCCCCAGTGTGACAACGAACTTGAGCCTGGTCTCCTAGCCGGCTCACCCTGCTTTTGCACAGTAAGATCTTCAGAACCTTGACTCAGGAAAATGTCAATGATCTGAAATTCCTTGGTGGGCAGGGAGAAGAGGTGGATCTTCTGGAACTAGATCTTCAGGCCCTGACCTGGTGACCTGGTTCTGGATTGGGAAGTCATTCCTCACCCTAGATTTGCCTCCCCTGGCTCTGGGGCTTCGGCCTCGGTGTTGAACACAGCCAAGACCCCAGTCACAGCTGTGTGACAAAGCTTCCCCCTGGTCTCATGGCCTCAGGGTCCTGGGGTCCTCCAGTCCCCTCAGGAGCCCTGGCTTCACCAGCTTCTGCTGACTTCTCATAGAGGTGTTTGCATTTTCCCTATCACATTACTTCTGTGAGCCCCCTCCCCTGAGGAGCCTCCCCTGAACGCTCCTAGATGGTGGGGGATGGACATCTGAGCCATTAGGTGCTGCTAAGCTTTTCATTAGCTTTGTTTGCCATCTCGTTTGGCAAATGAGCCAGAAAGCAGAGCACCGTTGGGTACATTGGGGGTGAGGATTTTTAGAACAGAGAAGGAAGTGACTCTTGAGCTGAGGTCCTTGCAAAATGACCCTACTGAGCAGAGCCACACATCCACTTGAGGCCAGGTCTGGAAAGTCACAGGGAAGACCTGAGCTCTCTTCTGGTCAGAGGCCAGCCTCAAATCCTGATGCGTTACCCAAGTCGAACAGGACTAAGAGAAATGAAGGAAGGTGGGAATGGAAACTTCTGGGCTGCGATCCTGTGAAGTCGTCCAAGACACCTGCCAGTCCAGACCTAGAGGACCTCAGCTAATGCCCGCTGGATGACCCAGGCGTGATGGCCACCAAACTCACACTCAGGAGCTCAAGGCCTGGTGGTGGTGCCACTGGCTGAGAGGAAGTGGCCCAGACACCTTCCAGGCTTTTGTTTTGCGTTTGTTTTATTTAGGAAAAGGGAGGCTGTGGGTTATCAGATACATTTTAGAGGGGATTTGTCCTGGGGAGGCAACTTGTCCTGGTTGTCCTGGTTTCCTGAGACCAGGAGGCTCAGAGATCAGAGTCAGCTTGTTGCCAGGGGTTCTGCCCGCCCTGGGAGTCTCTTTTCTGTGACCCGAGGGACCCTGACGAAGTTTTACGGTGACCTTTACTCAGCCTTAAAGGTCATCCTTGGTTCCTGAAAAGTGGCGACAGTCTCTCCAACCCTGGTGCTAGAGAGATTATTTTCAGAGAAAATTCCAGCGTCCCCATGGGCCCTGTTTCCTCTCCAGGCTGGTCTGCAAGGAGGGAAACTGCGGGTGGGCCAGTTAACGCTCGTTGGTCTGGAGGAACATCTTATTTTAGACTCGGGTTGACGTTGGTTTCGTTTCTCATCTTGGTCACAGTGGGTTTCTCAGCCAGGACGGAGGTGCTGAAAGGCTACAATGAGAAGGCCCCATGTGACACCTCTTTTTCATTTGATTTCCGAATGTGTGAGATTTGGCACATTTTCTCTTACCCATAAGAGCTCTAATTCTGCGAAGGGGCAGTACAGGCTGTTGTAACCACCCCCTCCTCAGCTCCCCATCTTCTTTCCAGAGAAAAAGGCAAACAGGTGGGGAACACGGGGGGTGGAGAAAGAGAGGGGCTAGGTGGACAGGAACCATTAAGTCTGCTCCCTACTCCCAGGTCCTACAATAACAGAGACCTCAAATCCCCTTTCTGATGCTGTGGTCCATGGACAAAGGTAGGGGGGCAGGGAGGAGGAGATGGAGTGAGGAGCCCCATTCTCTACACAGAAGCCCCCCACCTGGACTGTCTAGCCTCGCCCATAGGTAGGCTCAGAGGTACATGCCAGTTGTGTTTGTCAAAGTAGGCAAACCACAGTGACAAACATCCTTCAAATCTCAGTGACTTAACACTCTCTGATCCAATGTGGGTCTGTAGGAGGCTCTGCTCCACACAGCCATTCAGGGACCCAGGCTCCTTCTGTCTTGTGGCTCCAATGTCCTCTCCACTGAGGGAGATGGAGTGAGAGAGCAGAGGTGGGAGGCTTCATGGGCCAGGCCTGGAGGTGGCTACATTACTTCCCTCCACACTCAACATCAGGGAAGACTGGGAAATGTCACCTTGGTGTTTTATGGATTTAGTTGAGTCCCTCCAAAAAGAGAACCTTGAAGTCCTAACTTCCAGAATGTCAGACTGTGATCTGATTTGGAAATAGGATCTTTACAGAGATAATCAAGTAAAAGTGAGGTCGTTAGGATGGGCCCTAATGTAAGATGGCTGGTATTCTTATTTGAAGGGCTACTTGGGCACAGAGAGACATGCACAGAGGAGCAAGAACATGAAGATGCAGGAAGAATGCTATCCACAAACCAAGGAATGCCCGAGGCTCCTAGAAACTAGGAGAGAGACCTGGAGCAGATTCTCCCTTACAGTTCTAGAAGGAACCAACGCTGCCAACACCTGATGGCAGACCTCTATCCTCCAGAACGTTCAATGTCTGTTGTAAAGCCACTCCGTTTTTGATATTTGTTACAGCTGCCCCATGAAACTAAACTATGCTGTGTGCCCAGATTTGCAGAGCTTGCAGCCAGCTCTGCTGTACGTTCTTGTCTAAAGGGAGAAAAGAGAACATTCTCAGGGTAACCTACCATCCTCCCTGATGGATGCTTTCTGGCTCAGCGACTGGGGCCAAGTCCCTCTCCCCTGACCCATCCTCTGTTGGACTTTCCCTCACCTTCTCCCCACTCCTGACACTAATCCTCCTGGGAGAGAATAAGGGGACCCCGCTTGCTGCTGGCTGGGGTCCTCCTGTGGAGGAGGGAGAGGAGCTCTACTGTTCCCACTTCACTTTTTCCTCTCCTTTGGTCCAGAGGTGCTCAAACCCTGCCAGAATTTTCCTAAGGGACCTTAACAAATCCCCAGATGCTTGTGGAACTCAGTGTCCCTCCCTGTAAAGTGGGTGTGATCCCATTGACCTTTCTCAACAGAGGAGTCAGTTAGAAAATGATGCTGTGACACTTTGGAAATACAGTGTGCTGCATCCACCCAGGAGAGCAATAATCACTGTAGCTCAAGAGGCAGTAAATCTTTCCCGTTGACTGCCAGGAGCTGGACGGGACCCAGCACCTGCTGAGCTCAGCTGGCTTTGTGAATGGGGAGAACAAGAGGGGTAGGGTGCCTCGCTGGAGAAGGGCCCTTGGTCTGGCAGGCCTCCTCCCCTGTAGACCTACAGGATCTGGCAGTGACCACCTGGGTGGGAAGTGGGTACTGTTCCAGGGAGCCTGGGCATCAGCCTTGCGGAGACCTGGCACGGCTGGTGCACCCACAGCGAGGAAGACAGAGGGTAGCACAGTAGTGCTAAGGCTGCCACTTACTGAGATGAACTTGTGCCCAGTTCTGGGCAGGGGCTTTCTGATTGGCAAACCCTCCGGGGAGGCAGTCAGCGTGGGCCATGGAGTCCGTGGACAGGGTCAGATGAGTCTCCATCCAGCCTCTTGTGGGCTCTCTCGGGCCATTGTGGGCTCATTTCCTAACTGCTCTGGTCCTCAGCATCCTCACTTGTCAAATTGGAACAAAAATGATCCTATTTGACAATCCAGTGTCACTCCCAGGAGCTCTGGGTCAGGTGGCAGAAGGCAAGGATCATTCTTCCCTGAGGAGAGAAGCAGGAGGCAGAGGGGTGGAGCCCTTGCCCACAGGGACATCCTCCTGGGATACACTCTGTCCGCAGAAGCTGCAGCAGCCAAGCTCTCCTGCAGAGACTGGATTCCTGGGCAGCGGCTGCCATCTCTACCTTCTCCCAGCAGCTGAACTTCACTGTATCTGGTGGTAACTGGGGTGAGGGTGCTGGCGAGCATTAAATGAAATAACACAATGTACTAGTTAGGTTTTCATTGCTGTGACCAAAATGCCTGATCAGAACAACTTAAAGGAGGAAAAATTTACTTTGAACTCACAGTTTCAGAGTTTCAGTCCATGGCTGACCAACTCCATTGCTCTGGGCTCAAGGTAGGGCAGAGCAACATGGCAGAAGGGCATAATGGAGGAAAGCCAGAAATCGGGGAGAGGCAGGTGGGGAGAGATTCCAGGGGAACCAGTTATAATTCCCAAGGGCATGCCCCCAGAGATCTTCTTTCCCAATCCATGCCCCAATAGTAAATCCTTTCAAATTATTAATCCATCAAATGGATGAATCCACTGATTGTTACATATCTCATAATCTGATTGTTTCTCCTCCTACATTAACACATGAACGTTGGGGAATACCTCATATCTAAACCATAGCATGCACAGTCAGAGTGGGTCAGAGTTGGGGTTCAAAAAAGTAGTAGCTATTGTTTTCATTTATAAGTTATTGTTAACACAGTTTAGCAAATGGTATGGTCTTGATGACAGTTACACCTGTGCCAGCTTTGCCAAGGCCACCTTTGATGCCCTATCCAAGACCCGCAGCTCTGACATCTAGAAAGGAAATGTTCCGTAAGACTCCCTATCAGGAACACACGGATCTCTGCCAGAATATCCAGGGGTGACCCCCATGTGATGTCTTTATACAAGAAAATTCAGTGAATTCAACCTGAAACCAAACCCACAGACAAGAAATGCACACACTTTGTACAGGAAGTTTCTAGGAAGTCTTGCAAAGCTCCTTGGACAGTGTCTGGCATGAGGCAATGCTGGGTAGATGTTGGCCCTTATTCATCTTCCCATCCTATGGAGTGTGAGACAGGCTTAGCAGATGTTAACGCGGAACAGTAAGGAACTGAACTGAACTTGAACCCGAGACCCCAGACTCTAAGATCCGTGTGTAGGTCTGTTTGTAAACATGTGTTGACACTAGGCTACAAGATGACTCTTTCCTTATCTTCTCATTCAGAAGAGGGATGTGATGTTAAATCTGGGGAAGTGAATGGAGCTTGGGAAGAAGCCTGAACTACGTGGGCAAGAGACTCCTGTCTTTTCTGGCAATTCCCTCTCCTCTCCTCTGCCCCCTCTCTTTTCTCCTCTGTGTCTCCTGCATCCTCCCAAGCAAAAAGTCTGTCCTGCTGATTGGCCAGGTCTTGCTCCTGAGGACAGGAAGAGTGGATGGCCTCTTCTCAGGCCTGTCTCCCCAGAGCTAGGGCCTAGAGCACCCTCTCCTGAGGGGTGCACATCAGTTGCTCCTGTTCCTATTTCTGAAGGCCATCTGAATACTAGCTTGTCTTCATGGAGCTGAAGGGACCCCCACCTGGGGCGCCTGGAGAAGCCTTGGGTATGAGGGTAAGAGGCAGGACCTAGAGCTCTGGGCTGTACAGGAAGGAGCCACTGAGGGGGAGCTCCTGAGACAGGACGGCAGAGGGGAAGCCCCAAACCTCTGGGCTGCCAAAGATCCAGCTGCTCCCAATGAGCTTCCATCTGTACCAGCTCTGGGGACTGGTGGACCGGGACAAATGCCAGGTCTGCTCATTGTTCATCCCTGAGCCTCAGTCCTCTTATCACGAAATCGGCCTAACAACGCTGGCCCTTGGTAGTGGTGAGGGCCTGCCCACCAAGCACTCAGCCACACCTGGGGGCTCCAGAAGCAGTGGCTTTTGTTCTCTTTTGTGGCGTTATTGTTATCGTTGATAGAGTTTAGCAAATGAATACCATACAAACCTGTTCTTGGTGGGGACACGCTTTCCTCTGCTCTAGGGGAACCTGAGCACCTTGAAAACACTCTGGGGAAAGAACAGTCCCGGGCATGCTCTGCCCTCTTTCCCAGCCCAGGCTTCTCCCATAGATTTGTTTTTTCCTCCTATACATTTTTGAGCACCTCTGGTGCGCTGGGAACTCATCAGACACTTGTATTGACACGTTTCAATTGCCACGAACATTGACTGATCCCCTGCTGGGTGCCAAGGCTAGTGCTGATACAGGATACCCAGAGATGAACCAGAAAATGACCCTTCCCTCAAGAAGGTCATCCTGATGAGGACAGGGACAGAACGTGGAAAGGCCTTCAACCCATTCCATTTATTTGAAACAAGAATCAAAGAGCACCTGCTATGTTCCCAGCACCTCGCTGGGTGCTGTGGGTAGAGATGAGGCCCTGCCCTCAAGGGTCTCAGGGTCCACAGGGAAACAGAGAGGTTAACCAGCGTCGTGAGCACTTCATAACGCTCCCATCATGTCGTAATTCCGTAGCATCCTCATGGTAGTTATTCAGGGAGCTGGGCTTCTAAGAAATGGGGAGGGGGAGGTGTCATGGAAAGCTTCTAAGTGGGGTCACCCTTCCACTGAGGTTCTGAGTATGGGCAGATATTGGGGAATCCTGGAGGAGAGCCATGTTTAAGGGAGCCTTCCAGAGCTCTTGCTGCTGACAGGTTGTTGAGGGGCAAGGGTAAAGAAAAGTCTGGAGAGTGGGCCATTGGAGCTGGGTCTTGAAGCATGAGTGGAAACCCAGACAGGAGACGTGGGAGAGATGAGCTGGGGCAGATCCAGGCAGGCTTCTTAGATGCTAATGAGTTTGGAGGACTTGATCCTAGGAAATGGGGCCATGGATGATGGTTTTAGGGGCAAGTTCAGATAATAGCTAATCTGCTAAGAGAATGGGTGAGGAGGGATGGAGAGCAGTGACATTGTTAAAAATAAATAAATAAATAAATAAATAAATCTGACTTTGAACCTACTCCCACTTACCTTACAAGCTGGGAGAGAAATCCTCCCAAATGTCCAGTACACACCTTTTCAACAGCCACAGGGTATAGCCATGGATGCAACAGGGCAGGGTACCTGCTATCATTTATCATCTCCAGAGACAGGGCCACCAAGAAGTGCACTTATTAGGGAAAAACCTGTGCTGTGCTGAAATATAACATCCTGCTCCCCACCCCTCCAGAGCTGTGGTCGAGGGAAAAGGAGCCAGGTAGTTTCCAGGATGGTACATGCGGAGAGAGAAGCAGCATCCGGGCAAACTCAGAGGCTCTTAGACCCAGATGTTAAAGGGAGAGACCAGCCCCTCTGTCCTAGATGCCCTCACACAGCCTCTGTCTTCAGCTGGGCACTCCCAGAAGTTTTTATTTGGGGGGGTGACCCCAGGATGCTCTAGCCCCCTGCTGATGGACAGTGAGACAGACAAGGAAGGAAGGCTACACCAGGGGGTTCCAAGCAGGAGAGCCCCACAGGAACCTAGCGACATCTGGGAGACAGCAGTGTCTCTGAGCTGTCTGTCCAAGAGGCCAGGAGCTAGGGGATTGTATCTTCCATCCATAGCTGACAGATAGATGCTCCTAGGGGTGCTTGCCCTGCACTGGCAGGACACACAAAAAGTTGCTCCCAGTCAGAGAAAGCCCTTGGTAGAGAGAAAGTGGCCTTTTAAGTGTTTATCGCAACAGTGCTTATCACAGTTGTAATCTAAATGACTCAATGCTGTAATTACCCATTTAATGTCTCCCTCTTGAATTAGAACATAATCTCTCCGAAGGCAAGGATGGCATTGCCTCTGTCCCCAGGACCTAGCTCAGTGTACACATGGCAGGTGTTCAATAGATATTTGCTGAATAAATGTAATTAGGAGGTTGATAAATTTATAGTAAAGGGCCCAATTCCTTCTGGATACTCTCTTTTCTTCCTCTCTCTTCTTCCCCCTCTCTATCTTCTTCCCCCTCTCTTATCCCCTCTCTAAAATCTGTAGCAGATTTTACAAATTATTGCCCTTTTTTTCTTTTCTGGTCTTCCTATAGAGAGCTATGGTTGAAATATGGTTTGTCCCCTCTAAAACTCATGTTGAAATTAAATTCCCACTATGAGATATTAAGAGGTGGGACCAGGTGAGACCTTTAATAGGTGATAAAGGCTCTGCCCTCATAAACAGATTAAGCCATTCATATAATTACTGGATTAGTGGGTTAATGGGTTAATGGACTCTCTGCAGTGAGTCTGCTATTAAGACCGTTTTGACTAGGTATGCTGAGAACTCCCTATCTCTTGCCATGTAATGATCTGAGACACCAGGACTCTGCCAGCAAGGTCATCACCAGATGCAGGCCCTCAACCTTGGATCAGAATTATGAGCCAAAATAAAACTCTTTTCCTTAAAATATATCCAGTCAGTGCTGCTGTGTTACTAGCAACACAAAGCCAATAAAGTAATTCAAGGCCCAATGTTTAACTGTGCCCATGACCACCTGGAATAAAGGGTACTTCCCAGCCTCCCCGGCACGTGGGAACCCATGTGACGAAGTTCTGACCAACAGACATGGAACTGATGATTGCTTCTTCCAGGGTATCTCTTGATTAGAGTTGAAGCTCATTAGGTAGAAGACTTGAACCAGAGAACAGTGGAAGCTAGAAGATCTGGCAACCCTGATGATGAGAGAGCAGCCACTCCCAACCCAGGTTCAACCTCCAGTCTTGCTTTGTGTAAAAGTCCTTTTTTTTTTTTTTTCCAAACCATTGTTATTTGGGGTGGTGTTGTCCCTCCCTTGGAGCTGAACAATTTAATTCTAAGCAATACCCAGAAGGTGCCTTTAGACTGACTTCTGGGTACAGGAAAGTACAACTATCCTCACAAATTACCTTTTTCTTTGGAATGGTGCAGACGTGCCCCATGGCAGGTCCAGGGCTGGGCGCTGCCACACCCGTGGCATCAATGTTCTTTGATGAGGGGATCCTCCTTTTCATCTCCATTTCTCAGGAGTGTTTGGATAAGCCAGTCGCTCTGAGCACGCACTCCCCACTTACATGCTGCAGGAGGGAATCGACGCTGTGCCAGCTCTGCTGCCCTGTACTGTTTAAGGACAGAGGTAGAAACAAATGCAGGTGAAATGCAGAGTCCCCACAAAGCAGGGGGACAGGGAAGAGTCAGGACCCACATTACCACACCTACATGGGGGTTACAAGGGCAGGCACTGGGGCTGCAGGGAAAAGTGGCGAAGCTTCGGGGCTCCAGTGAATCCGCACCCCAGCTCCCCAACCTTGGCTGCCCGGGGCCTGCCTGGAAAACAGAGCCGGGAATGAGGGGAGGACTTGGGGCAGAGGTGGCCGCTCCGCACGGATCTTTCTTCCTAGGCGCCGCAGCACTGGGGATATACTTTCTAGAAGAAATTTGCCTGGCGGTGTGACCTTGGACTAGTCCCATCCGCTCCCGACTCTGCTTTCCTTCGGGTCCCCTCAGTATGTGTGTGGCGGGCGGTGGCCCTCCTTAGCGGGGAGCCCGGGGTGCGGGGGTGCCACGGGGGGGGCGGGCCGCGCTGGTCGCTGAAAGCCGGCCAAGCGCACCGCGGGCGCTCAGAGCTGGCGGCCGGGATCCTGCGCTGCCTAAACCCGAGGGCGCTCTCCGGGAGCGCAGCGCCGGGGACTTGCGGGCCGGGCCGCGGGCCGCCGGGCGATCGGGGCCCGGGCAGCGGGGGCGGAAGCCGGCGGACCCCGCCCGACCCCTCCCGCGGGCGGGGCGGCCCCGCGCCGGCTCCTCCCCCGGCGCCCGCCCGGCTCAGTCGCGGCGCGCGGTTCCGCAGGTGGCAGCGATGGCCCAGTCCTGAGCGCCCCGCCATGGCCGGCGCCCCCAGCCCGCTGCGCCTGGCGCTCCTGCTGCTCGGGGCCGTGGGCAGGGCTGGCCCCCGCCCCCAGGTGAGCCCCGGGGACCCCGGGGGGAGGGGGAGGGGCCTGAGGACGCGGGGACCCCGCAGGAGCCCCCGGACTTGAGCGAAACTCCCTCACTGCAGACGGGGGAACCGAAAGCCTCCCGGGAGGACTAGGGACTGGAGAGTTGTGTGGCCCAGGTGGAGCCTGGACAGGGAACAATCCCCCCCACGCCGGTGAGGCGCCCACTTCCTCGCCGCCCGGGCCCCTCTGCCAGGGCACCAGCTGTCCCGGCCGCTCTGCGCTGACTACTGCGCCGCATCCTTGTCCTTCCCAAACCACTTTCCCAACTCCGTCTCCTCCTTAGCCCGTGCCCTCGGCTCTGTCACAGCCCAGTTCTCGCTGCTGAACACCCCCCCGCCCCCGTACACTGGACCCCCGGCCTGCGGTGCGTCCTCCCGTTAAAAACCGTGAGAGGGCTTCGGGAGGGCTGAGAAAGCCAGGTATGGAGACCCTTCTTGTTCCCAGGACAGCCTTTGACTCATAGCCCCAGGGACCCTGTGGTGGTAACTCGTCCTTCCTCATGACCTCCCAGATGGGACTTGAGACCCCTGCAGCAAACACAAGCCTCAGTGGTCCTCCAGAAACACTCAGCGCCCCCCAGCACACATACTCTGCTGACACCCATTCTGATCCCCCTGATTGACAGCCCATGCCAGATTGCATACTGGGACGGGCAGAAACACCCTGGCCTCATCGCTGTTACAGGAGAGCAGGCCACAGGTGGACCCTTGTAGCCCCCTCTCTGGCTCTCCTTGCCCTCTCTGCCCTGCCTGCCCCAGACCCCAGCCAGAGGAGATGTTAGCTGCCTTTGGAGAGGACCGCTGTCCAAAGATGCTGGGACATGCTTGAGCAGAGAGGAGGCACAGGCTTGGGTGGCCTCTGGTGACAGAGAACACTCCCCTCTCATCACCTCTCACTCTTACCCCCAGACCTAAAGAACTGAGATCTTTGGGAGTGGGCCTGTATTGGCCTTTAAATTTGTCCCAGAATGGGAGAAAGGCTGCCTTAGTGAGAGCAGACGCTACTGCTGACTCAGAATCCAGATGTGGACAGATATGCCTCTCAGCTAGGGTGCCAGCACCTTTTCAGCCCCTAAATCCTTTTCCAGACTCATTCTCTCCCTCTCCCTATTTCCAAGAGCCAGTTACTACCCCTGGTCCCAGGAGAAGCCCTCTCTCATTCCATGGTGCTTTCCTCAGGTCTTCCCAGTCAGGCTATGGCTTTCCTGGTGAAGTCAGGATCTTTCCATGCCAGGACTGCAGACTCACTACCTGTATGGGCTGGGAAGGGATAGGGTGGGAGGCTGTGCGTCCTGGTCCCATCCTGCGGCAGGCCAAGTTTGCAGATCTGGTTTGGATGAAAAAAAAAGAAAAAGAAAGAAAGCTTCTATGGACTATGTGTCTTCTTCCCAGCCCCTTTTTGCAGAGGTAACAGGCTCCCTGAACCTGCCCTTTCCTCTGATCCCCCCTCACTCCTCAGCCCTGGACCATAACAGGACTGGGGTAGCAGAGATGGACAGGAGTCACCAGGCACTGAGCAGAGAGGGTGGAGCTTTGGGGGGATGCTCTCCTTGTGGGCAACAGAGATGTGACTGACAGGCGGCTTTGAGGTTAGACTGCAGTAATTGTGACAAAACCTCATACACGCATATAAGACTCTAAAAAAGCGAACTTTGCATTTTGTTTTCTGTCTAGGAGGTCAGTACGACTAGAGTTACTCCCTTATGTCACTGATGGAGGGACAAAAACTCAGAAAAAGAGGGTCCCTATATAAGGTGGCCCTGCAGTTTAGAAGCACAGAAGGAAAGGGGGGTGGGGCCTGGTCCCCTCCTCCTAGGGGCGGGACTGTGGGGAGAATTCAGTGAGCCACTGTCATGTCTGCTGAGGCTGGAGGCCACTTGCCTACAGATAGGGGGTGGCTGAGTCCACTTCTGATAAAGGTGATCTAGGTTACTCCTTCACTATTGCTGGGAAGGACCACTCCCCTCCCCTGTCCCTTACCTCTCCAAGACTTTCGGCAGAAGACTGGTCTCTGAGAAGACAGGAGTGCCTTTAACAACCGAATTAAAACCAGACAGACTGGGTTCAAATATGAGGTCTACTACTAGCTGGTGGGGTAGGATCCTGGTCTTGGGTAGGATCCTGGACCATCTTGAACCTCAGTGTCCTCATCTGTAAGTAAGAATGACAAGATCTATCACATAAGGTCAGTGAGGGGATCGGGGTGTTAGCACCCTGAAATGGCCACTTTAGTCCCCTGAGAGTATTGGTCTGTTTGTCTTCTGGAACCTGGAAGTGTTCCCAGAGCTAAGAACAGGACCTGGAGAGGGGTCTCTGCACTCTCGTAAAGGGCAGAGAGGGTCCAGAGCTGTGCCTTGGTCAGCGTGGACTTTGCCTTGAGCGAGGCTTCCTCCCGGATATAGGCCCAGTGTGGGGGTCAGAGACTACCTCCTGCCCCCAGTGCCTTCCTCTAAGGAAAAGCGGGCCCCTCCTTCCCTGTAGCCTGCAGGGCCGATTCCTGCGTGTGCCTCTGCACCTACGTGTGTGAGTCACAGAGAGGGGTGTGGGATAGAGGTGGCTACAGAGAGACAGATGGGGGAGGAGGGGACAGGTGGATGAACCCCCATTTCTTTGGGCATCTGTACCTGACCCTGTGTGTGACTATCTGCCTGGACAGGAGTCACTGTGTGTGCAGCATCATTTTAGCATGTAACTGGGTGCCCCACAGTGTGTGTTGGTGACCCTTATTCAACACTTTGTCTGTGGGAGGGTCTCTGAGTGTGTGTGACATCCTGGAAAGTATGTATGTGACATCCTGCTGGTATGTGTCCATGTGTGTGTGTATGTGTGTGTGTGTGTGTGTGAGGGGGAGTGTGTACATATGGCAGTGTCTGTGTGTGCGACAGTGTGAATCAAGTGTATGAGTCCAGAGGCATGGGGTTTGTGTGTGTGTGTGTGTGTGTGTGTGTGTGCAAGTGTGTGTTGGGGGCAGTGTCTCAGCATGTGAGTGTGCCTGGCAGTCTGTGTGTGATTGTATGTGTGGAGGGAATGACCCCATTTCACGGTCTCAGCATTAGGCATGTCCTTGAGGGTGTGTGTGATAATGCATGTGACCATTTATCCGTGCCAGGATTCCTGAGCTTGTGAGAAGGTGTGTGCTGTTCACGTCTCCCTGACCTGCTGTTCAGACATCTAAATTCCTTAAAGAAAAAAATGGGAGGGGGGACAAAGAGAGAGGGCTCTGGCACCCTCGCCCTGCAGGGCCGCGATGGAAGGCATGACTTGGGGCTCTGGGAGGAGGCAGGTAGGAAGGACAGGGTCCTGAGGGAGAGGCCAGGGAGACTGAAGGGTCTGTCTGCTTGGAGCCTTCCAGATATTTGTCTGGAGCCCTCGCTGCGCCTTCTGAGAGGCCCTGCCTCCCTCCTATCACCCACCCAGCGGCCCAGAGAGGCTGTGTTCTCTCTCTCCTTTCCTTCAACTCAGAAAGTTTCCAGAAAGGGAAAGAACCTGGTTCACATGTTCACACACAGAAGTAGGAGGCCCTTTCCCCATTGCAGCCAGATTTAGAGAGGGGGACGGTCCCAGGCCTTGGGAAGCCTGTCACCTGAGGGTCCCACCCCTCCCACGTCCTTCCTTCTGCCCTTCTTCCTGCAATGCTGCCCGCTGGCTCTAGGCTTGACACCTCCCAAAGGTTTCAAGTCACTCTGAACAGGAGCAAGTGCCACTGTCCAGGTGAGGAAATGGAGGCCCCAAAAGATAAAATGTGCCGTACGTTAATGAGCAGAGCTGGGATATAAACCACGGACTGGTGACACTTCCTGTGCTCGTTCCCACAGACCACAGCACTCCCTCTGACATTCCCTTTCCTGTCTCCTGCTTCCTCCCCAAACTCCTGAACCTGGGGATGCCCCCTCCTTATTGTCACCTCCAGCCCTGTCATCCCCCTCAGAGAGATTCCAAGCAGCCTGGAAGTCCTGATTCTGAAATCTACCCATATCTGTCCCTTAGGTCCCCACTGCTGCCCTGTCTTGGGCCAGAGCTATGAGGGACAGGGACACCTGCCACTGAGCCCCCTCACCCTCCAGACATCTCAGCTTGGAGCAGGGACTCAGGCGGCAGGAGGAGGAAGTAGGGGAGATATGGGCAGGACCTACCCGTCCCGACAGGGCAGGGAGCCCCAAGCCTTCCCCGCTTCACTTAACCATTGGCCACGTTTGCTGCTGGAAGCTGTCGCTAATTAAGCAGAATAACTGGTCTTTGGGCATGAAAATCTATTAGTTTCATCTTTCTTTCTGGGAGTTTGCTGATTCTAGAAGGAAAGGAGGAATGAGGGCCCCCAAATCCAGGAAGCCAGACCTGCCTATTCCACTCGAGCAGCAGAATCCTGAGGACATGCCTTGACTGAGCCTCCTCCACATGCAGGGGCCACTCCTCACGAGGATCCCGTGGGGCGGTGGCTCTCACCATCCCACTTGGCACATGTGGAAGCTGAAGCCGGAAGTTAAACTTGCACAAGTCACAGACTGAATTTATGGGAGAGCCAGGATCTGAGCCCAAAGCTAGGACCGTTCCCCCTCCACTGCGTCACCTGGGCACCTCGGCCTGTGGCACTTGTTGGCCCCAGCCTCACTTACCTGCAGAGCCTTGCACCTGTCCCTCCATTCTCTCCCCACCTGGCTGGGCACTAGCCCACAGCTTTCCCAGTTCACCAGAGCACCCATGTTCCTCCCTCTGTGCTTTGTCCCTGCCATGCCCTGCTGACATGCCACCCTCATTGCTAACAGCCACCCCACCCTCCCTTCAGTGTACCCCCACCTCCAGAATTTAGAACCACCTGACAACCATGCCAAACACTTCTAGCATCCTTGGTCATGTCACTTGTCCTGCAAAGCATTTGACCCCCACTCCAAGCCGCCCTGGGACTCTCTACAGTCAGGGCTCTCTGGGCCATCTTTATATGCTCCATGTCCCCTCCGCCCACCACTACTTAAAACCTGGCACACCAGGGCCTCCCATGAAGCTGTGGAAAAGGCCAAACTCTCCGTAGTTGGTGCTGAGTATATGTAGGCAGGGGTGGGGTAGGGGCTGGCAGGCATCTGGAGACCCTGAGCAGGCACAGGGAAAGAGCAGGACACCCCGATCATCAGGGAGCCCCACCACGGAGGAGGAGACATAGCCTGCCCTCAGGGACCCCCCAGTCTGAGGGGATGCAGCCCTGTGCTCAGGGAGTCCCAGTCTGAGGGACATGCGGCCCCCCCACCTCAGGGACCCCCCAGTCTGGGGGGCAGAGGAAGATAATCTCACATCCACACTTTGCTCAGAATAGGTGAGAAGGACACTTCTGTTGGAGCCACCTGGGTGTGGGTGGCCAGGCTGGCCCTCCCCTGCTGTCCTGCTGGGAGGTGCTGGGTGCTGCGGGCCTCCTTCTCACTCCCCGCCTAGACACACCTTCTGCCCTGTTCCTGTTCCTGTCCCCTGTGCCCCTGCTTCCTGCTGTCTTCCTATTGGAAACAGAGGTTAAGGGGGCGTTGTCCCAGGAGGAAGAGGGAGAAGGGAGATGGGAAAGGAAGTGGACAGGTGGCTTTATCTCCTGGACTGATTCTCAGGAAAACCTTGCCACCCCCTCAGCTGAAATCACGCTAAAAATCGCACCACCATGTTTACTGTTGGTATATTTGATTTCCTTTTCTTCCTTCACCCCCAACAAATAAGCTGATCTTTACCCTCAGAAGAGCCCTGTGCTCCAGGGCAGTCCCCCCCCCCCGCCGACCCGCTCGCCACCCCCAGCCCACTCACTGCTCAGAGCAAGCCTGACTCCCCTCTGGAGCTTTCCATGTGGCCAGGGAAGCTCAGGTTGGCACCTGTGACTTGGGAGAGATGTCTTTAACCACTGCTCAGCTCACCCCGCGGCAGGACTACCTGGCACCAGGTCTGGTGTGTGCTTGGTGTGTTGCGGGCGAGTCAGGGACACCAGCTTCTGAAATGCTTTTATTTTAGCCCACGTGTACATCTCTGTGATTTCAAAAAGTGAAATTTTGTTTTAAATTATGTATAGACCCTAAATTTTATACAAGGGGCTCTCCGGTCATTTTGGCAACTACAGCCTCACAATAAGGAATATTTATCATCTTTAAGGCTGTTCAGGAAAAAAAAAATGAAAATGATAAAACACCCAACCCAAAGGCATTGCATACACACACACACACACACACACACACACACACACACACTACCACCACCATCAACAACAACAACAATAAATGTGCAGGGGGCAGTGCCTGGGGGAGTGGGGCTGTTTGGTTGGGGCTGTGTGTTCCCTTAAGTGGAAATTGAGATTCATATCCCCCACTCACAAGGAGGGCCCCTCCCATCACAGGTGTGACTTCAGTGTTCTGGAACCTTCTTTTTATTTTATTTTTATTTTTTTCATCTTTCAAACATTTGATTCGAGTGAGTTATGCATTTCCATTTTTACCCCAAATACAAATTGCAGAATCACATCAGTTACACATTCACAATGTTTACATAATGCCATATTAGTGACTGTTGTATTCTGCTGTCTTTCCTATCCCCTACTATCCCCCCTCCCCTCCCCTCCCATCTTCCCTCTCCACCTCATCTGTTGTTGTTCCATTCTCTCCCTTCCCCCCCCTTTCCCCTCACAACCTCATATATGTGATTTCGTATAAGGATGAGGGTTTCCTTCCATTTCCATGCAATTTCCCTTCTCTCTCCCTTTCCCTCCCATCACTCGTCTCAGTTTAATGTTAATCTTTTCCTCATGCTCTTTCCCCCTGTTCAGTTCTTAGTTGCTCTCCTTAAATCAAAGAAGACATTTGGCATTTGTTTTTTAAGGATTGGCTAGCTTCACTTAGCATAATCTGCTCTAATGCCATCCATTTCCCTGCAAATTCCATGATTTTGTCATTTTTAGTGCTGCATAATACTCCATTGTGTGGAGATGCCACATTTTTTTTATCCATTCATCTATTGAAGGGCATCTAGGTTGGTTCCACAGTCTAGCTATTGTGAATTGTGCTGCTATGATCATTGATGTGGCAGTATCCCTATAGTATGTTCTTTTAAGGTCCTCAGGGAATAGTCCGAGGAGGGCGATAGCTGGGTCAAATGGTGGTTCCATTCCCAGCTTTCCCAGGAATCTCCATACTGCTTTCCGTATTGGCCGCACCAATTTGCAGTCCCACCAGCAATGTACAAGTGTACCCTTTTCCCCACATCCTCACCAGCACTTATTGTTGTTTGACTTCCTAATGGCTGCCAATCTTACTGAAGTGAGATGGTATCTTAGGGTGGTTTTAATTTGCATTTCTCTGACTGCTAGAGATGGTGAGCATTTTTTCATGTACTTATTAATTGATTGTATGTCCTCTTCTGAGAAGTGTCTGTTCAGGTCCTTGGCCCATTTGTTGATTGGGTTATTTGTTATCTTATTGTTTAATTTTTTGAGTTCTTTGTATATTCTGGAAATTAGGGCTCTATCTGAAGTGTGAGGAGTAAAGATTTGTTCCCAGGACGTAGGCTCCCTATTTACTTCTCTTATTGTTTCTCTTGCTGAGAAAAAATTTTTTAGTTTAAGTAAGTCCCATTTGTTGATTCTTGTTATTAACTCTTGGGCTGTGGGCGTCCTATTAAGGAATTTGGAGCCTGACCCCACAATATGTAGATTGGAGCCAACTTTTTCTTCTATCAGGTGTAGGGTCTCTGATTTGATATCAAGCTCCTTGATCCATTTTGAGTTAACTTTTGTGCATGGCGAGAGAAAGGGGTTCAGTTTCATTTTGTTGCATATGGATTTCCAATTTTCTGGAACCTTCTTGACCCCTTCCTCTCAGGATGCCTTCTCCTCCTGGCAGGTAGAGCTGGGCTGAGTAATGGATCTGTGTCATGTTAGCGGGTGGCACTGGTGGGCTAGCCCTCGGTGGTCAGTGGTTGGGTTTTGCAGGAGGAGTACTAATCTGGCTCTGTCTGTAGTGCCAGGTGTGGCTGCACCCTACACCCTTAGTCTCGAGCACAGTCACCCAGCTGGGGAGCTCCAGGTCCGAGCCTTAGCTCTGCTTCCTGAGGTGCTGGGTGCACTTGATTGAGTCCCTCTCCCACTGGGTGCCCTCTTCTAGAATGATTCAAAGTGCAGGAAGCCTGCAGGCAGGCGGAGGAGGCATGGGGAGGTGGGAGGCCCCTGCAATAAGGCAGCCCTGGCCCTCAGGACGTCCTCTCCTAGGCCAGGGCACGAGGACATGAAAGAGTCACACATGCTCTGCTCCCCCTTCACCCACCCATCCCCTGAAAATACCTACTGGCTCCCCGCCGCCCGGGAAGGGTGCGGGTGCAGAAGGCTCCGCTCGTTCTCCCTTTCAGAGGGGGCCGTTGCCTGCCTGCGGGGGGTTTGGGTGTCTACGATCCCTAGAGATCAAAAAACCAAGAGGGTGGGGGTGAGAAGGCAGAAGAGGGGCTGGCTGGACCCACAGGTCCCCATTTCTGCCCTTTCCCCTCCAGGGCGCCACCGTGTCCCTCTCTGAGACGGTGCAGAAATGGCGAGAGTACCGTCGCCAGTGCCAGCGCTTCTTGACGGAGGCTCCACCTCCGGCCACAGGTAGGTCCATCCAGGTGGGACCTCAGCCTCAGCCTCTCCCCAGCCATCGCTCGGAAAGTGGGGATGGAGCCCACGTTCGTGTTTGGGTGTCATTTGCTTCTGCTGCCCTGTGCCCCCTGCCTTTTGTCAAGCTGTCCCCTCTCCTGAATGCCTCTCTGTCCCTGTCCCCTACCTAGAACCACAGGTTCTTCCAGCACTCCTTCCCCCAGGAATCTCTGTTGTCTTTACCCAGTGGCCTGTGCTCGGCTTTGGGGGGCTGTCCATCCTTTCCACCCCCAGCTGGAGCCTCTCAGAGCGGGGACCTGGCCTTTCCGTTTCATATCCTCCTCGGCCCCTGCTGGCCTGTGCAGGGACTAAAAGTCCAACAAGCACATTTATAAGAGTGAATGTTGCCCGGAGTTTATAAGATGGTTTAAAGAGCCCAGTATTATTACAGTCATATGGTCCTGGGATCAAATCCTGACTGTAATTATCGCAAGGTCACTTGAGAAAGGTTTACTCAGCCGCATGAGCTACAGTTTATCTCTGATCTGTGATGGGTAACCTAAAGTAGGCCTTTAGGGGTTGTTTACTGAGCACTTACTATGTCCGTGTATGTACATACAGTCTTCTCCCCCACAAGGCCCCACGGGGTGGGGGGTACCCCCCTTTACAGAGAGGAAACAGGGACCAAGTCACTTGCTCAAGCAGCTTGTTCCTGCAATGTGGGAAAAGTGCTTGGCATACAGTAAGCACTCAGCAGAGGTCAGTGGAGTGTGGCCTCCACGCTGGGGAGGGGCGGGGTTGCTCCCTGGCTCCACACTGGCAAGGACTCTAAGATGATCCGTTCTGTCTGCAGGCCTCTTCTGCAACCGGACCTTTGATGACTATGCTTGCTGGCCAGACGGGCCCCCAGGTTCCTTTGTGAATGTCAGCTGCCCCTGGTACCTGCCTTGGGCCAGCAGTGGTGAGTCTTTCCCCTCCCTGCATCCAGGAGGCCAGGAAAGAGCGCTGCTTCCTCTCCTCTGTGATGCAGCCCTCGCACAGTGGGCACAGATCTTGGGGGTGGGGGAGACACCCAGGTGTCTTTGCTCTGCTGCACCTATGTGTGTGTGTGTGTGTGTGTGTCCGTCTGTCTGTCTGTAGGTGGCCTGTACCTGGTCGAGGCACCTGTCCACTTCCTGACTCTTCAGGGGCTCACGGGGAGCAGTGAGCAGGGTGTTGGTGGGTGGCCCCTCAGGCCTTCCCCAGCTCATTCCTGCTGCAGGGGAGATTCTGAACTGGGAAAGGTGCAGCTGGGTAGGTGGGAGGGTCACTGGGTGCAGAGACCTACAGAGGCTGCTGGGGCACTTGACTAGGGGGTAATTAATATGCCCTCTCCTCTCTCCTCTCTATCTCAGCCTCCTGTGCTGGGGCACCATGGGCTGCAGGAGTTGGTCTCCATGGGCTTCATAACAGGAGAAGAGGCTCTTATCATCATCATCATAGTAGCTGGTGTTTATTGAATACCTACTATGTGCCAAGTCCTGTGCTAAAAGAGGGACATTTGTTTAATCTTTAGGGCCACCCCATGGTTATGCTGGTCTAGATGAGGAAACGAAGGCCCCAGGAAGTTTAAGCCACATGTTCCAAATGAGGCAGTGAATGGCAGAGCCTGGATTTGATCTTGTCCTTGCTCTTACCCTTGTGTCCCAGAAGGCCTGAGCCCAAACCCAAACTGGTCACAGGCGAGAGTGAGCGAGAAGTCCAGCCGTGGGGTGCCAGGGACTTCCTGGAGGAGGTGGCCTGGCAGGGCCTGACGTAAGCTTCACCTCAGCACAAGAGACTCTGAGATCAGGGGAAGGCCAGGCGGGTCTCCCAAGAAGGCTGCACCCCCACCCTGAGGTGCACAGAGGTGCACAGAGGAGCCAGGGCTGGGGAAGAGGCAGGCACGCGGGGAGGACCTGGATTCACATGGTCTCTTCACCATGGCCTCTTGTCAACACTGGACCTGCGTGAGCTTCCTCTGTCCTCACAACAACTCTCTGAGGCAAAAACTCTGATCGCCCTCTCATTTCCAGATAAGGAAACTGAGCCACAGAGATGCTCAGTGGCTTTTCTAAGCCCACACAGCTAGGGAGCAGCGGACCTAGGAATCAGTCCTGGAGGCTGGTTTACAGTCGCTGGGTTCAGCCGCTACGCCAGGCCTTCACTGGGGACATGTGCTGTCTGGGCACACCCCAGGGAGGGCAGTGAGAGTCCCACCCTCTTCCTATGGGCCCTGCAGTCCCCCAGCTGTGTGGGCAGAGCAGGTCCCCAGGCCGCTGGGCCTGGGTTTGCTCGCCCTGGAGGTGGGAGAGAGCGGGCGGCAGAGCTGTGGGGAACATTGAAGGTCCTTGAACAAACCGTGGCTATCAATTTTTCTCACCCTCCCTGCATACCTTCCTGACCTCCCACATTGCACACACGTTCCCTGTCTCTCCAAGATTTGGGACTGCTGCTCGGCCAGCCTCGGCTGGGCCGCTAGACCCCAGGGAGCCAGGCGTGGGACAAGGCCCATCACTCAGCACTAAGCGCCCCCAGCTCTGCCTGCTGCTCGCGGCTCCATCCATCACCTTTAATTTTATTTGAGCAGGAAATAGGTCCTGGTGGTGCCCGTTTATGAGCGAACACGGTTTTATTGCTTTCTCCATGAAGATAACGGCCTGTGCACAGGCCCCCTGCCAGCCTCCTCCCCCTCCCCCGTCGCCAGGCTAATTTACTCCCTTTTTTGACACTCGGAATCGCCAGCTCTGCCTCCTTTCCCTGAGTTAGGGACCCGCAGAGACACCCACCAGGCTCCCAAAACATAATTGCTGTCTCTGGCCTGGTGCTTCCCCAACAGATGCTGGCACCCGAGGCTGCCTGACCCCCGCCTGGGGCATATGGGAGTGGGAAGGGGGCAGTTCTGGAGCTTTCTTGGTAGCCAATAAGAAACTTCACAGTGTGAGCCGAGGTTGGGGAGAAGGAAGACATTGTCTCGGGCGGAGGCCCGGCAGAAAGCATGCCCTGCAAGGAGTTAAGAGGGAATTTAAATGCAGGGTCCCTCACACAGGCTGGGCAGGGCCAAGGGGCCAGTAAGGCACATATGAAGCTCCCAGAACTAAAAACGTGGAAAGCTTTAGCTCCCCTAGACCTGAGCAGCAAGGGGCAGGAGTGGGGCTGGGGTCCTCCTGATAGCTGGGGCTGAGATGGGAAGGCCACCAGCAGGGCTGTGTCTGCAGAGGAGAGAAACCACTGCCGGAACTTCAGGACCAAGCAGGGAGGGGCTGCTGTCCTCCTTCTGTCCCTGCCTCCCCTGGCCAGACCCAGCAGAGGGCCAGGAGCCTAGTGACACAGGGAGCAGGCAGAGGAGTGGGCGATTTGAGAAAAAAATTAGATTCCAAACAATGACCAAAGCCCTTTGTGAGGATCCCAGGGTGCCATAAGACCTTCAGGGCCGTGTGCGTGTCCTGGAGAGAAGGGGGACTTCACCTCCAGGCTGAAGGGGTCAGCCCAGCCGCTCAGGCAGTGATGCTGAGGGAGGTGATGCCCCAGGTGTGGTATAGGGAAGGCTCCCAGGGACAGGTGACATCCAGGCCAGGCCTGGCAGAATAGGCAGGTGCAGAAAGGAGAAGGAAGGGCCCCTCATACAGGGAGGACGTTCATGCAGCGCTGTGGACATGGGTCCAGGCCTCAGAGCTGTACAGTGTCCCAGAGGAGCCAGCCAGGTCTTGAATTCTGACTTTCCCAGTTGAGAACCCGGACTCAGGTTGGTGCAGAGGGCGGGAGCAGGAGGGAGAGGAGGGTGGTGTTGGGGGGAAGTGCCGCGTGCACACAGGATCGTGAGCTCCGGAGCCCGTCGCTGCCCCAGGGCCCTGCAACAGCCTCCTTCACCCACAAATCATTCCAGCCTCATTAGCTGCCCCTCTCCTGATTTCTACCTGTTTGTTAGCTTAGTTCTAATTATATGAGAGTCATAAAATGCTTTTAAAATAGCCTATCATTCACAGTTCTTAGAAACTCTGGCAGGTGCCTCCCCCGAGTAATGTCAAGCCCAGGAGCTTTTATGGCAGGCTGCGGTTGCCAAGGGGAGACTGAGGCACGAGCTGGGCCCCAGAGGTGCCCTGGCTGAAGAGTCATCAGACCCTTCCCTGGCCTCAGTGAGGGGCTGAGTGGCAGCAGAGTCTCCACCGTGTCCAGACCCAGCCCACCTCCAGCCAGGACGGGCGCCTGGGGACCACGGGCTCAGCCAGTGTTAAAGGTCTGCTACGCACCAGGGACTTCACTGTTTTATCTCCTGGGAAAGTCATTTTTCTTCCCATTTTACAGATGAGGAAACTGAGACCCCAAGGGCCCACTGCTGGTTGAGGGCAGAACCAGGATTTGAACTTGTGTCCGTAGAGTTGGGAACCTGGGCTCCTTCTCCTGAGCCCTGATGCTCCAGGCTGCCTCTCCCGCCAGTTTGGGGAGGGCCTGTTGCTTGCCTCTCTGAGTCTCAGCAACCCCATCTGTACAATGGACCCAGTGGCCCTTGATGGCTGCCTCTGTTGCCAGGGTACGGGAGCTAATGGATTCATGAGCTGCTCTCCACAGCCCTGAGTGCCCACATCCTCATGGACGGGCTGCTGTTAGCTCGATAACAGGCGCCGCGACAGTTTCCGGGAGGGGAAGTGTTTAATTGGGGGTTTTATTTCCAGACCAGGGTCTAACCTAATGAAATATCCCTGAGCCTCCTGGCATGCAGCTCCTTGTGTTGACAAGACGGAGCCAAGCCCCTGGCTGAGATTGACCAGCTCCTCCCAGGCCAGATAAAGCTGGGCCGATAAGCAGGGCCGGGTCCAAACCCAGCCCACCTCCAGCCAGGACAGGCGCCTGGGGACCACGGCTCGGCCAGGAAGCAGCCCTGGCTTTTCACATTTGATGCTAATGAAGGATAACTGACAGATGCTCTTGCACAGGCTGACTGAGCTTCTCAGCGACACCGTGCTCCCTGACTCTGTGACAAGAGTGTACACATCTGTGCACAAAACCACTTCCCCAACCCCCCAGCTGGCCCTGAACAGGGGGCATGAGGAGTGCAAGCTCCCCCGGGGCCACAATGGCCAAGAGACCGGTTGGCACATGATTGACATGGTTGACTGTTAGCAGCAAGTCTGGCTGCTAACTTCTGTCCTCTGAAGGCAGAGAGCTAGAAGCCTGGCTCTGCTACTTCTAACCGCCTGATCTCAAGCAAGTCACCTGGCTTCTCGGAGGCTGTTTCTTCATGTGTAAAATGGGATTGATGATGCCTACCTGCACAGGTGTCAGGCACGCAGCAGGTGTTCAGAAACCGATTCTGTGCAGGCTCTGACACCTGCCCACTGCCCATGGAGTCCGCTCAGGTCCCCGTTACTGCCCTTTGAGGTATCTACAGCCAAAGACTGGTCTTTGCCTATCAGATGACTTGACCCCCAGGAAAGGATTCCAGGCATCCTGCAGCAGATAGAAGAGGCATCTGGGGACTGAGAGGAGCCCTTCAAGTTACTAAAATCAGACTTTACATGTGCCTGATTTTGTTCGTCAGTGCTCATCTCACCTTCATAAGTTCTTAGATTTGGGGTTCTCGTTTCTCTCCCAGGTGAAGTCTCTTTTAAAATGCAGGTTCTGCTGGGGAGGTGGCTCGGTGGTAGAGCACTTGCCAAGCATGTGAGAGGTCCTGGGTTCAACCCCCAACACTGCAAAAAATAAACAAATAAGTAAAACACAGGTCCTCCCGAAGGAGCACCCCTGCAAGTCCAGGAGGCCGGGCAGGGTAATGGGGGTGGGCGTTAGGGAAGGAAGGACAAGGTCCAGTCAACAGGCTCCTCTGGTCTAGGAACTGGACCCTGTGATAAAGATCTCCTTGCCATGTGACAACAACCTTAGGATCTGTAAAATAGAGCCCCTGGATCAGGGGTTGCCCTCCAGCCCCTGAGGGACACTCCTCAGCACACACATGTCCACAAACCTCATTTTATTGCTGATCTCTCGACCTGAGCACTGACCAGCCACTTGTCACCCAGGACCTCTGGTGGCTTCTCCATATTCTCTCTCTCTCTCTCTCTCTCTCTCTCTCTCTCTCTCTCTCTCTCTCTCTCATGCCTGCCTCACACAGCTCAGGAAGCTGATCTTTAAAATCTTCTAGTCGTTTAGAATTTAAAATCTTTTAAAGTGTTCCCAGCCAGCTTTCCTCAATCACCGTGACAACTCCTCCGTCCCTTACCTGTCCCCTGGCCTGGTGCCAGACTCAGGTTCCCCTGCAGGGAGGTGAGGAATGAGGTGTTTTCTCCTAGACACAAGAAAGCACTCTCCCCACCCCACATCCAACCTGGGACCATAAGCCTGTCTCCCTGGGTGGGGAGGGGGAGGGCCGTGGGGCTTGTGGGGATGCTCTGGGCACGTGGATACGCAGGTGGGATGGGAATGGCCACAGGTATATCCCTCTCTCATCTCTGCTGGTTTGTATTGGTGGTATTCCTTTCTCGTGAGAGTCTTGACTGTGCCTTGTCCCCAGACTAGGTGCCACCTGAGAGCAGGGGCTAGGTCATTCCCCTCTCTCAGACTAGGAGGTCTCCAAGAGCTATTTCCGTCTCCAAATCTGACTAGGGGTTACTTGAAGTAGCCGCTTGCTCTTCCCCTTGGAAAGGGAAGTCCACCTGCACCTGGAGACTGTGTTCCCTTTGGATCGCTGGTCTTCGAAGGGGAGTCTATGTCCTGGATCAGATCGACTGGGACTTCCTAAGGGGAAAGCTGTGTCTCACCCTCAACTGGGCATCACTGGGCCATCTGCCTCAGACAGGGTCTCCCTGAGGACTGGGCTGCATCTTCCCCCGGAGAACAGAGCTAGGTCTTCTTAGACTGGTCTCCCCTCAGACTGGGGTTCTCCGAGGACAGGGGCATGTCTCCCCCAGACTGGGGCACCCTGAGGTAGGGGCTGCCTCCTCCCTCTCAGGAGTTCAGAGCCTCAGGGTCTTCAGTTTTCTTAGGATCTGACGTCCCCAAAGAATGTGAGAGAGGTAAAGGGGGCCAAGTTAGAAAATGAGAAGTCACAGAAGGGGACTGTGGCAGGGTCACCTTTGTGATTTAATGCTGGGGGCTGGGACGTGGATCTGGACTGTACTGACCTCATCTCAGAGATATGGGTTCGTCCTACTGCATCCCCTGGTGGCCAAGAGGAGAAGCTGAGGGTGGGACTGGGTGACCAATCCACCTTAGTGACCTGCTGACCCATCCCGGGGCCATCATGGTTTATGGGATGGGATGAAGGGTGTGTGTGTGTGTGGCAGGTCTGAGCCTCCTACTAGCTCACAAGTGGAGCAGGGATGACCTTCAGGATGGGGAAGGACAAGGGCCTTCGAGCACTGGACAGGCCGCCTGTCTCCAGGCGGAGGCTCAGCCGCCCCCTCCTCTCCCAGTGCCGCAGGGCCACGTGTACAGGTTCTGCACAGCGGAGGGCCTCTGGCTGCACAAGGACAACTCCAGCCAGCCGTGGAGGGACCTGTCGGAGTGCGAGGAGTCCAGGCGAGGGGAGAAAGTGAGTTTGGGAGGAGTTCTGAGCCCAGGACCCAGCAGCAGGGTCTCCACGGTGGGCTTCTGGGGGGCCTGTCTGGGCTCCTCTCATGCACCCCGGTCACACCTTCTGGGCCTTGGAACTTCCCTAGGTCATTCTCTTCCTTGGTTCTGGGGTCCCCGGTGGGGTCTGCCTTGGGGCCCTCCCTATCCTTATCCGCTGGAGAGAAGTATGAGAAGCGAGGGGGCAGTGGACGGCACCACCCTCACTGTGTCCCCCTGTGCCCACAGAGCTCCCCGGAGGAGCAGCTCCTGTCCCTTTACGTCATCTACACGGTGGGCTATGCGCTCTCCTTCTCCGCCCTGGTCATCGCCTCCGCCATCCTCCTCAGCTTCAGGTAAGGGGCTGAGACCCTGGGGGGCGGGGGCTCCTTCATGCTCTCTGCCCCAGGGAGAGGAGGGGAACCCTAAGCCAAAGCAACCTTACAATCTGCCCTTCTTTCTGGAACTCTCTGGAGAACACGAGGTTGAAAACGCAGGTCGGCACTGTGCACGCACTCTGATCTCTGCTGTGTGACTGTGTCCACGTGTATGCAAAAATGACCCCCCCACCGCCTCATCAGGGTGCAAAGTCCTGGGGATCCTCTCCCGTGAGAGGGGGTAACTTCAGTAATCAATAATTCAGTGTGATTTTAGGTGACTAGAAATTCTGCTCTGTCAGATGAGACCTTCCTCCTAGACCAGGAGCTGGGGAGCAGGTTCGCCCATTCCTGCTGGGTATATCAGGGGAGCTGGGTTCAGGGACAGGAAGACTTCTGAGAGGGGGGACAACTCTGAGGGCAGGGACTTCAGGACACCAGCCCAGCAGGAACAGGAGATGTGGTATTCCTCTTTTTGTCCCCAAGTCACCTGGCACAGTGCTGAGCACACAGTCAGTGCTCAATAAATGCATTCACTGGACTAATAATCTTCTCTTGTATTATGAAGCCTTTCAGTGATGAATGCATCCAGCCTTCAAGTAGAGTCACACTCCCTGGTGACTGTAAGATCAGCCCCTGGCCACCCCCACCAGAGGAAACCCCTGGCTGGACCTCTTATGAGGTCCCACTCATTTCCTCATCCTTGTACCACGTTTATAAGTATCTGTAAAAATATACAGCATGGCTTTGTATATTTTTAATAGTACATCATACATATTCTTCCGCATTTTATTTTGGTTCAATATTATGTTTTTGTAAGATTCACATTAACCAGGTGGTTCTATATCATTAATTTTAACAGTCATTCCATATTCCATTGTTGTAGCACGGCTTATTTGTCTGATATTATTTTAATAGATAACTTATTTCTGACTTACAAACCTTGCTATGACGGGCTTTCTCACCTGTGACCTGTCCTGTGTCTCCCTAGGGCATATATCTAGGGGTTCAACGGCCCAATCAAAGACCACCTGCTTTTGCAAATTTACTAGGTGGTAGTAAAGTTGCTCTTCAAAGTAGTCATTACCAATTTTCCCTCTCCCCAGTAGTAAAAGAGATTCCTTTGCTTAACATCCTCCCCAGTATTTAATATTTTTAGAAATTAAGTGTCGCTACTCTGAAGTTTGTGGAATATCTCATTACAATTTTAATTTGCATTTAATTTTATTTTCCCAGGCATTTTTTCATGGTTTATTCTATGACTTGATTGTTCATATCCTTTGCTGAATTTTTATTTGTCTATTTGGCTTTTTCTTGTTTATCTCAGGCACTCATTATTCTAGATACTAACCCAGGATGTACCCTCTCTGAGTCTCTGTTTCTTTACTCACTCCATGGTGCCCTTTATGCATAGAAGTTCTACATTTTAATGGGTTGAAATTATTCTATTATCTCCTGTTGATAAAAAAGACTTACCAATAAATGTTGTCAATTGATAAGATTAACTTTCATCAATTGATAAAAAAAAAATTATTCTTTTCCAAAGACTAAATTTACTTTATGCTTTTCTGTAAGGAATCTTACCCCATCTTAGAATCACAAAGATAGTCACCTATATTTCCTTCTAAAAGAGAGTTTTGCTCTTTCCCTGTGGTTCTCTGATCCACCTGGAACTTATTTTTGTGTGTGGTGAAAATCAGGGGCTTAGTTCCATTTTTCCATGCGTATATATAATTGATTGTCTCAGTACCATTTACTGGTAACCCATGCCTTCCCTCTTGGTTTGCAGTGTCACTCTACCATACAAGAAGTGTCTATATATTTGCAAGTTGACTTCTGTCATTTATACTCTTTTCTATTGGTCTGTTTATCTTCCCTGTCCCAAAACGATGGTGACTTTCTCATAAAGATTTCTTAGAACTGATCACGGTGGCACATGCCTATAATCCCAGTGGCTTGGGAGACTAAGGCAGGAGGACAGCAAATTCAAAGTCAGCCTAACAACTTAGTGAGTCCCTAGAGACTTTGTCTCAAAATAAAATAAAAAATAAAAAGGGCTGGGGATGTGGCTCAGTGGATAAGTGCCCTGGGTGTTCAATTCCTGGTACAATAAAAAAAAAAAACCTATTTATTAAAAATCCTAGTTCTATTATAACAGGGACCCTACTTAGTGATTCTTTAGGAGTTCTGGACTATTCCTGGCCCTCTGCTCTTTAAAAAAAAAAAAAAATTAAGCAGGCATTGAACCCAGGGGCACTTAACCACTGAGCCACATCCCCAGCCCTTTATAATATTTTATCTTGAGACACAGTCTTGCTGAGTTGCTTAGGGTCTTGCTAAGTTGCTGAGGCTGGCTTTGAACCTGTGATTCTCCTGCCTCAAGCCTCCAGAGCCACTGGGATTATAAGCATGTGCCACTGTGCTGAGCATCTAAAGTTGTTAGAGTTCCATAAAAAAAGAAGTTGGTGTTTTTATTACAGCTGCACTGAATTTATTGATTAATGTGGGAAGAACTAACCGACTCCTTCAGGACAATGTCTCTTTTTATCCTGAAGTATAGAATAGCTAGGTGTTTTTCATTAATTTAAGATTTCCCTAATGATTTGAAGTAAGTTTTATATTGTTCTCCATAATGATCTTGCCCACTTTCTTGTTAGACTTATTTCTAGGTAATCAATTAAAATATTATAAATGAATTACTCTTTAAATTCACTTCTTAAGTGTTTGCTGCTGGTGTGTGTAAATGTATATATCACCAACCTTGCTGAACCCTCTCACTTGTTCTAATAACTCATCTGTATGCTGACTTGGATTCTCATGAAGATAATACATCATCTGCAAATAATGACCATTTTGTTTATTTCCAATTCTTGCCTATTTTTTCCTCTGCCCTTATTTTAACGGCTAAGATCTGAAGTACATGTTGAATAGAGGTGATGATAGTGCAGGTCCTTATCTTGTTCCTGATTTATTTAAATATTTTCAAAGTTTCTCAGTTAAGAATAATATTTTGGGCTGGGGCTCAGTGATAGAACACTTGCCTAGGATTCGATTCTCAACACCACATATAAATAAATTAACAAATAAAAAAATAAAGGTTCATTGACAATTTTAAAAATAATAAAAAAAAGAATAATGTTTTCTCTGGTTGGATAGATAGATAGCCTTTTTCACCTTAAGAACTGCCCTCATAGTTTCAGTTGGCTATACCTTTTTGCATGAAGGATATTGACCTTGTGTCCAGTGCCTTCTGCCTGCCCTGCCTCAGGGAGCAGGCCAGAGGCATTTAACACAGGGACCCTGCCACAAAGAACCCAAGTCCCCACTGGGGAGGCTGAGCCTCACACATACGAGTCTTGACACATGGGTGACTGAATGTAGAGGCTGCAGTGTGACAGAATATGGTCGGAGGACGGGGCAGTGCCTGACAGCTGAGGCTTCATGGAGAGGCAGGACTTGAGCTGGACCAGAAGGTTTTCCAGGCTGTGAGGGAGAAGGGCCTTTGAAGAGGAAGGAAGAGCTGAAAACATGCCCAGTGGTGTGGCCAGAGAGCTGGGGCTTGCAGAGCAGGACTGTTGGCCATCTTGCCAGGGATGGGCCTGCTTTCTCCCTCAGACACCTGCACTGCACCCGGAACTACATCCACCTGAACCTGTTTGCATCCTTCATCCTTCGAGCACTGTCCGTCTTCATCAAGGATGCGGCCCTCAAGTGGATGTACAGCACAGCTGCCCAGCAGCACCAGTGGGACGGGCTCCTCTCCTACCAGGTGTGTCTTGTGCCCAGGAGGCGCCTGGGGGGTGGTGGCGGATGGTTGGTGAAGCCCTGCTTCTCCCCCTCCACTTAGGCCTGGGACAGGAGAGGCAAGAGCTGCCCGGGCTTGGCCCCCAGAGAGCCCTGGTCCCATGGGAGAGGCAGTCCCCTTTGGGACCTTCTATTCCAATGAGGGTGGGGCCCTGTCCCTGGGGGTTCTCAATCTGACCAAAGAGAGCCGCTGCCCCTGGGAGCTGTGTCGTCAACCCCTCTGAGGCTGCTTCTCCCCTGTGTGGGGGTGACATCACGGTGCTGCCTTCCCTGAGGGAGGGAGGCTCCCTGAGCTAAGGCAGACCTTCCTGGCACTAGCCCTGGCCAGAGGATGTGAGCGCCCTCATCCCGCATGACCATGGCAGGCCAGCAGCTGGGGCGGACAGGGAAGGGTAGCAACGGCCTAGCAGGAGGCTGGGCTGCCATCTCACCGGGCCCTTCCCCTGCCCCCAGGACTCTCTGGGCTGCCGCCTGGTGTTCCTGCTCATGCAGTACTGCGTGGCCGCCAACTACTACTGGCTGCTGGTGGAGGGCGTCTACCTGTACACCCTGCTGGCCTTCTCCGTCTTCTCGGAGCAGCGCATCTTCAGGGTCTACCTGAGCATAGGCTGGGGTAAGGCCCACCGCCATGTCATGTCACTGACCTCACAGGACCCCCACCTGGACCTGCCGCATGGGGGGTGGGAGACCCTGACGCCCCTCCCATCTTGGTGCCCAGAACACCCTGCCAGGCCAAGGGGCAGAGCCCACCGATGAGTCCTGAGCACAGGACCTCTCGCTGAGGGGATCACTGGGCACCGCAGGGGGTTACAGGTCTCCACCCCACGACATACCTGTTGTGTAGCTGTCCTCCCATAATGGAAATCTCCAACCCCTCTGGCCAAATACCTCCTCTACCACAACCCTATAGCCACGGAGGACATGGCACTGTCCACAAACCCCTGCTTCTGAGGTCCTGTGAGGAAGGACTTCCACACCAGGCCAGGGCAGCCCTAGGCTCTGAGGGCAGTGGTGAGTCCTGGCTGGAGGGAGAGTGGTCAGGAGGATGGGTTCTGTCTCATGGTGATGAAGAGGCAGAGGAGAGCCCAGGAAGCAGGTGGACCACGGATGTGCCTGGAGCCCAGCCGGAAATGTTCTAGCCAAAAAAGTTTCCCAAGAACCATCGTGTCTTTTTTTTTTTGCTGGAACATTTCTGGTTGTGCTTCTGCCTCTCGCCTTGCGGGATAGTGATGAGGGGCCCGTTGGAGTTCCGCGGGGGGCTAGGAGCTCTGCACCACCAGCAAAGCCCGTGGCATCCCTTCCTGGAGGAGCCCACAGGCACCACCGGGGACGGAGCCCAGAGTAGGCCCTGCCCACTGACCCCCAATCTGCCGTGGACTCTGCGTGTCTGGCGTCCTCATACCTCACTACCTCCCACGCCTGACTGTCCATTTCCCTTCATGCACCTCCCCTGGGAAACTTTGGCCAGTGCTGCCCAGGACTCCAGGGACTTCCCAGCTCTGCTCCAGCAGGTGCCTGCCACCTTTCTCCCTCCTGGTCCTCCTCTGAGCCTTTACAAGTCTGTACTTGGTCCAGGAATGTCCTGGAGAGCCCTCCCAGGGGCGGCCAGCCCTGGCTTCTGGAAGCTTCCTCAGACTGCTGGGCCCTCAGGGCTCTGCCCTCCCCAGCCCTCAGCCTCCTGTTCTGTCCTCACGTGGCATTCATTTTTTCTGGTGTGCCTCAGCTCCATCCTAGAAGAGATGCTCCGGAGAGGTTTTAGTGTGACCAGTGTCTTACAGACACCAAAACCTAGAGCGGGACAGGGCCTTAGAAGAAGAGCAGGCACGATAGCCCGGATCTCCCAGCTCTTCGGACACCTGCAAGGGGGCTTGGCTGGTGCTCCAGCTCTTCAGGGTTCTACAGGCCCCTCAGCAGGATCAGGCCCTGGACAGGTGGCAGTAGGCCTGACTTCCCAGTGCAGATCCCTGCCGCTCCCTCCACCTCCTCCCCCAGGACCCTCCCACCTGCACCCAGGAGGCCCTTCCTCGCCTCCCAGCCTTCTTCATCCTGCCTGGCCGTCCATCAGGCAGCTGAAGAGCCCTGCAGCTCCCTGGGGTTGGGGAGGAGGCAGGTCATTGAGGGCTGCTCTAGGAAGGCTGTCCTCAGGGTGGGGGACCATGTCTGTTCATTCTGGGAAATAGCATCAGTGCTGTTAGTGCCTGTCACCATAGCGACCTGAAGGCAGGACCAATCAAAGGGATGGCGTGGTGTGCAGCAGAGCAGGGAGGTTGGTGGGGCTGGCGGGGAAACACGGGTGCCTTGGAGGTCTCTGGGTGGGCCGTGGGGGAAGGGGCCTTTTTCCTACCACCTCACATCCTAGCTCGGGGCTCAGGGTCTGTGGAGAATGAGGGCAGGACCAGGGAGATGCCCTCCCCAACCAAAGAATGTCTTCTACTTGAGGATTTGGAGTAGGGAGAGGCAGAGAGACAAAGCCAGCCGAACAGAGGGGGGTGGGCAGGATTCACAGGGACCTTAGGGCTCTGTTGTGATGCCAGGAGGCCCCGTCCAAATTAGGATGCTCCGGAACAACTTTAGGTTTCCTGTACATGCAGAATCAGAACTAGGACTCCAGTGCAGTTGGGCTGAACCCCCAAAAGACAAATCAACCTCTGTCACGGTCCACGAGCCGTTGGGTACCCCTGGAAACGGCAGGGGAAGGCAGGCGAGTGAGGGAGGAGGGGAACATCACTTCTCAGAGCTGGTTCTGTGTCTTATTTTGACCTTTCTGTCCCCCACCCCGTCTGACTTGGTTTCTAAATGGGAGAGTGAGTTGGTCATCCTGGACTGGGCAGTTTTGCGTGTAGCAGGGTTGTGCTCTTGCTTTTCAAAAGGCTTTGTTTGGGAGATGGTAATGGAGGCATGAAGCTCACCAGGTCTGGCTGAGAACATGACTGAGCTCCCGCATCCTGGAGCAGGGTCTCAGAGGGAAGGGACAGCAGGTGGCTGGAGGTGCCCAACAGGAAGTTTCTGTCTGTGTGTTTGACTCAGGGAGGGGGCCTGTTCTGGCCTGGAGAGCTTCCCTCCCCTCCTTGGTGTGTTGACTCATTCGTTCATTGGTCCCGTTCTTACTGAACAGCTTCTTCGCAGTAGGGCCCACACTCTGTTCTGGGGCTGTTCGAAGTCATCCACTTCCTGTCCTGTCTCAGGCAGGTCTATTTTTATGTCATTGTGGATACGGAGGGTCTGGTTTGTGTAAATGTAAATGGGCCAGGAGAAAGAGACCCGGTGAAGAGTGCTTTCCATCCTCCCTCCGCCTGCGTCATCAGGCACAGTAGACCCGGGCACATGAGCCGCTGAGTAGCTGCTGTTGTGTGGACATCAGCAAGTTGAGGATGTTGATAATGTGGTGGCTCTGAGGAGGTTCTGCCCGGAGAGGTGCTCCTGGGGGAGACCCCTCAAAGCCACACATGCACATGCAAGGACCCCACCTCCACCACACACACACATCCATGTCCACACACCTCACCCTGCAAGCCCTTACGCTTCTCAGATGCCCACATGTCCAACTCGAGAGCTGCGTTGGTAGAGACAGGCATGGAGAGAGTGGTGATGGTGGGTGATCGGAGTGGGTAGGAGATTGCAGCCCTGGATTCTAGTTCCACTGTGTGCTTCTGAGCTCCTGATTCATCTCTTTGTCACCTAAGAGTGGATAATCCAACATTCAGTTAACCAAGACAGATTGAGCTCTCAGGGTGAGTGAGGCCTGGGCTCTACCTTTGCAGAACTAGAAACTGATCTATTAGTGATCCACTGGTATGTAACTAATGGATATAGACCAAGCTTAGCTGCTTAAAGCAACAAGCATTTATCATCTCACAGTCTCTATGGTCAGGAATCTAGGTTCAAGTTACCCGGGTACCCCTGGCCCAGGATTGCTGACTGAGTTTGGTTCAGCTGAAGGTCCCGGTTGCTGTCATCTCAAAGCTTAACCAGGGGTGGAGAAGCCACTTCGAAGCTCACTCAGGAGGCTGTTGGCAGGAAGCCTCATTCCTTGCTGCGGGAGCCTCTCTGCAGGCCATCTGAGTGCCCTCGTGGGTGACAACTGATTTCCCTATAGTAAATGATGAGAGAAAGAGAGAGCCCCAGGCGAGATGCAGAGTTTTTTATAACCTAATCTCAAAAGTGACACACCATCACTCCTGCCATATGTGATTGGTCACATAAAACCATCCTGATATAGTGGGGATTACTCAAGGCTATGAATACCATGAGGTGAGAATCACCAGGTGACATCGACGACACCAGTCTGTCTCAGCTGGATTAGCTTTGCATGACTATAATGGAATACCTGAGACAATTACCTTATAAAGAGAAAAGGGTTATTTAGCTCATATTTCTGTAGTTTCCAGTCCAGGATTGGACAGAGCCATTGCTTTGGGCCTTTGGTAGGGGTCCCGGATGGCAATGGAAGGACCCACGTGGCTGAGCAAACGCTCATCTCCTGGCCAGGAAGTCAAAGGGAGAGGCTAGGCAGGCAGGGATCCCCAGATCCCCCAGTGACCTAAGGACTTCCTCCAAGGCCCCACCCCTTACCGGTCCGCCACTTCCCATGAGCACCACCCAGGGAACCTTGGGCTGTGCTTACCCACGTTACGCACTCGGCCAAGCGGGGGGCCTCACTGTTGTTGCTGTTGAAGGCTGCAGGCTCTCAGTGGGCATGTTGGTGTCCAGCACAGGGCCCCCGTCTCTCCTCCAGGCGTCCGCCCTGAGCAGAGAATGGGCACAGGGAACAAAACACTGAGGGACTTCGGGTGCC
Source organism: Callospermophilus lateralis (assembly GCF_048772815.1). NCBI lineage: Eukaryota > Metazoa > Chordata > Mammalia > Rodentia > Sciuridae > Callospermophilus > Callospermophilus lateralis. The sequence continues at coordinate 115,616,072 of NC_135310.1, read as the reverse complement.
TGAAGGAGGAGACTGAGTACTGTGTAGGATGAACTGAGGACTAGAGCCTCAGAGAGCGTCCCTATCCCGTCCAGCACGTCCTCCCCTGCTGTGTGGGTGTCCCTGTCCCAGTGTCTCTGCCAGGATCCTGGGAGCAAGTCCTGACAGAGTGCCTGGGGTGGGGGCGGGCTGGACTGTGAGGACCTGTCTAAGGGAGCGTGCAGGGCATCAGCGTGGGCTTCCTGCTGCGCCTCGGTTCTCCTGTGTACCCAGGCCCCCCGAGAAACGTGGTCTGGGACCAGACAAGCAGAGCAGGTTGGGGTGGGAAGGCCGGATGAGGCGGCTCCTGGGCATGCATGGCAGTGGTTGTGGCCTGCCAGCCTCTGTCCCCTCTCTCTCCCCCTCTCTCCTCTCAGGTGTTCCCCTGCTGTTTGTCATCCCCTGGGGCATTGTCAAGTACCTCTATGAGGACGAGGGGTGAGTGTCCTGTGCCAAGCGCATGGATGTGCTGAGATCCCCATCCTCAAAGTCCACTGGATTCCTTGGGCCCTGGGGATATGGGAGGATAAACAGAGGGACCAGGAGCTTAATATTTTTAAATGCAATTATCTAATCCCTGCTCTGGCCCCTGCCCGTGGTTGGTGTGATAACAAACGTTGCAGATCCGTGGGGCACATGGTGCCTTCCTGCAGGATTTTTTGGATGTCTGTGAGTGAATGTCTCTGTTATTTTGTGTATGATGCTGGGTACACACAGGATTGTGTTTGTAGGGCCATGAATACTTGTTGGGGACTCTGGGTATCTCCCTTTGTGTGACCATGTATTGGGGACTCTGTGTGTACGGGTGTGACTGTGTGGCCACATGTATCTGTGGTGCCCGAGTCCAGCTGGATGCATCGTGTGCCTCCCCCCTTCCCCAGTTGCTGGACCAGGAACTCCAACATGAACTACTGGCTCATTATCCGACTGCCCATTCTTTTTGCCATTGGGGTGAGTGTTGGTGCGTAGGGGGATGGGCGCGGGAGCTGTGGTGGGCTGGAGCCAGGGCAAGGGTACAAGGAGGGTCCCCAGCCACCTGCCCATGTGCTCCACAGGTCAACTTCTTCATCTTTGTCCGGGTCATCTGCATCGTGGTGTCCAAACTGAAGGCCAATCTCATGTGCAAGACAGACATCAAATGCAGGTGACCTCACCAAGCTGGCTTTGTTGGGGCCCCTCAGCCCTCACTTCTAGCAGGGAGAGATAGGGGGATGCTTAGTTAGGAGGGCGAGTTAGGGTTAGGAACCGCTTCCCCCACCCAGGCCTGACCTAGCAGCCCCAAACCTTTCCCTCGCCTTGTCCTTGGGCAGCCCCTGGGCTTTGCAGGGGGTTGGGAGGGTGGGGGTGACCATGACCCAGATGCCAGGTCCTGGCAGGAAGAGGGGAGGGCACAGATGGAGGAAAGAATTGGTGTGCAAGGTCCAGAATAACTCCAGAGGTCTCCCCTCCCCCCAGACTTGCCAAGTCCACACTGACGCTCATCCCCCTGCTGGGGACCCACGAGGTCATCTTTGCCTTCGTGATGGACGAACATGCCCGGGGAACCCTGCGCTTCATCAAGCTGTTCACAGAGCTGTCCTTCACCTCTTTCCAGGTGACTCTCAGCTGGGAACTTCCAGAATGGGGGAGGGACAGACATAGCTTGCATCACGCAGGTGGGAAAAATGAGCAGGCCAAGGCCTGGGGGTGACCCCTGCCCAGAGTCACATGGTCAGATTAGAGCCAGAGCCAGTACCCGCAGCTGTCCTGACATGCTGGCCAGTTTTCTCTGTAAGCACATGGGACAAGAATCCTTCTCAGGCTGGGTGTGGTGGCCCATGTCTTCAATCCCAGAGGCTTGGGAGGCTGAAGCAGGAGGATGGTGAGTTCAAAAACAGTCTCAGCAAAAGTGAGGCACTAAGCAACTCAGCGAGACCCTGTCTCTAAATAAAATACAAAAAAGGGCTGAGGGTGTGGCTCAGTGGTTGAGTACCCCTGGGTTCAATCCCCAGTAAAAAAAAAAAAAAAAAAAAAAAAAAAGAATTCTTCTCAGATGTGATCCTGGGCACCCAGCCTGCCTCACAATTGCCATCTTCTGAGTGGTGGGCACCCTACCATGTGCCTCATGCATGGGGCATTTAAATCTCCCAGAATGCAGGATTACCCTCATTTGACAGAGGAGGAAACTGAGGCTCGTAAGTACTAAAATAAGAAGTAGCCTTCTACTCCGTTTAGAAGCTCTTCAGTGGTATAACCGTGTTATTGACCCCAGCCCCTCAGAGTGTTATAGGAGGTCTTCAAGCACATGGGCCCACCCGTGTGCATTTACATACATGTGCATGCGGGGACACACACAAGTGGAACACAGTTCTGGAGCACTGGGTCTTCTGAGGGGGCTGGGGTGGGAGAATTCTCCTGCTTGGAGGTGCTGTGCTTCCCTGGATCTGGCCTCCTCAGGAGAAAGGGAGAGGAAGGAACCAGGTCAGTCCCTGGGTCTGCCTGGGCTGCCTAATTTGGGGAGGGGGGTGTCAGGGCAGAAGCCTCAGAGCCCTTCCAACTAGGGCCTGCCGCAGAGCCCCTGCCACCCTGCCCTCTGCTGACCTGCCTCTCATTTCCAGGGGCTGATGGTGGCCATCTTATACTGCTTTGTCAACAGCGAGGTAAGGGCTGAGGAGGGATGGGGGATCCCCCTGGGCTGTACCACTGGCTGGTCTGGAGTTGTGCGAAGGGGACTCCCATCAGTCTTTCCAGTGGAAACCCCCTACTCACCCCTAGAGTCGAGGAGGCCTCTGGTCTGCATATTCAGTTCCGTGCTTGGCTCATCTGTATACTTCTCTCATGTCCCTCCCCGCTTCTCGCCTGTCACTGTGACAAGCTTGGGGAGGATCCAGGGCCATGCAGGGGTCCTGAGTGAGTTACTAGGGTGGGGACTACTTTCTGTTCCAAGGTGATTCAACACACACATGCCCAAGCCACATACTTGGGCTTTAGTAACCGCTATCTCATTTAATTGCCACCCCTCTCCCCACCAAAAAAAAAGAAAAGCCTGTCCAAATTCTGATTTCAGCATTCCCAGACCCACCCCTGAGAACATTGGGTGAGAGTGTGCAGGAAAACTGCCCCGGGTTTGGCTTGGAAATTGTGGCAGAGCCGGCATTCAAGTGAATTCTGACTTACAGAAGAAAGCATCCTGTTCTTTCTATACACAGGCAAGAGCTCTGCTGCTCCCTGGGAAAGGGGAGACCTTCTGGGGCTGGGTGGCCTTCAGCACCCCATGGAGTGGGAGAAGAGGTTCTTGTTGACCCCACATCTGCAGAACCACAGCCCTCCCTCCCTCTTATTTGGAGGTCCCGGGAGGAGGGGCATGTCTGTGGGCACATAGGAAAGGCCCCTCTGCCAAGGTTCCTGGGTTTTGTCAGAGCATAGAAATGTCCCCAAAGCCATCAAACTGAGCATCAGAAATGCCACAGCATCTCCCCCTGCCAATGCCATCCAGAGGGGACAGTAGTCACAGGTGCTGCTCCAGGGCTCCTGGGGAAGCAGCCACAACACTGTTAGCCCTGGGCAGGGGTGGGGGCAACTCTCCACATGTAGTCTGGAAGGAAATGCGGGACTCTGTTAACTCCTGGGCCATTGAGGCCTCTGTGAGGGTTTGCGTCTGTGGGACTCAGGAGACCCAGGGACACTGGGCCTCAAAGACCTGGAGCTCTTCATGTGATTTCTGTGTCACTGAACCCAGGATTCCAGAGCTCAGAGATCTTAGTGTATTAACGTAGACGTGTCTTTGGCTACCAGTGTCGGGGAAGAGCAAGGGACAGCAGATATATCATGGAACTGTGAATTGACTCAAAGAAGCCATGTGAGATAGCAGGAAAGAGGCACAGATGTGGGCTTCATGTCAGACCTCTGCTCCGACCCAGGCCCCGTCACGTAATGAGCTGCGTGACTTTGTCTGAACTTCCTCATCTACAAAATGATGAGGAAGGCTAGGATGCCCACCTCTGAGATTCCTGGGGATTAGGTAAATAAAGTCTGGAAAAGACAGGAAGGGGGAGCCAAGAATAGGGCCTTCCACCAAGGCCAGGCACTGAAGGCCCACCCCCCGCTCCTCAGAGTTGCTAATTGGCGTGAAGAAGTGTGTACCTCATCTCCTGGATGCTCAGTAACAGGGAGCTAGTCCCTGTCATTCCAGTGCTCAGTGATTCCCAGAGACCAGGGCCTAGGACATTTCAGAGGACACTGCAGAGAAAATGAGACTGGGTGAAAGGGAGGGGCACCTCCTGTCCCTGTGGCCTCCTCCAGCTTCCCCAGAACTGGCCTCCTAAGGGGCTGGAGTGCGTAGCCTTCCCATCTCCAAGTGCGGGGAAGCCAGTGTTTTCCACGGGCTTACTGCAGATAAGGTGCTCAGGTGCAGCCAACCCTGCACAGCAGGTGTGATCCCCATTTTTCAGATGAGAAAATTAAGATTCAGCAAGGGGAAATGAGTAGCCCCAGTTCAACAGCTAGAAGGTGGAAGGGCCAGTGGGCTGGGGTTAGGGATCCCACTAACACTCAGGGCAGGTGGAGCTGGGGACGTGGAGGCAACACCAGGCCAGAGGTGGGTCATGAATGGAATTCTGGCTGCTTCTGTGGGCAGGCCATGGAGGGCCCCCAGGTTCAATTTGGAGGGTGGTCCAGGAGGAAGGGTAATGAAGACACTCAGGGGTCCATCTTGCAGGCTTTGGATCCACAGGACACAGCAGCCCAGCTTCTCGCCCACAGCCCGGTCCTCGTGAGGAGCTCCTTAGAAGCTGATGCAAATACTGGCGTTCGAGGACCCCAGCTCCCCAGGGTGCCGTCCCTTCAGGGGTGGTTCTTAGCCAGGGTGGTGGGTCCTGGCCTGCACTCTGGGCCTTCACATTTCAGCCTGGTGGTGAGATGGGGACAAGGACAGGGCAGCATGTACCCCTGTGTGGGGATGAGGAGCAAAGCCTGAGGAGAGACCATGGTTCCCTACTGCCACCTTGTCGCCTTCTCAGTCCCAAGTCCCACCTCTCCATCTTCTGTCCCCAAAGCCACCCTGTAGCAGCATGCTCACTGCAGCCCTGTCCCCATGCACAAGTGCTCAGCTGCCCCACCACTGCTGTGGTCTCTCTGCCCCCCCCCCAGTTCAGCCCCATCTCCCCGCTCTACCCCTTAGAGCCCGGTCACCCAGTTCCCTCCCTCCTCACCCATCATCCACCACTGGCCCCGCTGTAAGGAGGGCAGGATGGTCACACATCCGTGCTCTGCCCTTGGAAAGAACTTGACCCCGAACCCCCAGGGTTGCCCCTCTTTGGCAGGCCAGGCCCCACTGGCCTCTCCCCCAGGCTGTGTCACTCAGAGGGCCCGAGAGCCCGTCTCCCTTCAGGTCCTCACCCAGTTCCTTCAAACCCACCCAGAGACGCCTCAGCCCTGGTTCTCTCAGGTTCAGGGACAGACGCATCCCCATCACTGGGCCACCAAAGACACACGTGGTTGAAGCCTCTCCACAAGAGCTATTCTCCAGACCCAGGGTTGCCATGGCAATGCCAGGTACTCATGACCCGAGGAGAAGAGATGACTTCTGAAGGCCTTTACCAACCACTTGTGGGCAGGAGTGGGGACAGGGAAGGGCCTGGAGCTGATTTATCTGGAGGTCTTGCCTGAGAGTCCAAGTGAGGTAACACGGGAGTCATGTGTCCCGATCCTGGCTCCGTCCTACCAAACTGTGTGACCCAGGGCAAGTCACGTTGCCTCCCTTGCCTCAGATCCCCAAGTGTAAATGGAAGTGAATAGCTTTTCTGATTCACCCCCAATCCTGAGCCAGGCATGGCGCTTGGCTGGAGAGGGTGCTCGGAAGATGTGCCCGCACTTCAGAGCCCAGAGGGCGGGGAGGAGGGAAGTCAAACCGTGCAGGAGGAAGTGCTGGGGAAGGTGTCCAGGACCCCTGTCCCTATTCTTTCTTTTTCATAACTGAGTAGCAGAAGGAACCTGGTGATAGAGGCCCATTTATTCACAGGAGTGCCTCAGGCTCATTTAAAACACAGGAGTGAGCACCTGCAGTCTCCCGGGGACTGTGCTCGGTGCGGAGACGCTGGGAGTCATGTGAGGTGGGGAAGAGACACGGCCAGGGACAAGCAGGGCCTCCAGATCTGTGGCAGGCAGGAGGCCAAGGGTGAGGAGCCAGGCACTGGGGCCAGGCTGGATCTAGACTCAAATCCTGCCCCAGACACTGGGGAACGCTGAAATGTTCTGCACTTTCTTCGTCTTTACGTGGGGAATGAGAACAGGAGCTACTGTGTAGGGTTGATGAGAAGGTTAACCAAGACGATCTATGAAAAATGCCGGGCATGTAGATGGTGGTTCTTAAGGACAGTTGTGATTACAGGGGTCACCGTGGAGGTTAAGAAAAAGTGCTGAGGACCGGGCGCCGTGGTGCACGCCTATAATACCAGCGGCTTGGGAGGCTGAGGCAGGAGGATTGTGAGTTCCAAGCCAGCCTCAGCAACTTAGCAAGGCCCTAGTGACCCTGTCTCTAAATAAAATACAAAAAAAAAAAAAAAAAAGGACTAGGGGTGTGGCTTATTGGTTGAGTGCCCCTGGGCTCAATCCCTGCTGGAGAGAGAGAGAGAGAGGGAGAAAGGGAGGAAGTGCTGAGGGAGATGGGGATAAGGAGATTATGGCATGCTGGTACTAAGTCCTGCTGGTGTCCCTGTGACCTCTTCAGTCTCTGAGGTGGGTTCCTGTGGGTGTGCCTTAGTTCACCATCTTTCTACCTCACTTCCGTCAGAGGAAGGCTGTGAAGTAGGACTGGTCTTCTTGTAATTGCACAAAGGGAGGCCACCATTGGACTCCGGTGAGACCCAAGCTCAGTGGGCAGGGAGCAGAGCAGGGCAGCCCTCCTTCCCTCCCCCACCCAGGCCTGGGTTCTGGGTTGCTGCCTGGGATACCAACGCATCCTGGCAGGCAGGCTCTGGGCCATCTCAGCTCTACTCTGCACAGAAAAAGTTCTTTTAAGGGATGGCATGCAGCCACACCAGGGTCATGCAGGCTTAGCTAGATGAATGACAAAGGAGGGGGGGAGAAGGGTTGTTTGCACTGGGGCTGGGGAGGGGATTGGCAGAGAGCCCCTTACCACAGCTTCTGGCAGCTGGCCCTCCCGGGGCCTTGGGACTGAGAGGAGCCTGGGTTCTAGACTCTCCAGTGTGGGAAGGTGGGGTGCAGAGGCATCAAAGCAGCTCTGGAAAGCAAACTTATGGGAACACCACCCAGAAGAGCAGTCCAGACCCGTCAGGACCAGCTGTGCAAGTTCCAGAAGCCGTCTCTGGGAATCACAGTTGGGGCCATAGCATTGCCACAAGCCCTTGAGGGGTTGGGGCTCCACCAACCCAGCAATCCATCTGGTTCCCAAACGTCAGCCCTCTTAAGAAGATGGTTCTTATGGGGAGGCCACGACCCAGCACAATGACGATTTTGGCTGACTGAGCTCAGCTGGGCTGGCTGCACCCCCGACTCACCGCAGTCTCCCTGCACAGGATTGCACAGGCTGGGAAGCCCTGGTCCTCCCCTGGTCTCAGCCTCCTTGTTTCCTTTGCTCCTTCCTCCTGGGAGGCATGACGGCTGGGTCAGAACCCTCAGGGAGCTTAGAGGGTCTGCTGTAGACAGCTTGAGGGTCAGGGGGCACCATCCTCCTCCATCTCCCCTTCAGTCATCCTCGCTGCAGTGGGAGAGCATGTCCTGAAGTCAGATTCCCTCCTCTCCACTTCTCTCTCCCATCTCCTGTCTCCTGCACTTCTTTCTCCCTCCCATTCTCTTTCATGAACTAATATTGTGATGGATTGTAAAAGGTACTTAGCCGGATCGAGGAGTTTAGAGATGGAAAAGACCAATTAGGTCCTCAAGCCCATCTCTCTCCTGAAGAGCGGCAGAAAATAGGAGACAACAATAAACAATTTTATTGGGATATTAATTTAGGCGCCCGGAGGCCTTGACTTGTGTCTCTTAATATCATGCAGTGGATTTTTTCCCTTCGCTGCTAATGTAATAACGGGGCCATTTTGTGGACAGTGGGTTTGCATGATGGCTTCTGTTCCCCTCCTTTTCCCGAGGAAGGTCCAGATGGAGTTTCGGAAGAGCTGGGAGCGCTGGCGGCTCGAGCATTTGCACATCCAGAGGGACAGCAGCATGAAGCCCCTCAAGTGTCCCACCAGCAGCCTCAGCAGCGGGGCCACCGTGGGCAGCAGTGTGTATGCAGCCACCTGCCAGGCCTCCTGCAGTTGAGACCCCGCACCGCCCTTCCTGGGGTCCACGCTGCCCGCCGGATCATTACAGGTGGGAGAGACCCTCCCAGGGACAGGGGAAGGGACACAGGCACACATACCTCCCTGCTTTCCCTCCCCAAACCCATCAGACGGGCAAATGGGCATTGCCTCCTGGGACCATGGACACATTTTCTCTGAGGAGAAGCAGCCCGCTAATTTGATCAGTGTGGCAGGAGGAGAGGAAAAACAATTGCTGGCCAGTCGAGGAGGATTTCTTCCTGTTAAAGCCACAAGGCCCCTGGGGTTCCCCCAGACAGAGCAGCAAATCAACCCCAGACTCAAACTCAAGGTCAATGGCTTATTAGTGGGATTGGGGCTTGGAGCTGGTTCTGAAAGATGCCAGTGTAACCTCAGCTGGAGACGGAACTCATGTGAGCCACGTCTGCTTCGTCCACCTGGGGTCGCCTCCCTCATCTGCCTCCTCATTAAGGGAAGCTCTTTGTGCATCTGGGTCGCTTGTTTCCCTTGTCTGTCCCCTCATCTCACCACCCAGTTTCTCCCTGGCTTTGTTTGGGTCACTGGCAGCAGCTCTTTCTGGAAGTGACTGAGGGGTGTTGAGAATAAGCACTGAGAAGATGCCCGAAGACTCTTGTAGCTGGGGCCCCTTCTCCCCTGGGTATTTGAGCTGCTTGATGCCTGCTTCTGCTGAACCCTGGGAACCAGGGCGGCTTACCCCCAAAGAGCCTTGCCCTGGGGTATGAGGTCCCCATTCTGTTCTAAAGATGTTCAAGGAACCTCTGGGATTCATCTAGGGACACTTAAGGAATGTCCCACTGTGAGTGTAATGACCTGCCATTGCCGGGAATCCAGAGAGTTGAGAGATGTATTCCCCCACCTCCCCACCTCCCCACCTCTCCACGGAAACGCTTTTTATCTGTGACCAGATTCTGTATCTCGACTGGGAGTTTGGGCACACCCTCTAACTTTAGGGATGTGACCAAGAAGAGACTCTTCTAGGGAAACTAAGGTCCCCATCGTTACCATGGAAAGGCAGGTTCCCTCTCTGCCTTTCAAATTCCCCCACTTGAGAGCTCGTGTATACTTTATGTGTTTTTCTTTCATTGCTGTGAATAGGCTCCATGTGCCAGTCCTGATTTCTCCCACCCAGTGGAAATGGGAACTACATCCTGGTCGCTGTGATGATGTTTGGGGAGTGGGGTAGTAGTTGATTTGACTCCTCCACACTTTGAGCTAATTAATGTTCACCTGCCTCCAGCCTCATCCCATCGGGCTGTGCTGAGAAAGCAGACCCCAGACTAAAAGGGGGACAGCCATCCTAGGGAAGTGGGCAATGGATATTCGGAAGCAAAGGAAGCTTCCAGAGCAGGAGAGAACTGGGAGTCCGGGTCCCTGCAAGGGCAGAGGGAGACGCCTTGGATGCATTCCCTTGTGAGCTGATCTCTTCCTCCTCCTGTTTCAATGGTGGGGGACCCTCCCCAAAGCTTACACCAGACACATTCTTCTGTGCCCCTCAGAGAGGCATGTGACATGCAGGGGAAATAATGGGACATAAAACACATCAAGCAGAAAATTTCTTATACTTCAGCTTCAGTGGAGTGTTGTGTCTATGTTAATAGGGAAGTGGAACCTCAGGCTAAAGAAAGGAGCCTTGCAGACAGACCACGTCCTGGACCCAGACAGCGGGGTAGGGGAGGGCTTTCTGCTCCCCCCGGAACCAGGGCGGGCTTCTAAGTGTGACCCTGATTTGCTTCCTCTTTGGGAGCAGCAGGGAGATGAGCAGCTCTGGTGCAGGTATTTCAGCTTGGGATAAATCGGATGATTTTTGAGAATCATTATTACACAGCCACAAAGAAAAAGATTGATAAAATCTGCCTGAAATACGTTGTTGGGGGAAGAGGTTGTGGGGGAGAAAAGGGTTAGTAGTTAAGGAAGCTCAGACAATTTAATTTAAACTGTAAGTGGAGTTCTTTCCCCCAGCTGGACCTGGTGATTCCTGGCTTCAGGAGGCTTATCACACCCCCACCCCAAGGCTGTTAACCGTGAGGAAGTTTTGGGTTATTTTTTTTTTCCACAAATGCATACTAGATATCAAACTGCAGAACGTTTTTCCTTGTTCCAAGACCCTGTAGTATTTCTTAACATTCATTTGAATGGCACTGCACGCCCTCTGAGCCATTCCCAAACTTGCCTATGCTAAATATAGCTCCAGCAGGTCTGGGAACCATCGAATGCAATGTACTCTGAAATTCCGTGGGTTGTTTACATGCCTGCTGCCATAGTCTAAGTTTGGCACTTGCTGAGAACTCTCCTGCCTGCCTCTGTCCTGGGGGGACTATTGCTGACCAGCGGGCCTCTCGCTGGCTTTGAGTGGCTCAGCTGTGAATGGTGGCTGGCTTCAGCACTCCGGCCAGCTCCCACAAACTTGGGAGGGGCTTATGTCCCTCAACTACTCTTGGCCATTTCTGTCTTTGAGCAGCTAAATGACGAACTGCACAGCCAATGACACTGCAAAGTTGCCTCCTTTTAAAAAATGACTCTGGATTTCAGGCATGGCTTTTATGGCCTCAGGCACCTCCCACCGAACACCACATTCATGGAACTCTGGAAGACTCAGGACAGGAAAGATGTCGAGGATCCCTCCTGGCGGGATCTCTAGAAGTGAGGAGTGAGGCTTGTGGAGGTGACTTGTCTGAGGCCACAGCGCCAGCTGCTTAGCCCAGTGAGGCCTCTGAGAAGAAAGAACTGGTGCTGAATACAAATGGCTTTTCAACATCTACTAAGTAAAAGCAGTGTTATTTGGAATTTCTGCCGAGGAGGGAACAGCAGCCAAGGTAGAACAGGTCAGACAGTGACAGTGTCATCCCCTCCGTGACTCACACTGGTGAGAGGAGGAGAAGGGTGTGCTTAGAGGATTCTGCGCCTTACCTCATTCATCCTTGTCTTTCAATGAAGGAATGCATGGAAACAGCATGTGAGCTCTTCGAATAGCAAATCCAGCACCCTTCATGTGCTGGCTTTTTTTTTTTCCCGATGCATCTGTGTTTGTTTGAAAAGTTGTATTTATGATCACACTGAGTGTACTAAACATTAGCCTAAAAGAAGGGCTCGACCCTCCACTTTGCCTCCATAGTACCCCCCTGATTTCAGAAAAGACCAGCAAATGGGGCAATTGTAGCCTAGCAAAGATGGCACAATGCCACCAAGGGCAGAGTCAGTTCCCCTCTGTGCCCTGAAAGCTTAATTGCTGTCATGAGTGCTGGCCGTGTTTCAGCAGCTCACAGTAGGAGACCTCCCCTCCCTTCTCACAACCCTGTCTCTTTCTTCCACCAGGAAAGAGCATTGTGTGTGTGTGTGTGTGTGTGTGTGTGTGTGTGTGTGTCCTGTGCACAGCAGTATGAAGTTAGGAGATGACGAATCCAGAATCATTGTCCCCACTGTGAAGGTCAGGGGGCTGCAGAGCCCAGGGCAGGGATGGCTGGGAGTCTAAGTGGCAGATGCTTCCTCTCCATGCGCAGACAGGGCTCCCATTATTGCTAATGCCTGCGACGTGCTCAGGGAAGGTAAAATATATTCCAAAGGTTTATTTTCCCTCTGCTGAATTGATTCTAATCTACAGTACTGACCCCGCTTTTGGATCTTAGGAGGGAAACTATGAAAAACATCATCAAATAAAATACGTAGGCTTACTCTGCTAAGACAGTTATATGAATGGCATGCTTAAATATTCAACAGAAGCCAAATTAGTAACAACTTTTAAAAAAAAAAAAAATTCCTTTTTGTGGCTGGAGTGAATTCCCTTGGGACAGAAAAATGGCCCGATGTGGGAAACTTCTGCAGATATCACCATGTCCCTCCATTGCTACCTACTAGCCTAAATCTGCTCTCTGCTCCTGAAAGCAATGTTAAGCAGTACAATCTCAAACACTTTATTTAATGCCTCAGTGGGTCTACAGTATCTGTGATGCCTTTTGTCCTGTCAATGGATACAGACTGACAGGAAGCAGACAAGCATGATTGTTTTCCAATAACTTTCTGACTCTCTCGTGCTTGGCCTCTATCTGAATTGCTTAGAGGGGCAGAGATCTCTCTCCTCCTCTTTGGCCATATTAGCTACTGTTTGGGGGACCTTATCTAGCAGTGGCTGTGTTTTCCCCCAATGCATCCAACCTTGCTCACTGCACTCCTCCCTCACCCTCTGCTGCCTCAGGAAGAGATGACCCTGCTGGTCATACTGCCAATGCCATTCTCCGAACCATGACCAATTTAAGGGTGCAGCTGAGAGCGAGGCACTGCCAGGGCTCAGAATTACACGGCACATTGTACGCTCTGGGACCAGGAGGAGCACTGCAGCCAGTGGCCTGGATCCTGACTTACACCAAGGAGATGCAGCTTTCCCCGGGGCCTGTCAAACCATCAGTAATTAGTCAACATGGACGATCTTGCATGACTATTATTGTGTCAGAGCAATCCAGGCAAAGAAAACATGGACAAATGAGAATTGTGTGAGAAAAGAGCCCCCACCGTAGATCAGACCAAATAACAATTTCTGATCTTGGTTTCTTTGCCTGGGAGCCGCTGGAGCCGTTGAGGAAAAGGCCCGCTTTGCCTTAGAAGGGATTGAACTTGCCCAAATGGGTCACATTTTACTTTCAAACCTGTAGTTGTCCTAACTCCCTTCCCACTAAGAATCATCAGCACATCCTTAAAGCAGATGTACTTCTAGATCCCATTACTCTGGGAGGATTGTGACACAGATCTATTTTTTAAATAAATGCCTAGAGAGAGGTGAGCCAGGCTCTCATGAGGGACTGAGCTAAATTTCTATCTCCCATGCTTGTGGGGGATGTTTGTTCTTCATAAATGTTTAAACAAGATCATTTTCATGCAATTTCTTAATGCATAAATCTGTGTAAAATATGGCCTGCATCGGTAGGTAGCGCATGTGTGTGGTGTATAATTCCTTGTACACAGAGGTGAATGGATGCGAGTTCTTTCCTAATTTGCCTTGTAAGTCAAATAAAAGCCTGTCACTGTTATGTGTCTCTTGCCTTCCTTTGGGAGAGGAGATTTTCTGCAGTGTCAACCCAGGTGACTCATAGTGCAGTGGGAAAACACAAAAGATGCCGACTCCAGCCCAGGGGGAGGGAAACAACCCTTGTTCATTTTTCATATCATGATTTTCATCTTCAAAGCACTTACCAAGTACTAATTTATCCACTGCAGCCTTTATACAGAGACTACAGTGTCATTTAATTAGAGAAGTTGGGTGGTCGAGTGGCTTAGACAATGACTGATGGCCAAATGGATGTGTATTCTAATTCCGCTCATTCATTTGATCTCCCCTGTCTAAATGAACTCCGTCCATTAAATCCATTTTTTAAAAAATGTCATAAAAGCACAAGCTTTGTTTGCAAAGCAGCCCCAGGATGTGAATGGAGCTGCTGTTGAGAGAGTCATCTTCAGGAAAATAAACTTTTCTCCAATTTAAATAATCGCTCGCTCCAGGGATTTGCAGCTCACTCTAATAGGAGAGCAGAGGAATCGCAGATTCTCCCTAATTCTTCCACTGTTTTGGTTGCCCCTGTGTGAAGATTAATGTACTTATCCTAAGGTGTCATTGAATGCCCACCCCCACTTTTTTAGATAAATTGTGGTCGTTGTCTGTTTCGGTCCTAAGAAGCCTTACTCGGAGAGCAAGTTACACAATCAGCCAGCTCCTGATACCTGTGGGCAAAATATCTGCATTTTGATTTCTCTGCACCTATGTAGCTTTCAACTCTATCCACTCTCCGATGGATATTCTCACCTTTGTGTGTCCTTCCTCTGCTGCTCTGCATGAGCAAATGGAGGCTTCTCTCCCTCACCTCCCAGGAAAACACCTGCCCAAGCCAAGTAATGACCACTCATTTCTAGGGAAGTATCCACCAGACAGAAGTACACCCTCGCCTTCTGGAGTGTGCTTTGATTTGGGAGGGCTTACTGCCGGCCTAAAGAAAGGGCACAGGGAGCCGACTGCCCTGCTGTGCTGAGGCCCAGCGCCAAGGTTCCAGTGAGCATTCTTGGCCTCCAGACCCATGTCACGTGCAAGAGAAAGCACAGTCCAGTGACTGCTGCCCCGCTGATAGGATGACAGCTCCCCACAGAATGGATGAAGGTGCTTGATTGTGCCATGCACAGCAGCATCCCGAGGGGAGGGACCCTGTTAAAGTTTGAATATAAGATGTCCCCCAAAAGTTCCTGTGTTCGTGCAGGAAAAGTCAGAGATAAAGGAGATGAGGAGATGAGGAGAGCCATAACCTAATCAGGTTGTCCTAGTTTGAATGGACTGACTGAGCAGTAGCTGTAGGGCACTGTTGGAGGAGGTGGGTCCTTAGGGGTGTGCCTAGAAGGGCACATCCTCCCTGCAGCCCTTTCTCCCCATCCCCTGTCCCCTCTTCCTTGCTGCCGTGAATGGAGCAGCGTCCTCCACCAGGCCATTCTGCCATGACGTCCTGCTCACCTTGGGCCCAGAGCAATGGAGTCGGCCACCTAGGGACTGAGCCTCTGAAGCCGTGAGCCCCAAATAAACTTTCTCTTCTGTGAGTTGGTCTTGTGGAGTATTTTGTTCACAGTGATGAAAAAGTTGATTAAAACAGAGCTCCCCCCGCTCAAAGCCCTGGGCCCTGATCGTGGGTCATTCAGGCTTTTTCAATCTGTCTCTCCTTCCCTGTGTCCTTCCTTCCTTCCCTTCTCCCTCCTTCCCTACCTATTCTCCCCAACACACACAGAGAAAGAGAAAGACGGAGACCAGTGGGGTTTCCCTTGTCAGAAATAGTGCTGGGGGTGGAGGGGGGGACAAGCCAGCAGCACAGCCTGGACCAGGGAACCCGGCAGCCAGGCGGCAGAGAAGATGTGAAAACAGACCCAACACCGTGCCAGACAACGACAGAAGAGAAACTGAGTGTCCCCGAAGCTGGGCAGGGTGGGTGGGGAAGGGATGATGAGAGGCCAAAGCTCAGGAGATAAAGGGAAAACAGCAGATTGTTAAATGTGACAAAAGAGCTGCAGGAAAAGAGGACATTTTAGAGATGGAAAAAGAGAATTACAAGTGGCAAGTGACTGTGAACCAGGTGAGCAGCGCTGCCTCAGGTCAATGTCATTAACTCCTCCTTCCATAAATTTGGACTCTTCCCCTGTAGAGGCCTCTAATCCCAAGCATGATGGATTTTTCCCCTTTGGTACAAAGGCTTATTTTAACTAACACAGTGATTCTAGAAGGAGAACAAGACCCACAGCTAGAGTAAATCCAACGAAACCTTGACTTTTTTCCCCACTGACACCAGGCACCAGTGTCAGAATGAATTGTATGCCCCCCCCTCCTGTGTAGGGCCACAGACCTCAGAATTTATCTGTGGTCCAACTTTCAACCAAGAATACAATCAATAGCTGAGAATTACAAGTGGGAGCAGTCCCTGGCCAAGAGATGGATTACCTGGGGCTAAAGGTAACACCCAGAGAGAGTGGCAGGCAGTTTTGTTTTGTGCTTTTTTTTTTCTTTCTCTCTTAACTTTCGGAATCTCCAGGGTAAATAAACAAGGACTTGAGGCAGTAAATGATGATTACAGATGGCTTTTCAATTCCAATGACCTAAGGTGGCATTAAAAGAAACACAATCAGGACTTGGGAACATGACTATACAAATTTAAATGCTCCAATGAAAAGGCCATGCCTTTCAGTTAGGTCAGATTTTTAACTATCTATGACCATTATGTGTGATTCTAGCTAAAGAGGCAGATGTTTTGCCACCAGATTTTTGCCCTTTAGAAAGTTTTAGGACCTTCAGAATTCCTAGATAATTGAATTCTGTTTTAATGAGCTCCCCACCAATTAGATGCCACTTGACAATGAAACCACCCTCAAGCTTTTTCATCTTTCGATCCTGGCGTGGGAAGTGGAAACTGGAAAACCAAACACCTTGGCAAAGCCAGCTTATCTCACTTGGGTCAAGCTAAACCAATGTCCTTGTGATGATACTGTTTGGAAAGGTACCGTTAAAAATACAGATGAAAAGATATCTCCAGGCAGTCTTAAAAAAAAAAAACATGCTACAATAAAATTGTGTTGAAATATTCTCACCTATCAAGAAAAACATCTGTAACATCAATGGGACACAAGGTTTTGACAAAAACACTGTCTCCTGGAAATCAGTAAAGATCATGAAGCCTGCCAACCATAGCATGGTGGTGACACAGTCCAGAAAAGATGCCACATCCACCGAGTCTCAGCATCAGCTGCAGGCAGCTCCCTCACAACCCTGTCCTGGCCTTGATTGAATTCTGCCTCTTCTTGGATGCAGGCAGGAGAGGCGCTGGCCTCTCAAGCTACGTTGCTGAAGTAGTCTTGGTGTCCAGCCTCTCATGAGAATGCAGCAGCCCTTGGGTGGTGGAGTGGTTTAGACAATGACTGATGGCCAAATGGATGTGTATTCTAATTCCGCTCATTGTCTAAATGAACTCCGTCCATTAAATCCATTTTTTAAAAAAATGTCATAAAAGCACAAGCTTTGTTTGCAAAGCAGCACCAGGATGTGAATGGAGCTGCTGTTGAGAGTCATCTTCAGGAAAATAAACTCCACCTGCTGCCCAGGCCCCCGTAATGCCCCCAAATGGGAGTCACCTCCACAATGACAATGCGGCTCACATACCCTCTGCCTCAGCCACCCAATGGAGAATGGAACTCTTGGCTGTGCTCAGGATGGCACCTTGAGGTAGGTTTCTACAGGCTGCATTGTCAAAAGCCCAGGTGAACTTCAGAGTCTGACCTCTGTCCTTGGGGCTGGATCCCCACAAGCTGCCATTAATAACCTATCTGACCATTCTCCTCAAGAAAGTTCTCTCCTGCTTCCCCTACTCACCCCAAGGCCAGGCTTTTCTAAGGCCATGAGGCTTTTCCTGCTGCTTCCAGAAAACAAGCAAATGGTACAGAAATTCCCCCTTTCC
This sequence comes from Callospermophilus lateralis, assembly GCF_048772815.1. Classification (NCBI taxonomy): domain Eukaryota; kingdom Metazoa; phylum Chordata; class Mammalia; order Rodentia; family Sciuridae; genus Callospermophilus; species Callospermophilus lateralis. Next base: position 115,598,815 of record NC_135310.1, on the reverse strand, counting down.
AGAAATAAGTCTGAAAAGTACACATAGGGGAAACACCTGGTGTAATCCATGAGAATAACCAGAGAGTCAAAGACATTATTTTCCATTAATGATCTAGAATAAGAAATTCTTTCCTATCACCCTGTGCCATTTCACAATGTTTGGCACTGATGAACTCAGGGTGCATCTCAGGGGGAAATGTCATCAAAAGGAATATGATTAAAAAAATATGCAGCCTGTAGTGTGTAATGGATATTTGTTCTGGCAGTATGCATGTAATGTTAATATTTAAAGGAGTTTTAAGGTGGCCCAAATAAATGCAGTGGTCCCCAGAGATGGTCCACTGTAAATGAACTGCCACATATATAAAAACCACTTTGTCATTTGTGTACAATGTGTCAAAAAGCGTTCTATTTTCATGTATAACTAATTAGAACAAATTAAAGAATTTTTTAAATTAAAAAACCACTCTGGGGCTGGGGTTGTGACTCAGGGGTAGAGCACTTGCCTAGCATGTGTGAGGCACTGGGTTCGATTCTCAGCACCACATATAAATAAATAAAGGTCCAATGGCAATGGCAATTTAAACTATATTTTGTATAAAAACTTCTCTCTCTCTCTCTCTCTCTCTATATATATATATCTTTCTCTATAAATTATTAAAATGATTATTATTTGTGAAACAGCTGAATGAACTGTTTGCTGTTAAAAATAAGAAATCAAACACATGCTAGAAAGTAGGTTGGTAAGATAAACCTTTCCTTCCACCATAAGGTTGTGCTACTGGAAACCTGGCTAGCAAGCACACTGAATGGCAGTCCCCTGGTTTATATACCTAAGGCAGCACTGCCCTTCACCCTAATTGGAGGACTCAGGGGTACAATCTACATGATTGGCTAATTTTAGAATTGAGGTGGGTAAAAAGGAAGGGCGACTACAATTGGATCCAATTAAGGCTGAATACTGTATTTTGAAAATGGACCACCAGGGCTGGGGATGTAGCTCAAACAGTAGCAAGCTCGCCTGGCATGGGTGGGGCCGAAATTAAAAAAAAAGAAAATGGACCACCGGACATTCTATTTCTCCCATTACCAAGGAAGAGAGGAGGAGATATGGGGGAAGGAAGCTATTTTAGTTATTTATTTTTATATCTTCACGTTTTTACTTTAATTTCTTTGCAAATACAAAATGCAAACCTTCAGGAATGAGAGCTGTGGAGCTGGCGATGTTCAGAATATGCCTTTGTTTTAATGTATTTTTCATTTATATGACTTGCATTTTCCTGTCCTCAGGGCTTCTGGATTCTGCTGTTCCACCCAGCCACATTAGTGATATTCTATAGAACAGCTGACAGTCCAGTGATTTAATCCAGATGTGAGCATTGAATATCTCATGTAATTTATTGATTACCTGTATCCAAAAAGTTGCTGGCAACACAGTGCACTATAGAGTCTCAGTTGACTTCCCTGGTATTCGCATGGCTGACTGGGAGCTGTGGCTCACTGATGGGACCCAGTGTCACCAAAGAGTATCATACCATATATCACTAGCCCAGGAAAAGACCAAAATTCAAAATGTAGTTTCTACGGAATGCCTATCACTTTCACACCATTGTAAAGTCAAAAAATCATAAACTGAATCATCATTAAGTTAGATCTCTCTGCACTATAAAATAATGCTTGATCCCTCCTTCACTCTTCAAAGCAAAATTTCAACAAGCTTTAGATTCAAAGATAGAGACTAAAAGCACATAGTCATAGAATAAATAACTACTCTGATCTAGCACAATTCATTGCTTATTTTCAAGATTAAAATAGATGATAATGTCATACAACGTTTTAAATCAAATTCAAATATCTAATTTTTAAATGTATCATACAAATAAGTAGTTCACTTGTCTGAACTCTCAAATCTGGAAGGTTGCTATTTAGTCTGGGTGGCAGGGAGGACCTCTCTGATGAAATGATCTCTGAGAGACTAAAGTGGAATAAGAGAGCAGATCATCTAGGAGAAATAAATTCCCAGAAAAGGGAAAAATTAGTAAAAGATCCTAAAGCAGAGCTTATTAAATGTATTAGATCAGAGGCCAGCAAATTATGGCTCAGTTCTTGGAGCTATAAATAAAGTTTTATTGGTACACTCATTTGTTTACATGTTGTCTATGACTGTTTTTGATCCCGAATGACAAGGTGGAGTAGTCATAACAGAGACAGTATGATCAACAAAACCCATTTGCCCTTGATTGTTCATGGAAAGTTTGTCAAATCCCTGTTTAAGATGAACATCAAGTAGTAAAGGCAAAGGTAACTGGAAAAGGTAGGCAGGGCCAGATCCCTCAGGGCCTGGTAGGATAAAAACATCTAACCAACCAACCACCAAATGAAAGGCATGTTCCCAAGATGTTAAGAGAACAAATATATTTATTTTAGATTGGGACTCAAAGGTTTCTTTTCACTGACTACTTTCAGGGTCACTGTCTGACCTTTGCTTTATTTCTGGTCCCTGGGGTTGGCTTTTTTCCCATGTGACAGGAATGTGCACATCTGAGAGGCTCCCAAGGACATAACCACAATAGGCTCAAGCAAATGAGGAAGCCTGCAACATAAGGATAGCCTTCCAGCTGCATTAATAAAATTGTAAAGTGAACATTCACAAAAAATAATTATTTGCTACAAATTACTAGGATGCTAACATTATATTTTAAGATATGCCACATGACACAATGAAACTGCTCCTACCAATTGTCTTTTCTAATATATTTTCATTTAAATAAAATTCCCTAGAAACAAAATGTACTCAAAGACCTTGCTACCTGAAGTGTGGTCCAAAGACCAGCAGCATCAGCCTCACCTGGGAGCAGGCTGCAAAAGCAGACTCTCAAGTCTAAGCCAGGTCTACTAAAGAAAATCTGCATTTGAACAAGATCCCCAGGGCACTGGTTGTTGAAGTTTGACTCCATTATTCTAATAGGAATTGGTTTCTAATTATTCTTTTCCAAGCACTGGAAATGCAGAGTTTTAAATTTTAAAGTGGTTAGACTACTTAATTACTATTATAGAAGTGAAAACTGGATACAACTTAAATGTTTAATAATAGGGGACTGGCTAAAAAAAATGCTGGTACATTTATCCACAAAGAATTATTATGTAGCTATCAAAATCACTACTGTAGGAGCTGGGGATACAGCTCAGTTGGTAGAGTGTTTGCCTAACATGCACAAGGCCCTGGGTTCAATCTCCAGCACCACCAAAGAAAGAAAGAAAGAAAGAAATCACTATTGTAGAATACCATAAGAATATATTCAGTTGATCATTAAGTGAAAAAAATCAATTATAGAGAGAACTAAAACTAAAGCAAGTAGAGATATGAGTAAAGAACAGAATGTGGGTGTTTTAAACCTTAGTAATATTAGTAAGATATAACTAACACAATGAAGAAAGGATGGGAGGTATAAGGCAGTGTGCACATGTTAATTTCATCATCTGTAATGACCACAGGTCAAAATATATCATATAAGGCTGAAAAATCAAGAGATAGGTTGTAATTATATTTAAAGATATAATTAATCAATTAATAAATAGAACTGGATGTTGAGGGGTGGAGAGAAGAAAGGTGAACGTAGAAACATAAATTTACTACTTTCAGTTTTTATAGGATGTTAATGAATGCTGCCTAAAAGTATGAAGGATTAATATTAAAAGTTTAAAAGACAACTTTAGAACTGAAATTTAAATTTTCCACATTATCAAAAGGACACACACGGGCTGGGGCTCAGTAGCAGAGTGCTTGCCTAGCACGTGTGAGGCACTGGGTTCCTTCCTTAGCACCACATAAGAGTAAACAAAGGCATGCTGTCCATCTACAACTACAAAAATAATTTAATAAAAAAGGACACACACACACAAAACAGACCAAAAAAGACCATATATTAAAAGAAGTATACAGAGAAAACATAATATAAAATATGAGCTTAAACAAACTTTTAATATGTGAGTTAAAGACATGTATTAAAACAAAAATATTCTCATAATGGATTATAAAAAACAAAGCCCAACTATTTTCTCTCTACAAGCAGCATACTCAATGAAAAATAACTCAGGCTGAAACAAAAATATGGACAGAGCATACCAGGAAAATGTAAACAGAAAGCAAACAGGGCTCCCAATCTTAATATCAGTTAAGGATGAATTCAGAACAAAATGCAACAAAGAAAACAAAAAGGGCTTTTTATAATGATAAAAGAGTCAATCTAAAATGAAGGCCTAAAAATATGCTTCTTATATATTCCAAAATTTTTAAATGCTCAAAAGAAAATAATATGATAATCTTATGAAAATCATTGGTAAAATATAAATGAGAAAATTAACAAATGGAATCTGTCAGCACACTGGAAAAATAAAACAGTGCAATCAAGGGTGGGGCTTGTTCCAGGAATGCAAGGATGGCTCAACTGAATTAGTCTATAATTATTATATTAAATTGATCACAGAGAAAAATTATGTGGTTAATCCTTACATTGAAAGAGGATTCTGTGAAATTCAATATCTATTCTCAATTTAAGGGAGAAAAATACAATTTGTACTTGTATTTAATAATACAAGTACAAATGCATAATCTCTTAAGACATCTGTTTGTTTATCCACCACTTCCCCCAAAGTCAGCAGCATGCTTAATGAGAAAACATTGACACAAGCTCATTAAGAAAAAGACAGGGCTGAGGTTGTGGCTCAGTGGTAGAGTGCTTGCCTAGCATTTGTTATGCACTGGGTTTGATTTTCAGCACCGCATATAAATAAATAAAATAAAGGTCCATTGGCAACTAAAAAATACTTTTTAAAAAAAAGAACAAGACAAAGCTATCATTGACTACTATTCTGACTTAACATATTTCTGTATGTTCTAGAGAAATGTAAGTTAGAGAAAAAACAAAGAGGAAAAAAGAAGTATAAAAATTGGGGGGAAAGTAACTAATTTTATATGATTTTTTTTGTCTGTATTTATTTTTGGAAGTCCTGGGGACCAAACTTAGGGCCTCACGCATTCTAGGTGTGAGTTCTACACTGAGTTACACTCCCATCCCTCATTATTTGAAAAGAAGTAATTATCTATGTAGAAAATCCAGGAAAATCAACCAAAAGACCATTAATAAGAGAGTTCAGTAAAAGTACAAAATCTCCTCTCTCTCTCTCTCTCTCTCTCTCTCTCTCTCTCTCACACACACACACACACACACACACACACACACACACACACATACACACACCAACAACCAATTGGAAGAAATAATAGAAGAAAAGACCTACCTTCCATTAATAGCAAAAAAACAACCAGGAATAAGCAGGAAACAGTAAGATCGATATGAAGAAAACTTGAAAATGCAACTAAGGGCCAATAAAAAGGCTTAAACAAACATCAGAACTTACTCTTGAACAGTAAAGTAAGAACTTTAAGAAGTTTCCTTCCCATTAATTTGTTCACAAATTTAATGTGAGAACAATAAAAATACTGATGGAAATTTTGAGGACCTGGTCCGCTAATTCTAAAGTTCACATAGAAAAAATAAATATGTGAGAAAGAGTTTTAAAAAAGAAAACTGAAAAGTAATAGAAAGGGGTCTAGCCCATTCAAATTTAAAAACTTTTTAAATATACATATTATATAAAATCACAATTTTTAAAAATGAGGTACTGGAATGTGAAGAGACTGACAGATTACATATATATATATATATATCCGCCCCCCCACACACACCAGTATTCCTTTCTGAAGTTGCCTTTCATTGATTCCTTTTATTTTTCCTTAATATCCCAGTTGTCAAATCTGTCGTATTTCTCAAAGCATGTTATTCTCCTTATCAACTTTCTCCCAAGCAGTTTCCTCTGGCCCTCAAAAATGCCACCTCCTTGCCCGCATCTTCTTTTCTAGGAAACAGCTGGTCCCAATTGGAACTCAGCACAAGGCCACTGTCTCCCTGCTGGAAGCTCTGGCCTCCTTCTGTATGTGTGTGTGTATTATGTGTGTGTGTTGTATGTGTGTGTGTGTGCATAAACATAAAACAGAAAGAAATTCCAAAAAGTTGCAAATATAAAAGAAATGTGGTTTATGAATCAGATGGCTTTTAAATTAGCAGGAAAGAGATGGTTTATTCAATAAAAGATGCCGAGATACCTGAACAAATACAGCTGGATCCCTACCTGTAACCTACTCCAAAATAAATACTAGGTAGATAAAAACCTAAATATAGAAGAAAATGAAAGCCTTGGCAAACATGGGAATTTTTTCTTTTTGCCATATGACATAAACCCAGAATAAAGTAAAACACATAAATTTGACAACAAAAATTTCCACATAGAAACAAAAACATAAACACATCCAGAACAAGAAATTGAGCAAAAGTATTTGAAACTCTTAACTCAAAGAGTCAATTTCCTTCATTGATAAAGTGTTCCCAAAAGAAACTCAAAAACTTCCCACAACTCAATGGAAATTGGCAAAGGATGAAAAGATTCATGGATAAACACAATGGCCTTTAAATTTACAGAAATATGTTCACCCATAATAAGAGAAATTTAAAATTGGAACTGTGAGGGATCATCTCTCACTATCCGATCTGCAAGCAGAGAACATTGAAGAGCCCCGTGCTGGTGAGTAGAGGAGGAAATTGGCATTCTCCTATGCCGCTGGTTGGGATGTAAAGCCACTTACTTCTAATCTATCAACATTTTAAGCCACATATCCTTTGACAGTGAATATAATTCTAAAAATTATTCCAGAGATATATCCACATGCCCGGAAATGACACAGGTGCAAGGATATTCATTGCATGTTGCTTGCAACCCCAAAAGATTAGAAACCACCTCGATGTCCATTTAAATAGGGGTTGGTTGAATTATAACCTGTCCCTATGGAAATACTCTGTAACTGTGACAAGGAAAGCAGCAGCTCTGTTTGTGCTGTTAGGGGATAACTACTAAGAAATACAGTTAGATGAAAGAAAAAAGCCAGTGGGGATAGGGGGGTGGGGGAGTGCCTAGCTGAGCACAGTGGCATCACTTGTAGTCCTAGCTACTCAGGAGGCTGAGGCAGGAGGATCCCTTGAGCCCTCAGTTGGAGGCTAGCCTGGGCAAGTTGGTAAGACCCAATCTCAAAAAGAAAAACCAAAAGGTTCCCAGTATTCCTTTCTGGAGTTACCTTTCACTGATTCCTTTTATTTTTCCTTAATATCCCAGTTGTCAAATTTGTCGTTTTTCTCAAAGCATGTTATTCTCCTTATCATCTTTCTCCCAAGCAGTTTCCTCTGACCCTCAAAAGTGCCACCTCCTTGCCCCCATCTTCTTTTCTGGGGAGTAGCTGGTCCCCCTTGGAACTCAGCACAAAGCCACTGTCTCCCTGCTGGAAGATCCCCCGACCCTGTGAGTGGTATTCGACCTTTGCTGAAGCTCCGGCCTCCTTCAAATGTCATATTCTCACAGCACTGGCACACTGTCCCAGATTAAAGGGACAGGTGAAAGGTGCAAGAGGCAGTTCCAGAGAGGAATGCTGGGTGCCTCTGGCTCTTATGTATTATTTATTCATTTTTGAGACAGGGCCATGGCTGTAGCTGTCTGGTCACTCCTTGCCTCCCCATTTGACTGTGAGCTGCTTGAGAAAAGGAAGCCGGACTTCATTGGCTCGGCAGGCTCAGAGCCCAGCACCAGGCCTGGCATAGACAGATGCTTGGTGAGTGGAAAGATGGGGCAGGGGAGGGAAGACAGACAGACTACACCCCCAAGACAGCTGGGGGTCTTTGAAAAATGAATATTGGATTATGCCATTTCCTTACATAAAAATCTTCAATGCACATAAGCAAAACCCAAACTCCTAAGAGGAAAAAAGGAAAAAGAGAGCTAGGGGGTAGAATCATGATGGGGTGCTATAATTTTTTAGCTTAAAGAAATAACAGACATGAAGGGTGGGAGGGAGGCTTTCACTGTACACTCCAGGTACCTCTTGATTCTGAAATATATATATATATATGTACAATACTTTATCCTTTCACATATTTCCAGAATGTTCTAAAATGAACATGTGCTTCTTTTGTAAATATTGTTTTTAAGAAAAACTTCAAAATTAAAGCACCTTTGAATATAGTCTTTGTGGTTAGATCTTTGTTGCTTTAAAGTCTTTTTCTCTTGGTGTTCAAATGAACAATTAGAAAAATGACAATTTTGTTGCCCCCTTTTAAAATACACAGCCGTCTTTCTTGCTTGCTTGCTTGCTTTGGATCTAATAATCACTAAGTTGGTTTCCCATTTTAACATGTATGAATTGTCTGGGTCTTTTAGTCTTTAAGGTGCTGGAGATTACACCACAGAGGATGCAGAATCCCAGGGTTCTAGCCCACACATCTGAGTCAGCAAGTCTAGGTAGGGCCCTGAAATCTGCATTTTAACATGTTCAGTAGGAGACTGCGGGACAGAGCAGAGGGGCAGGAAGGGGACTGATTGCTTTTTGAAACATCTGCCCATTACTTATTAAGAAAACTGTATGGGGGGTGGGGATTGAACTCAGGGGCACTCAACCACTGAGCCACATCCCCAGTCCTATTTTGTACTTTATTTAGAGACAGGGTCTCACTGAGTTGCTTAGGGCCTCACTTTTTGCTGAAGCTGACTTTGAACTCAATATCCTCCTGCCTCAGCCTCCCCAGCTGCTGGGATTACAGGTGTGTGCCACTGCACCTGGCAGGAAACTGTATTTTTAAGTGATAATCGTACATAGTATAGTAGCTACCCTTAATTGTGGTTTTGCTTGCTGTGGTTTTAGTTACACATAAGTCCAGAAATAAACAATTCATAAGTGTTAATAGCTTTCATTATAGTATATTGTTATAATTATTCTATCATTAGTTAATCACTTACTGTGCCTAATTTGTAATTAAACTTTATCATAAGTATGTATGTATCGCGCTCAGCACTGCCTACAGTTTCAGGCATCCACTGGGGGTCTTGGGATGTACTCCCTGAGGATAAAGAATGTACACAGAATTTGGCATTGAAAGTGCCCTCTCCTCTGCTGACCTCCCCCGCCACAAACTGCTTTCACCTTTCTAAACTTCTGCCTGGCAGAAACCTCAGAGCGTGGTTCTTTGTGCACTCACCTGTCTTCTCTCTCAGCTTTTTGAGAATGAGATCCAAGCCTTTATCCAGCCCAAAGTAGCAAATGAAAGTGTGTATCAGAGAAACCAAAGCATTTAGTTCAAACTTTACTTTCTTTGGTTTAGGGACCAATTTTCTCTTCCAGTTCCTACTCATCCCCACCCCCAACTCCCGCAATGCTCAGTCAAGCCACAGCTAAGTCTAGGGAGGGGCTGTTTTATTTTAAAATATGTACATAAATTACTTGTGGTAGCTTTCTATGCCTTTCCCAGGACCTCTGGTGAGCCCTTTCCTCTGTGAATGCTAAAGTGAAAGGAACGCCTGGAAAAGCAGCACAAGTGGTTCAGATAAACATCCCAGTAGGTTTTCCACATTACATAAATTATCAAGTGTGATGCCAAGGGCCCAACGCGATAGAGCAGCGGCTCTATGCTTCCCCCTGGTGGTAAGATGTTCCACCACATCCCCACCCCACCCCTGCATGCAGCCAGTGCTTAGTCACCCAGGCTTTGCAGGGGCTTCTTTGCTGTCCCTGGAAAGGACAGTACACCTAAAATAAAAGGACTAGTACACCTAAAAATATTTGCTGGTGTAAGTGGCAGGAACCAAAACCACAGAGTTCAAGTTTTCCTTTCTTCTGCCCAGCTGAAGATCACTGGTCTGTCCAATTGTGTAACTTCCTGATTCTTTTTAGCACAGTTTTTGAGCCTAATCATCTGCACAGCTCAATCAAAGGCAAACGTGGAAGACCTCCTATGCTCAGAGTATAATCCTAAGTCCTCACTGATAAAACTCCCAGGCTTTTAGAAAGGCCATTGCATCTACCAAGAGACACATTCATCCCTTCCCCTAAGTGGACCCTCAGAATGGGTTAGGGCTCCTGGACTGTGGCCCAGAGTTATAGTTCAAATGACTGAGCCTGAAGGACAGAGAGGGCTAAGAGAGGACTGAGTGACGGTCTACCAGACTGGAAGACAATCACACAGAGCTTCCGGTGCTCTAAGCCCACTTGGAGCAAGAAATAACCCTGCATGGCAAAAGTTCTTTCAGTAAAGAATTCTCTGAGAAGTGGAGCAGTCTTGAAACTGGATTCTTTAGGGGTCATCATCTTTAATCAGAAATAAATGTGTCCCTTCCCAAGATGGATATCATTTTGGAGTCCCCTTCAGAGGCTCCTTTAATAGTCCCTATGAAAAGATAAGATGGGATACTGTAAGCCAAAGCCAAAGCCAATTTACTTGTGAGACTTGGACAGAAATGACCTCACTGGCGTCTACAGGTATCACAGGAACAGAACACACCTCTTTCCCTGATGACAGAGCAGCCTTTAATGGAAACTTCTCCCAGGGATAATGGTCAGGCCCTGAGTGGAAAGTCTGAGATCAACAGGCCCAAATTCAGAAAATCAAGACGATTCCTAAAGCTTAATGGTCTGATAAGAACAGCAAATATGTACTGTCCTTTCTCCTCCCTGCTGGGCACGAAGCTGCCTCACACTCCATTCTGCCATGTCTCGTGTAACCTCTGAGTGGTGATGAGTTGTTCATGGAGAATTCCACCTAAGACAGGTTTAGGGCAATCTAGGCTCTACCTCATTAGAAGCAGCCACATATTCAAAGAATGCTGCTGAGGCTCCTCATAAATCGCACTGAAGAGAAGTCTCTACTTACTGAGATTATTATAGGGATCCAAACCTCCTTAATTCAGAATCACAGGCATTATGTTTTAGGGGAAAACCTGAATTATATGTTTAAAAATAGAAACTAGTTATCTCCTATGACAATTCTATTACCCTGGGCATTGCAATAAAACTTTAATTAGCGAGGTTTCTCCCTTGCAATGGGCTTTTTAGAAACAGAGGCCCAGCTACTCAGAAGGCTAAAACAGGAGGATTGCATCAAAATAATACATAAGATGGGCATGGTGACACATGCCTATAATCCCAGCTACTCGAAGACTGAGGCAGGAGGATCCCAAGTTCAAAGCTGGCCTAAGCAATTCAGCAAGTCCCTAAGCAACTTAGTGAGACCCTGTCTCAAAAAAAACAAAAACAGGGGCTGGGGTTGTAGCTCAGTGGTAGTGCCTAGCATACACAAGGTGCTGGGTTCGATCCTCAGCACCACATAAATGTAAAATAAAGATATTGGGTCCACCTAAAACTTAAGAATAAATATTTTTTTAAAAAAACCAAGAAACAAAAGGCTGGGGATGTAACTCAGTGGTTAAGTGGCCCTAGGTTCATCCCTGATACCAAAAAATAAAAAATAAATAAAATAAAAAATATAGGGTTGAGGGATGACTTTGATAGAGTACTTAACTAGCATGCACAAAGCTTTAGGTTAAATCCCCAGGACCAACAACACAAGAAAGAAGGGGAGGGCGGTAGGTGAAGTAAAGTATCTGGGAAATTCAGAAAGCCTTATGAAATAAATCAGAAAACAAAATCATATCTCAAATACGATAAAAACTTTCACGTTGCATAGGGATTAATCTGTTTCCCAATCTTTCCACATGCCCGGTTTAGACAGAAGTCCTAGGAGAAAAGATTTCTCTGTCAACTAGGAGGGTCCTCCTCTCACTTGGATGATTCTGAGGTCAGACTCCAGTGGCAGAGGGCAGAACACACGGCACCCAGCAGGGAATGTTCAACCAGGGCTGAAACACCAAGTCACCTGGTCACAGGATGAGTGAACTCCCCTCAGCACTCCCCCAGAACTAAAACTCCCCTCACTTTTAGTGTTACCACTTGCTTTATTTTGTCCCCTGACCCCTCCCAGCTGGACGGGTGCTCAGACAACTGGCAACGTGTCTGCTTTTTCAACATCGTATCCCAAGTGATTAGTGGGAAGTTGGCATTGAATAAATGAAAGATAAATCTAAACTAAGAATTTGCTTTAATAAGTAAATCAGGCAAGAAAGAACAAAAAGCATTAACAGGCCTCTATTAACAATGTTTCATGAATGTTAAAGTGATGAGTTTCATAACATAAAAATTAACAGCGAACTCTGAAATGAAAACTTACCAAAATTTAAATGACTCAGTAATGTCTTAAGTTTGGACACAACTATTGTTTAAAACTAGAGTCCTCTGATTCATCAGTATGAAAGTATTTGATGGCTTGTGCTGCCCAATTTCAATATACCCAAACTTGAACTAGAAGAGGAAGGAGCACTGAACTCAGGCCTTTGACACTACCCATACAATTTCTCATCAGTGCCTACAAGCGAAGGACTTAAAGTCCTCAGAAAATATGATACAACCCAACAGCCACTACTTAGTCTGGAATCCAATATCAGCCCTGCCCTTTGTTCACACTCAAGAGTTTTTCTTGCTGAATTAATAACCACTTATCAATTCCTTGATACTGACTCTGTGAAATCCCTCTCCATGCCTATCATTTAGAACTTTGTCTCTTCTTCTTTTACTAATGGGGACAGGACAGTAGAAGAATTGAAGATGGTGAGGGGCAATGAATGGGACCCGTTTCTGAAAAGAAAAGGTTTTAAAGACATTTTACATTTCAATATCATTAATGATCAAAAAAAGCAAGAATTAAAGCAGAAGGTAAAACAGAAACCAAAACAAAAACAACCCCAAAATTCAGAAAAAAAAAGCTATAAATATTGTCTTAAAGAGAACATTTAACTTACAGTCCTGCTGTACCTAATCATTATTTCAAATAGCTCAATACTTCAAAAAGACAATCTCCCAATGCCTTCCTAGTGTTCCAAGTCATCTCTCAAATGATGAAAAAAACAGGTCTCCTTTTTTGAGCAACCTTTATAAACTGCACCAGCCCTAATGGGCATGTCTTTTAGAGAATTTCACCAAAGAGAAGTTCAAAGATAAAATTGCAGCAGCAGATCAGGGGAACACGCAGCCAGAGCCAACCCGCAAGCTGTCCTTAGTCCTGTGCATCTGAATTCAAGTCCGCACTCCAAGAATGGAAGGGTTGGTCCTGGGCTGGCTGCGGGACAGTGGAGCTGAGTCCTATCTGCCCGCCAGGGGTCTAAACTGTAACTCGCGTTCCAACTGCTCTGCTGTCAGGGTTCCCTGGATGGCTTCGCAGCCTGGGTTGAACACAGAGTAGGCACTCTTCTCTCCCTTCTTCCTGTCCTCAGAGGCTCGGGTCCCTACATACATCCAGTAGAACAAGGACAGGACAAAATAAACCAGGCCAAATTCCAGCTCCACAAACAGTCCCAGGAGGACCAACCAGAGAAGAATCTTCAAGAAGGTGACATTGGTCAGGAAAGGCTGGTTCCGGTGCCACTGTGGAGGAATGGCTGTGCCCTGTGGGGGCTGGGCCGTGCTGCTCCCAGGTTGAGCTGCTTCCTAGGAGACAGAAGCAAACACAAGTCAGAATAAAGGGTAATGGAGCTGAGAGGACCAAAACTCATCTAGAGAGGCAGTCTGCGTTGCTCTGGGAAGGCTGCTGGCTCATTGATTTCTATTTTCTTGCCCTGTTCTCTAAAACAAGCATTGCCAGAGAGTGCATATGCTTTGCTTCAGCGGAACCAAAACCAATCAGCAGTTAGGGAGATGTGACCCAACAAAAACCTTATGCACTCAGATAGAGTCCCATTCATGGGAGTTATTTCCTCAAATTAGTCCGCTGCTAACAAAAGCTAATTTGTGCCCCAAACAAAAACAGTCATAATTGGTAATGCAACAGCCGTGATGTCTGCCTTCCACACAGTCAACAGACATTTGATGACTTGATTAGATAAAATATTATGAGTGACATGATTCTAAAGTGGACACTGCACAAAAACAGGGAGGCAAAAATCCCTTTTACACATTAAAAAAAAAAAAAAGTGTTATGGCCAGTACCAGACCCTCTCACCATCCCATCCCATAACCATCCTCCAGATCCGTCACTCATCCCAAGGCCCCGGCATCTCCTGAGCAGACTCTGCCTCCTGTCTCTTCCCTTTCCAAACAGCAAATACATAACTGCTAAATTAATTTTCTAAAAGACCTGCCACCCTCCTGTCCACAAAAGTTCAATAAATTCCCATTATCTACAGGCTAAAATTCAAACTCCTGTAGCTGGAAGCCAAAGGTCTCCACATATTCCACAGACAGAAATGCCAGTACACAGCCCCTGTGCGGTGTGCTAATGGAAGACCACATATAGGTAGCTGTAGGAAGCTTCCTCTCCACTCCATTTTTTTTTTCAAATGTTTTTGGACAAGACCCACATATTTTACTACAACACAGCACACAGACATGCAGCAGAAACAAAGTGCCACATGTCAACACTTACCTTCCTTGAGAAACTCCTATTTCCTATTCTACCCTATTCTTAAACAACTTTTAATGAGGGACAATAGCCTCTATACTGATTTCACCATCCACTAATGGGTCACAACTTGCAGTGTGAAAAGCAAAAGCCTAAAAACTGCCTGTGCAATTCAATGCCCAGTCCATGGCTCCACACACGGTCCTCTCTTCCAACTCAACTGGTCTTCGCCAAAGACGTCCTTTCCTTCCACCCAGGCCAGCACAGTTAGTGAACTGGGCATGCCCTGACCTCTCTGGCCATCAGGGAGGGTGCCCCTTTGTCTCCCAATGCACTAACTGGCTCTTTCTCCACAAGTACCAAATCTTCAGCACTGAAACGTCTGTGAATTTAGGCCACGTGTGTCCCTCAGTTCATACATACCACACAGGCCATGGACTGTCATGTCCTTCTGTGTCTTCAGAGCCAAACACAGCACCTCCCACACAGATTCTCAATACAGAGCAGGTCTTTCAGTTTTTACAACTGCCTCTTCAGTTATATCCCCTGTTGTTCTTCTCCTGAATATTTAAAAAGGGACCCAAAATATCAGCTTCCATAAAAACTACTGGTCATCTGATTTACAGTGCTAAAAATTCCATTTTGTTGAAACTTCCTTTTTTAGTATCAACATTGTAATTATTATCTTCAGCTGGATCAGAAGGTCTGAAATGATGATTTCATCAGCAACATGGCTTTACCTTAACATTTATTAAAGAAAGAAATGTCCCTTTCAGATTTGACCAGTGTGCCCAATAGTTCTTGCCTGAGAGGAGGGATGTATTGGGAAAGACAGGTTTGGCTTGTGTGAAAAAAGGGACAGACGGTGTGAAGAGGCAGGGTGGGGGTGGGTTGAGATGGTGGGGGGGAAGCCAGGCAGGCCACAACAAAGATTCTGGAAATGGGAAGCCACTGAAGGTCTTCACAGGGAACTAACACAATCTAATTGACACCTACTACAGCCGTGTAAAGAATGCACTGCAAGGGACCAAAAGTCTATAGGGGAAGTGTTAGTGCTCATGTAGAGGCCCAGCAAGAGAGGACCAGGCATGGATCAGGTGGCAGCAGAAGTCAATGAGAAATGATGGATTGATGGATACAGAATACATACTGAATGTCAATGAACTGAAGAGTTCACAGTAAGTTGAATTTATTTTAATATTCAGGAAGCATAAAAAAATATGCCACCATTTACTGAGTACCTCCAAAATGTCTGATCTCCTGTAATCTAGAAGGCAAGCATTACTATTCCCAATTTACTGGTATGGAAACAATGAGAGGTTTAAGCAATTTCCCTAAAATCGTACAGCTAGTGATAGGAGGGGTAAGGTCTGCCTAGGATGTTAGAATGGTCCCCTCCAAAGACCTTTTGGTTTCATTAGAGGCCGTTATGGGAGATAGCAGGTAAGAGGCTAGAGAGCTAGAGGGAGGTGCAGTGGTGGTGGCAAACAAACTAACAGTGGGCACAAACAAGGGAGAGGGGGAACAGGGGACTCTTCTGCTTCACTTACAGGGTGTCTAGTACTGCTTCACCTTACACTATAAAAGCCATGTGCAGAAGTGTCGGTGGTGGTTGTCACAGTGGATACAGTTCAGGGATGGCATTTCTGTTCTTACAGCACCCAGCCGCTTCCCACCTCAGGGCCTCTGCACCCACAGGGCTCAGAGGACAAGCCTTCCCCTCCCATCACCTGGCAGGATGCCTCCTCTACAAACTTCAGATCAGTGTCACCACATGTGTCCTTAGCCTTGTTCCCAGGTCTCTGCAAGGGTGGCTCCTTCTAGTTAAATGTCATCTACTCAGGGAGGCTCTCTCTATTCGCCTAATACACAACGTCACTCCCAACTCCCCACCACAGTACCCTGCATATATTTTTTTCCTTTCATAGCATTTTTTGTCTGGTTGTGTCCTCCTTCCCCTGCTACCCCAAGCTGACATGGAAGTTATAGGCGAGCAGGACTGTGTGTCTTGGTCACATTATCTCCCAGGATCGAGGGCAGAAGCTGGAACCCCATGGGCACGCGACAGAACTTAAGAAATGATGGCAAGGGAAAGAGAGAAATTCAAGATGACTCCAAAATTCCCGTGGTGATGCACGGTAGTGTTTGGCCAGGTGGCTCCAGAGAAGAAACCCGAGCCATGGGCCAGCCTGAGCCAAGCTGGCAGTAAAGTGCTGCCCACAAGTGTGGGGACTGGTCCCTACAGCTGGGCAGTGCCTGCATGGGATGACACTGAGGAAGGGGGCAAGAGGATTCTGTGGGATGACTTAAAAAAAAAAAAAAAAGCCACATGTATTTTTGTCCTAATGTAGTAGAAGCTCATCACAAAATTAAATATTGAGTTTTGAGGGGCTTGCTTTTTCCCAAGCAAAATTTGGGAGGAAAGGCAAGGAAGATGAAAGATACTTATATTTCCTTATCAATGACTACTGAGAAGCAATTATAAAAAGAAAGCTAACGAAGTCTCTGATGGGCCAATGTACTATCAATATTATTAGGTGGAGATGGATAGTAATTTTAAAAAAAAATTTTTAATGAGAATTTCTACACCAAAGCAAAACCAGGAATGATAACAGTCGATGAAAATGAGCCTAAGGCTAAGTCCCTTCTAAAAAGCAAAGCATTGAACTGGAGCCAATCAGTGTCCAGCATTTCTTCTTATCCCTTTGTCAGGCCATCAGCTTTTGGGCTTTTAATAATGGAAGCTTTCCCCAAGTTCAGCTTTTCCAAGTTCAACTTAATGATCTCATAGTCCTTTAGAAAGGAGACTTACAGTGTAAAGATCATTATGTGAGTTAGACATTGTTTTTTAACTACAGGGGAAACAAAGAATAGGGAAAATGGATTTTAAAATCTTGAGCAATTGTGCTCATGAGTTCTAATGAACCAAAGACAATTGAGACAAACTTCAGGAAAGGAATGGATTATAGAACCCTGCTGCCCACTATTTCTACAAGTGAGTGGAAACCATACTGTGGAGAATAACACCCAATCAAAATTGAGTAACAAGTTTTTCCTGATTAAATAAAACAAAACAAAAAAACTCCTTAAGATATATGTTGTGCAACAATAGATGTACTTAAGGGAAATAATTTTAAAGTGAACAAGGTATACTGCTCCAATATGTTTTGACATTTAAAAGGTATTCTTTGGTTCTTATGAGGAACAAAGGGCTTGTCACTTGTCACAAATTGTTGCAAAGCGCACTGTCATCCCCTGGTATGCTTTGTCTTGGATATCCCCCCACATACACTCCAGTCTCCCATACAGCCACCCTGCCATTGTACTCATGAGGGAAAATTAAATGAAGATTCAAATTAAAATTCATCTGCAAAATAAGAGATTACCAGAATTAAATTAAGGATGAAAAGGCTATCACACTAACCCATTTTTTTTTTTTTGCCATGAACATTCATTATTGAACTTGAATATCAACTTTTCTAGTCCAAAGGCAATGCATTAGCAAGTGCCACCAATGGCAGTTAGTTACCACACTTTTGCAAGTTTTGTATTCAAACCCCATTTCTAAAGTACAGGCTTTCTGGTCCAGCATGTGCCCTAGGTGTGAATAAAATGAAGCCTTAATTACTGCCACTATTGATTACTATTCAGTTAGACCTTTTACTCTCAATTAGCAGTGGACCAAGGCCCCTCTTAGTTGTGGAGAGGTTTCCCAAAGCCACAGTGTAACTGGGAAAACCTAAGTAAAACCTCCAGCTTCCACTGCTTTTAGATGACTTTAAAGTCACTAATTCTGGAGATGAGGCAGGTGAACAATTCAGTGCCCCAACAGTTTGGTTGTAGATGATTCCTCTGACTGAAGCCACTTAAGAAGTTAAAACAGTTGTCTTGGGCCAGCTTCCCCAGTTCTCCTAGGAAAGATGCCTTTTGTATCCTAATGATTACCTACAAGATTAGTTATTCTTGGGAAAGGAACCCGAGTGGCAAAACTTCCTAATCAGTAACTTTTCTCTAGGTTTACAGAACCCAGGACATCTGATGGTCTTCAGATAACATTAAGTGTGCACCAAGGATTTGCTAATCTTGTTCTTTACTTAAAAGTAAATTAATGTTTAACTTTCAGGAAAATAACGCGTTTATCTAAAAACTTATAGTACTGACATAAGAGACGAATGTTATCTCAAGGATATTGTGGCAGAAGAGAAAAGAAAGCAAGCCCTACACGAGGAAAACCCCGCTGGGCAGTAGCCTTCTTGCCTATTGCCCCAAGCTCCTCCTCTCCATCCCTATGAAAGCCCTTTGCGAACCTGAGTTTCCTGATTTTTTTTTTTTTTTAAATCGGTGACAGTCTCCCATCTTCTTTGGTTTGCTGGCTTTCCATATAAATCTTTTTCCTTGCCCCACAACCTAAGTCACTGCCCTTTGTGAGTTGCGTATAAATACAAATCTGGGTTCGGTAACAAAGGGGTCTACAATTCTAGATCCTAGTTTCCTGCCTGGACTCAGGAGCTGTGTGGGATGCGGACTGGCAAGAAAAGATCAGTACGCGTCGGTGCTGACCAGGGTGGCAGAAAACCGGCGGCCAGATCCCCAGCTCCAGGGAGGCCCAGCAGCCATCCCAGCGCCAAGGCTGCTCCACTTCCCGAGGAGGGCGGGGCCTGCGGAGCCACGCGCCGGGCGGGAACCCCGGGAGGGGCGGGGCCTCGGGCGGAGTGCGCGGGAGGGCCACGTCGGCGTTCCTGAGGCCAGGTCCGCGGACGAGGCGTCGCTCAGCTCACCTGAGCGTGGCTGGGCGGGGCTCGCGCGCGGGCGGGCCTCGGTTTCCAAACGAGGACCAGGAACTGTCTTAGCCAGCCTGGGACTGCCTTTGGAGTCGCAGCTACTTCCTCCTTCTCTCCTGAGGTTTGTGCCTCCGGGCTCGAAGTGCTGGGTTGGGCAGCCAGCCCTGCCCGTTTGCGAGCTTCTCGGAACTCAGCTAACCGCTGTTCCATGACGCGCGCTGCGCTCCGGGAGCGCGCGCCCGCCAGCCCGCGCGCAAGGTCCTTCCTCGCGCAGCCCAGCGCGGCACTGTTGTGCGCCTGCGTCGGCGGTTGCCCGATGCGCATGCGTGGTGGTGCGTCCTGGCCGCAAACTTCCGAAGATTTGTGACGTCAGGCGGGCCTGAAGCAGCCCTCTGTTCGAACGCACGTGGACGCGGTGTGGACGTACTGTCCCACTGTTACTCTTGCCCCGAGTTCCTCGGAGGAAAGCTTTGTTTTGCCCATTCTCACGTCAGGTCTCTGGTCCCAACACACCCGGCCTCGGGTACTGTTGAGCGCTCCTGCTGGGCACGACGAGGAGCCCCACAGTGAGAAGGTGGTCCCAGGCGCCAGAGCCCCCGATCTCTGGGAGGTTTCTCATATCAGGATGACAAGATAGGAGAAACCTTTTCCTTTTATCAGGGTGTTCCAGTCATGAAGTTTGGAGAGTGATTTTCTCACTGCTCACAAAGCAAGCTGTGTATCATTGCTCTTGCCACTAGAAATAATCTGTTGATGTGCCCAGAACGGTCAGAAACTTATGGGGAAAAAAAGCACCCCCCCCCAAAAAAATGGGAGTGCAACTTAAAATACACAAATCTGAAGGGTAGGTTTAATAGCGCTCTTCTTAACATGCTAGCTCTCTTCTGATGTGTGCACCTGTATAACCACCACAAGATAAAATGTAATAGTTCTAGCACCCTGGGAGCTCTTTGTGCCCTCTCTCAGTTAGTACTCACCTAAAAGAACACCATCCAGGTCAGATTTTTATAGTTCTAAGCATCTATAGTGAAGTAACACATAATTGAGACTCAAATGTTTGTTGAATCTTGATGAGTTTGAGTCAAGAAGCTAGACAAACAAAATGAAGTGTTTCATTCACCTAACAAATGAATGTTTATCTAGGGCTATGTATTGAGTATTGTATCAGGCAGTAGGGGTGCTGGGGTTAATGAAACAAAGACCTCTGTTTTATTAGATCTTACATTCTAAGTGGAAAGACAGGCAGTAAACACACAATTATATATATAATGTGACATCAGGTGCTGATTAGTGCTATGAAGAAAGACAAAGTAAGGAATGAAAGTGGGAGAGCTATTTAGAGCCAATGACCAGGGAAGACCTCTCCAAAGGGGAGCATGCTGTTTGAGCAGAGACCTATCTGAAATGACTGAATGAGGAATGTAACTACCTGAACAAGAGTGTTTGAGTCAGAGGGAATAGCAGGTACAGAGGTCTGAGGTCTCCGTTGGTGTGTGACCTGCTCACAGAATATCAGGGAGGCTGGTATGACTAGAACAGAGGGAGGGAGAGAATGGTAGAAAGTAAAGATGTGCTGATAGCCAGGAGCCAATCACATCAGTTCTTGTAAACCAGGGTCAAGTCTTTGAATTGTATTCTAAACTTGGTGGAAAGCAATTGGACAGTTTTTGAGCAGGCGATGACAGTTGTATGAGAAAGCCAGAGATGCAGTGGCTGCTGGAGGTGGGGCCCTGGGAGAATGCTGGAGGAGAAGGAAAACCAATTAGGAGCAAATATGGTAGGATAGAGAGTGAGATAGCTTGAGCTACTATAGTAGAGAGAGAAGAGGTGAGAATTGGTCAGATTCTGAATTTTTGAAGATTGGAGCCAACAAGGTGCATAGATTGTTTGGATATGGAGTATGAGAAAAAGAGGAATCAAGGATGATAGATTTCTTGCACACATCTGTGCACACACACACACTGTCACAATAAAAAAAAAAAATACAAGTGGGCTGGAATTGTGGCTCAGTGGTAAAGCATTTGTCCTGTACGTGTGAGGCACAGGGTTCGATCCTCAGCACTACATAAAAATAAATAAAATAAAGGCATTGTATCCATCTACAACTAAAAATACATTAAAAATTACAAGAAATACAATTTTAAGACATCAATTTTATTTGCAGTTCTAGAATTGGGCAACACCTCATCTCATATTTATGTTGCACCTCAATAAAAATGAAATGTTCTAATAAACTGAGCAGAGGAGGTTGACTTTATAGACAGAAAAAGGCTGAGTAAAGCAGAAAATAAAACAAGCAAATTAGTTGTTTCAAATTTTTCTTGTAAAAACAGGGAGGAATTCCTTATCTTACCAGCTAAATTTTTCTTGTTTGGGAATTTGACTATTATTTTTCCGATTTCTTGGAAGTTCAGATAAACAACTTAGTTGTGACTTAGTGGTGTGGAACTTCAGCATGAGTAACTGCATTTTTGGTTTAGTCTTTTGAGCTTAGTGCAGGAACTCAGTCAAACCAATGGCCTCCCTGTAAAATTTATTTAACACTTCCACACAGGCTAATATCCCAGGCAATCGAGTTAAGGATTCTGGGCCCCTCTGCCAAAAGCAAGGAAGACTAGGGGGAAAAGATTGTGGAATAAACATTGAAAGTTTTGTTTGGACCTGCCAAAATTTTGAGATGCCTGTTGGACAACCAAATGTAGGCAGATGGATAGTGAGAACTGAAAGGGAGGAATCAGGGTTGGAGACACTGGGAGTGATCAGCATATGTGTGGTATTTAAGCCGTGACTGAGATCAACTAGAGAGCATTATGGATAAGAAGAGAAGATATTTAAAGACTGAGCCGAGTGGATTAGAGATGGTCTGTAAGACAGAAAAGAATTTTTTTTTTTTAATGTGCCACGTGTCCTCATTGAGAAACCACAGGAAATTTCTTGCCCATTTTGGCATCAGAAGTAAATCTGCTTCTCCTGAAAGACGAGATCCTTTCTTTGTGTTTCTCACTTGATGACAGCTGAGACCTTGGAGTTGTGTGTATGGCCCACATCTAACAGGAATATAGCATTAAGATGTGATTCGTGGACCATTGCAAGGTAAGGAGGACTGGGTGAGCTAGTTACAAAGGTATGGCAAGATGGGGGGAGCCAGCAAGCCGTGTTCACAGGAGTTACCAGCTTGCAGGGTAGAAGCAACTAGAGGACAAGGTGTTGGTTGTTAGAACCCTATTATGGTATGGATACGAGGTATCCCCCCAAAGCCCCCATGTTAATGCAGGAGCTGAGATGATTAGACTATGAAAGCCATAACCTAATAAGTAGGTTAATCCATTTGTTGGGTTAATGATCTAAATGGCTTACTGGGAGGTACTTCGGCAGACCAGCATAGCTGGAGGAGGTTGGAGCTTGGGGATTGTATATTTTGTCCCTGACTCCTCCCCCAACTCTATTTCCCTACCACTATGAGCTGAGCAGCTCTCCTCTGTGGCACCCTTCCACCGTGATGTTCTGCTTCACCTTGGGCTTGGAGCAGTGGAGTCAGCTGACTATGGACTGAGACCTCTGAAACCATGAGCCAAAGTAAACTTTTCTTCCTCTAAGTTCTGGTCAGTCTTTTGGTCACAGTGATGAAAAACTGAATAATACAAACCCAGGAGGCCTATAGCTCTGGGTGAAGCCAGTAGCCAGGGGCACCCAGGACTGTCTATAGCCAAGCTCTGATGTTAGTCCTGCTCTGTCGTGCCTCGCTAACCTTATTTCCCCTTGGCTTTGTTTTCTTATTTATTATGAATTTATTTTGTCTTGGTACTTTGTAAAACCTCTTTAAGTCCTTTTTGGAAGATATTGAAAGAATGGAAGAAAGAAAAGATGAAAGAGATGATCATGGAGAATAACTCCTGCCAAAACAACTTCATTTCCTCTTTGGATAGGATCGCGTAAAACTAGCAAATACAAGAAAGGTCCCAAGAATGTACTCAATGTGTGAGTTTAATAATTTCTTTTCCTCTTGGGGGAATTGGGGTGGGTGAGAATTGCTACTAGCATCTAGTCATAGAAGCCAGGGCACTGACCAACATCCAGAAATGCACAGTACAGGCCCCCAAAACAAAGGTTATTTCATTCAAAATAGGAAAGTTGAGAAACCCTGCCACAGAGGAGGCGGAAGCTGCAGGGCTCTCGAGATGTAGGCTTAAAACTCACAATGCCATTTTCACTTCACCCTGCTAGAGACAGCATCATAGATCCAGACCAGATTCAAGGAATTGAGAAATAGATTCCACTTTCTGGTGGGAGGAACTATAAAGACTTTATATCCATTGGTTATCTACCTCAAAAGCAGATGCTTTGGAGAGGGACATAGGAGTTTGAATCTAAGTAATTTTTCATTCTGGAATACTTAGAAGATACAAAATTATATATGATAGATAATGTATATGTGCATGTATGTCATATTTGTATGTGCCCTGTGGCCCTGTACAGTTCTGTACTCCTGTAACTGTACCATAAAAGGCAAAGTATATATGATAAGAGAGGGTGGGGGCTAGGGAAGAATAGAGGTACTTTGTATTAGACAAAGGGGAGTGAAGGGAGTGGAGGGGATATGGGGTAGGAAGGACAGTGGAATGAATCAGACATTATTACCCTTTGTGCATATATGATTGACTGGTATGATTCTACACCATGTACAACCAGAAGAATGAGACGTTATACTTCACGTATGTATGATGTGTCAAAGTGCATTCTACTGTCATGTATAACTGATTAGAACAAATTTTTTAAAAGGCAAAATATGCTTCTCCACTCCTTGACTTGAAACTGAACCATGAAGTTTGCTTTGGCCAAGTGGGAATGGTGGAAGAAATTATGTAAGCAAGGACTTGAAGTATGTTTGTTTTGGGTGTAAGTAAATCCTCTTAATACGCTGCATTGCCATGAAGTGAACTTGCAGCATCTAGCCAGCTGATCCAGGAATCTTGTGAAACACCTGGGTTCTGGTCACCTACCTAACCCACAGACCTGCCATTTAAAACTGAGCTGCCCAGCTGAGCCCAATCTAAAAGAGTTGTCTCCCAGTTTACTCTAAGATGTATGGAAAGTAGATGTTTATTTTATATCACTGAAATTTTATGGCTGTTTGTTACACAGCAAAAGCTAATTGATATATAACCACTCTTCATGAAGTCCTCTGTGTCCATGTGTCCCTTTCTGATTCCTTCCCATTCCTTTAGTCTGTAAATGTTGTAAATTACCTTAATAGACTTTCTGTTGCAAAACCTTCCTCCATTCCTCCATTTATAGTAAACAAAAGTCACTTTATAAAATTCAAAACTAGATTCAATGTGATAACTTTTTAGGCAATTTGCATCTATGCTTGGTGAGATTTTCCTATGATTTTAATATACTGTCCTTGAAAAATTTGAATTTTAGGATTATACTAGCTTTATGAAGTCGCTGAAGTCTGCCTCCATCTACTCCCTCCCCCAGTTTTCTAGAACAGTTTGAATAGAATATGAATTAATGGCTTTGTGAATGTTTAGTAGGACATAACAGTAAAACTATCAGGAACTGGTGATTTCTTGGATCAAAAAAAAAAATTACACTACAGTTAAGTGAGTTTATAGCTGGTCATCCTTACCCCAAAAGGGTTAAAAAACAGATCAACATTAGCCTGTCTAGTCCTACATTTTTGGGAATGTTTTGGATGAAAATAAAAAGGCAATTTATCACATATTCAGTTGACAAAAATTTGGTAGAAAAAAAATCTGTGATTATGTCTTTAGGGCAAAAAAATAAACTAAAATGAATTTGACTCAATTTATTATGATTCAGCCATTGTGGAGATGCTCAGAGAGAACTCTGCCTCCTTCCAGATTTGCATTTATGTTTTTATGTCTTTGTTTTTGTTTCTTAATCATTGGCCAGAGAGCAATTTGTTTCAACAGTACTTGGAGCTTTTCCCTGACCACAGCCTGGATAGGAGGAGGCGTGGATGGTGGATGTTTTAGCTGCTACAGTGAATCTTCTTGTCAAAGTGAGAGGAGATATCCACACTCCTGTGCTCTCCTGATTTTTTTAGTCCTGCCCTTGCAGATACCATATATCAGGTCTGAGCATTTTTATATAACAAGCCATGGAATGTCCAGAGGCAGGTCCTGTATAATAACATGTCTAGATCAGGGTTTCTTAGCTGGGCACTTTGACAGAGCCAGATACTTTGTTGTGGGTGCTACCCTCTTTCTTGTAGGATCCTGGGCATCCCTGGATACTACTCACTACCCCCTATGGCAACAATGAAAAAAAAGTGTCTAGTCAGTGCCAGATGGCTCCGGGAGGCAAATTTGCCCCAAGTTGAGCACCACCATCCCAAAAGTGGCGGAACAGAGAAGAGTCATGGTAAACACATACTGTTTGGTTTTAGAAACTCTATTAATAATAAAGTGCCCTTGTGAATGGGGAGGAGAATCATTTTGAGGGGCTCCAAAGGGCAGAGCTAGTTGGAAATTATAAGGTATCAAATTTGGAATCAAAAAAAGGGACTTTTGGGCTACTCAATTATTCCAACAACAGATTGACTACTTTATAGAGCATTGAGTTCCTGGACATCGACCATATTCAGAAGCTGACTAACCCTCTGTCAGGATGTTGTTGGAGGGAATTAAAGAAAGATTTGATTAATCTACAGGATTACCAAATACCTTCCAGTTGCAGAACTTCATGTTTCCATTCATATGGAGCAAACTAGGAGGAGAGAATGAAGCTGTTGGGACATCATGTTACAAATGTGAGGCATAAGGTGTAGGAGGATGGATCCCCAAGTGTCCTGGGCTGATCCAGATCTTCCCCTCTTTGCTTGCAATTCTGAGGAAGAATGTACCAAGAATGCAACATCCTGAGAGAAGGAGGAACTGTCCAGAACAGCCTGGGCTCTGTCCTTGACCTCCTACAATAGGATGTTCTGCAGTGTTTGAGCTTGGTATTCCAAGAGATGCTTGGGGTATGAAACAGAGAGAGGAGTGCTTTCCTGGCCCCTCTGCTGCTGTGTGAAGTGGAGGCACCACAAATGAGACTCCATGCACCCTGAGCAGCCTTCCTGAGCCCTGGGGGCCTGGCTTGCCTTGGGTCCTTGGCTTCTGTTAGTTCTTGCTGCCCATCTGTGAGTAATGAAGTTGCTTTGTCTGACTTGTTGTGCAAGTGGTGGAGATGACTGCTGCAGCTGCTGGGTCTGCTTTGAGCCCCTGCCACAGTCAAGAGCCCTTGGAGAAGTCTGACAGCTGAATTTGTGCAAAACCTCCTACCAGACTTAGGGACCCTTTCAGAAATTGACACAACAAACTCGGGATTAGTTTCCTCGAGTTTTCCTCTCGCAGGAATCAAAAACAAGCTTGTGGGGTTCACATAAAGCATTGGTCCCACTGCTCATGGGCCCTCGGATATCACTAGTGCTGTACACACTGATGGCTTGTACAAGCACCTGCGACTTTCCTGGATACAGGAGTGTGTTCAGGCAGCTGTGTTGGGGAATTATCTGGCACTTCACTTCAAATGGTCTTCAACCAATTTTGGAAGGAATTGGTGGATAAACACCCTAGCTCCCTTGCTGTCATCACCTGAGCTGTGTTCCAGTCTCCCAGTGGGCTTCAGCAGGACGAGCTTCATTGCCCGTTCATTCCTGCATCCTGTATCACCTTCTTTCCTGTTCTTGTTTCACTTCCCCAGTGTTCTCTGAAATTGCTTCCTTGGGAGACCTCTTGCATTTGAATCTTTATCTCAGGATCTTCTGAGAGAACCTAAGCTGAGACCTATGCAAGACCTAAGCAAAGGAGAGAACTAAAGACTTGCTCAAGGAAAGGGGTTAAGCCAGAGACTTCATTGTATTTCACATGGGAAATACCCTATAGAGCTCAGAGCAAGCAAAACAGTTCTTTAGACTGTCACAGTCCAAGGAGAACAGATTTGGGAAGGGTAATCAAGGAGTCAAGAGAAAGGAAGGGGAGAGAGGGCCATGGGCATCAGCCTAGAGCAGCCTATCAGGAGAGTCGACTCACTCTTTCCACTAGTTCTCTGGAAGTCAAAGTCACAGCGCAACCAATTCTCTCATTCTGTGATTCTATCCTTCAAGGACTTTAGAGACCAGAACATTCAATCAGCAAATGTTGAACACCTATTGTTTGCCTTGGTTCAGGCTTTGAAGATTGTATTGACAGCTTTTCATCATTGTGACCAAAATAACTGACAAGAATTTAGAGGGAGGTAAAGTTGATCTTGGTTCATAGCTTCAGAGGCTCAGTTCATGGTCAGCTAACTCCAGTGCTCTGGGCCTGAGAGGAGACAAACCCTCATGGTAGACGGACTTGGTGAAGGAGTGCTTCTCACCTCATGGTGGCCAGGAAGAAGAGAGAGGGGTAAAGGGGCCACAGGGAGGATGACTGTTTCTAGGTTCATCCCCAGTGACCTGCCTTCTCTAGCCATGCTCCACCTACAGTTAGCACCCAGTTAGTCCATGCAAACTGGGATGATTAGGTTACAGTTCCCATAACTTTATCATAGGAGCTTTTAGGGACACCTCATATCCAAACCATAACAAAGATGCAGATGAATAAAATATAGTTCAAACCATTATTTGTTTGTTCAAGGTCTAAGTGAGGACACAAACTCAAATGGATAATAACACAGAGGTTTGAAGGAACAAAGGAGGGTCACTAACTCAGGCTAGGGCATACTATAACTTCTTTACATTTAAAGATAGGAAAAATGAGGTCCAGAGAAGAAAAGCTGAAAAGGTTCTATAATTACTGGGAATTGCTATAGATAATAAGTATTTCTGACAGTAGTTCTTTATACTGTAGTACTAGCTTTTTCATTTGCATGGAAGATATTATTCTGACCCCACCCAACCCTACATGCTCTTGGTTTGGGGGTCACAACTGCTTTTGTCTGACAGCTGCTTGTGGTTTGAGCTTTGCCTTTATTTGTCTTCCCAATGCCACAGCTCCAGGGATTTTGTGTTCCAAGAGAGCCCCACAGCGTCTGCTGTTTCTCCCAGTCAATCCTGCCCAACCCCAATATCTGAAGCTTCCCCATTGCCCTCCTCCATGTCTACTTAACTCCCTTTCACTTCCAAGATCTCAGGTTGTGACAATTTTCCTCCCACTTAACTTGCCTCACATCCCAGTTCTATTGTGCTTAGCTCTGATGCTCAGAGAAATGTCTCCTGTGGCTTGCAGGACAGATCAGACAGAATCCTAGACTGCAACAAAGATAATCTGTATGTAAATCCCATCCCCAAATTCCCTGAAACCATCTGAAAGTATTTGGAGAAGACTCCTTTTGCAAGTTGACGATGCACATAAAACAATAGGGAGTGTGGGCTTCAGAGGAAGCTGTTCCGTGGTTATGAGTAGAAATTAAATTGGAAGGAAGGCAAGCTTTTACCCTTTAAAAGTCTTGCTGTATTGCTAAAATATATGCACACGTGCCCAAAGCAGTATATTTCCCAACCCTACAAAATCAGCTTCTCAGCTACCTCCTTAGAAATTTCTGCTTCAGCCCTTGCATTTCTCTTCACCATTGACCTTCAAGAATCTTGCACTCTAGGGTTTGGGCCCCAAACAGACCCATCTTTCATTAGTAGCATCAGCTGCTGCTGAGGTCAGCTGGCCCCTCCTGCTCTGTCCTGGCCTGCTCAGCTCTTAGTCATTTCAGTCTCTGCACACTGGGGAGCCATTATCACAGCCTGTTGCAGGGTGGACATGATGTAGGGGAAGTGAGTCGATTCCTACCCCACATTCGGCCTCCTTCCAACTTGTGCATTACTTTTTTCTAAACATTTTATGGAAAGGAGATTTTCTATCTCTGAGTTCACTCTAAAAAAAATTTAAACCTTTGAAGATCGATTGATTCATTCACCATCAACAACAAATACTTGTTGAGCTCCTAATAATAGCTGGCTTCTATAGAGTGACTAATGGATACCAGGTACTGTGCTGGCTACTTGAAAGCTAGAATGCACTTGAATTTTCCCAACACCCCTTCAGAAAGGCACTTGGACAGAGGTTACCTAGTTTGATGTCACAATCTAGCAATGGCAGGGCCAGGGAATCTGACTTGAGAGCCCAGGAACTTACTATTCCTCTGCCTCCTGTGTGCGAACCCCTTTCAAAGTTCTATGAAGACAAATTTGGTCCCTGAGCTCAAAAAAAAAAAAAAAAAAAATTTAAAAATCAGAGGGAAGATGAAACAAGAATGTGAAATGATAAAGAAGGCCAGAAACTACTGCTAAATACTAACAATGGGACAGACAGGGCAGGAACTTAGATGGCAGAGGAAGAAGTCGTTGAGGCAGGGATGGTCAGGAAGACTCCATGGGGAAGTATGGTATTTAGAGGCCTTGAAAGATGACCAGACTTAGGTGAGCTGACAGGAGGACGTCAATCAAGGTACATTTCTTTGGGTGCATGAGTTCAAGTTCCAGCTCTGACATTATCCATGGAGTCATAAGAAAGTTGTTCATCTACTGTGTTATTTCATTTCCTTTTCTGTAAAGAGAGGGAGGTTTGGGAAAGTGAGATGGAGTAGGGGAGAAGGCAGAAATTTGGAATCAGAAGATGTTGAGATGGGGAGGGAGGAATTAGTGATTTAGGGGTAGGGGCCAGTTACCGAGTTCTGTTTCTTGGTTGAAATGGTGGTTCCATGGGAAATCACTTTGTAAGAACCCATTGGGCTGTGAAAATAGGTGAGCAAATAACTTCTAATTTGTATTTTGTCAGGAAAGACACTTGTCCCTCTGTTTCTTTATTGGTAAATGGGGATAATACCTCACGGAAGAATACCAGGACGAGGTGGGCAGATGGGGTTTGCCTAGCAGTCGCTCGCTTAGTCAACAGGGACAACGAAGAGAGTTTGAAGCCAGCAAGGTCCAAACTCAGTGGGTGAGCAAGGCCTGGGGAGAAAAAGAAGGCGGAAAAGAAGCTCTTCCTCACCCAGAGAGATGGGGATGCCTGTGGACAATGGGTAGCTCCATGGCATTTAAGAATGTTGAAGATACTATATATCTAAGATGGCTGACATTATTTCCATATCCTGGGACACAGGATGACTTCTGCTCCTGCCTTCTTCCCCGACTCCTATTACTCTCCAGAGCTCGAACCAAATAAACCTCTTCCTCTCATTACCTTAATAAGTTTGGGTTAAATCTACTCAGTCATTATTGTTGCTTCAGGTGTTAATGAGAAGCCTGTCAATCAACCAATACCTTAGAGTCTGTGTGTTGTTGTTTTGGTTTGGACTGCTTTTTGTGGTGCTGGGGCTCCAACCCAGGTCTTCAGACCTATCACTGAGCACTCTATCACTGAATTCTACTTCCAGCTCTTTCCCAGTCTTTTTGTAGGAGCCATGGGTAATTTCTGACTGCCTCAAAAGAAATCCAGTTTGTAGGAACATTAGAATCTGTTGATTCTTCTGTGAATCTGAGGTTTCCATTAGGAAGCTAAGAGTAGGGGGAAAACATGGCACTTATCTTTGACTTTCAGTCTTTTGCTCCCCAGGAACTGCTAAGGACATAGAAGGTTCCAGAGTGAGGGTTCCTTGATTGGGAATCCTATGGTAAGTAGTTTCATGGGGGGGGTCCTCCATGATGAAATCCATGGTAGGGATTCTATGAGGGTTCCATGATGGAGGGGTCCTGTGGTAAGGGGTTTCGTATAGGGATTCCATGGTGGGAGTTCCATGGGAACTCGGTGACACAGTGAAGGCTTCTCTGATAGGAGCATTCATCCAGTCACCTCACCTCAAATCCCACTCTCCTAACCCCAGCCTCATTTCTCCTCCCTGCCCATTCACACTCTACTCTGTAATTGCACACTACAATTTCCCAAGCACCTCCTGTCATTTACCACCTGTGTACTTTGCCCACATGTTTCCTTTACCTGGCCACCCTTTTCCTTATGTCCTTACCTGGCTAAGCACCGCTCATCTCACATGCTAGGCAGAAATATCTTCTCCTCCAGGGAATCTCTCAAGCATTGCTTCTGAGTCTGATTAGGTTACCTTGGGTGTATTCTCCCAGCACCAGATGCTTTCTCCATTGCAATTCTAGGCACCACTTGAGCATGCCACTGGGCAATGGCCTAAGCCCCTTTGGTCTACTGCTCTGCCATCCCTAGGGCATTGAGCAGCATGGTGCAGGTTGGCTCACAATTATGCCAGAATCCCAGCCTGCCTTTGTTCCAAAGCCACTTCCCAACCTCCAGATCATATTACCTCTGTTGTGAAGCTGAGCTCATTGCTGACTGGGGAAGAAGGTGTGAAGAAAGTTGGGGAGTGATGGGAGATGAAGGTTGGGTTTCATTGTGCAGGACTTGAATGCTGAGAACACATATAATGATGACAGTGGCCCTCCTGGTCACATAATGTCACCTTGGGTACATCCCACATCACTGCCTCTGAAGTGGCAATCCAGAGCCTCCGAAGACTCTCCTAAATATCTCTTACATAATCTCAGAGAGCCATGGATCTGAGCTCCACCAAGGGAAATGAAGGAAAAAACCTGATACTTGATGAATCATGCCTGAAGCAGGGACTGATGGACCTAAGCCACCCACTTTCTGAGCTGTTTCCAGAGCTATCAATACTCATAATCACTTTGGCACTTCGACTTTTTAAAAAAGAAACAAGATCCCAAGACCCTCCATGACTCCTTGCATCTCCAGGGTAGGGCTCAGGAATCTCTGTGAAATTCTCACAGTGATTCTGATGAAGAGCTGGTTGTAGCCCCTTTGCACTTAGGAGATCCATCACCACCCTGTATTTGCTCTGACTACAGATTTGCCAAGTGAACTCATTTTTCTTCTATAGTGGGAGCAGTTTTCTTTCTTTGGACACAGGTAGGATGATCCTTGATTGGCATCCTCTCTGAATTCTGAGATCCAGGTTATTGCAAAGACAAAGAAGCTTAAATACAGAACAGAGCAATTCAGAGTTTTGGTTATGCACAAATCCAACCACTGTGTATCTTCTAAAGAGGTTTGGAAAATCATTGGACCTTTTGAAGTGGACCCCTGGTAGATATGTGTTCTCAGTTTGACTCTCCATCTCCCGTGATTCCCAACTCACTGATCCTCTGGACAAAGCATCCTATCTTTAGAAAATTACCCAGGCAAGGACTGAACCCTGTGGTAATAGAAGATTTATTTAGTGCCTTCAAGAGCCACATACTGTGTATACATCATCCCAAATAACCCCCAGCTGGGGTGACTAGCATTATTAATCCCAATTTATAGATGAAGAATCTGAAGATCAAGTCGGGCTTGGTGGAACACTCCTGTAATCCCAGCAGCTCAGGGGAACCCCAAGTTCTCCCACTGTGTGCATGTGTGTGTGTGTGTGTGTGTGTGTGTGTGCGCGCGCGCACGTGTGTACAGGAAAAAGGACAAGGAGCTCTGTGGACAGGCAGTATTTTCGCGTTCCTCTGCTGCCTATTTTCCTTTTCTGTCCCCACACCCCTTCACATTCTCATGCCAATAGCAGCCAATAGAGGAACACTCTTAGATGCTCCAAGGAAAACTTTAGCAGAGAAAGTTGAGCTCCTTCTGCAGAAGCTAGCTTCCCCTCTGCACCATTTCAGAGCCTCCATGGACCCACAAATATAACTTCCAGCTAATCGCATATGCACCAGACAGTAATGATATACAATACATGATTAACACACTCAGCTGAGTCCCTTGAAGACAATTCACCAGATTTATTAGAAGGCACTTTTATTCAAGATAGCACACAGATTCCCCTTTTCAATATTTCCATCCTTTGCTGATTCACTGTGTATTGTGACTGAATTGTTTGGCTTTTCTAACTTGACAGAGGTGAATAGGAGAGGTTTGGGCACACAATTATGGCTGGGAAAATGGCAGGTGTGACTCATGAGAGGTGAGTTTGGTACTCTTTGGGAGCAGAGGCATTCTAAATCGGAAGCACTTGAAGAGGGAAGTAGCCATCACATTTGGTTCAAGGCTTCCTTTAGAAATTGAGTTCATTCCTCCAAATGCTATTATTTGCTGTTAGAAGAGAATTACGTTGTATTCCCTTGGTCTGAAGCAATTAGAGTGAATCCTCCTATGGCAGGCTGGGGCCCTCCAGAGCCTTAATTGGTTTTAATGCAGAGCGGTTTAAAATAATTCACTTTTCCACAGGCTAATCTCTAGTTTCCCAGAACAGATTGAATTGTTAGGAAATGAGCCATTGAGTGAATTCTTCTTCTCACTGGGTACTAAGTTTGTAGCATATCTTTCCTGAAAAGAGACTGATGTGGGGACAGGGTGAGAGGATGCTGGCTCTGCCTGTACTGTGACTCCAAAATTCTTCCTCTGGTCCAATTTCGTCCTTGTCCTCAAAAACTGATTTATGAACTCAGGATACAGACACTGAGAAAGTCATTCTTTCCCTGAACCAACAGGACTGGGTGGCTAGAAGCTGATGTCAGCCCAAGGTAGCTATGTGGAAAGGGTCTCACAGTGCAGGCACTAGCTCTGGCCCTATACCCACCTCTCAGTTTTTCTCACCTATACAATGAGCCAGTTGGACTCACTGCTCTCTGATGACCTTGAATCAATTAAGAAGAGTTTAATTAAATCCACTTCATTGTTCTAAAACAGGGTTTCCCAATTTCAATGTGGATATCATTTTAGGCCTAACAATTCTCTGTTGCTGGGGCTGTCATGTGTCTTGTGGGTTTTTGTTTGTTTGTTTTTGTTTGTTTTGTTTTGTTTTTAAGCATCTATAGTCTCTTCCTATTATATGCCAGAAGTACTTGTCCCTGCATTTGACTGAAAAGTTATTTCCAGACATCAACAAATATTGCTTAGGGAGCAAAATTGCCCCTGATCGAGAACTACCTTTTTTACCTACAAAAAAAAAAAAAAAAAGATGCACTGGCTTATTAATATTGTTGACTGAGTACTTTCTAGAACCAAATATAACCAAGACTCGGTCCCTGCCTTAAGGAACTCATAGGTAATTAGAACAGACAAAAAGATAATTTTAACCTAGAGTGGCACATAGAAAGTCCAAGAGAAATGCAGAGGGAGGAGGGGAGAAAAATCACTGAAGGAGAAGTAGAGGAAGCTCAAGGAGAAATCAGGGATTGAATGGAACCTTAGAGGGTGTGTAGAAGTTTGTCAGACTTGAATCTAGCTGAGGGGACCACATGAGAAAAGGTGTGGTGCTGAGAACAATCCGCAAAGTATCTCTCAGAGACCAAGATACCACCCCCAGTCCCCAACCCCAGCTGCGTGTGGTCCCTGTCAGCATTCCACTCTGGGAAAGCAGTTCAGAACCCTGAAGAGCTCCCAAGCCAGGGCCACTGTGGTGCTCTCCAGGGTACTGAACTCATCCCTGGGAACCTCCTTCAATCAGCTGCCCTCTCCCCAGGCACCTAAGACCCTGCCCCTTCTGCCTGTGCCCGCTGCTTGACCCGGACTAGGGGAGAATCAAATCAGTGGTGAATTATTATTATAAATTGTAATTATGGTGCAGTCCTATGAAAGAGAATTACACTGTGTTGTGGTGGCCTTGAAGTTGTTTTTGAAAACTTTACTTGGAATTTTGTATATTTTCTATGATATCCGCAATAAGTATGAATTCCTTACTCAGCAAAAACAAAATCATTTTGGGCTGGGGATGTGGCTCAAGTGGTAATGTGCTTGCCTGGCATGCGCGCAGTGCTGGGTTCGATCCTCAGCACCACATAAAAATAAAATAAAGATGTTGTGTCCACCAAAAACTGAAAAATAAATATTAAAAAATTCTCCCCCCTTCTCTCTCTAAAAAAAATCATTTAAAGGAAAATAATAGCATAGAGCTCTGGACTCAAAGTAGTCTAGGAATTGAATCCTAACTCTGCCACTTAATAGCTGTCTGAGCTTGGGCCAGTTAATTTAATCTCCCTGGCTATTGTTTATTTAACTGCTTAAAAAACCCAGACCTTCAATAATTTACCAATGTTTAACATGCAGACCTCTTGTGGATATGGAATGAGTTGTACCATGCGCACCTGCTATCGTGTTGCTAAGCAAGACAAACACTCAACAAGTTCTTGCTTGTCAGTTCCAACCCTTCTTTTGAGATACTGTTTTCTACCACAGCAAGGGCAAGCCTAGTGTACACAACCTAGCCTAGTGGCATCAGGTCTTGCAGGCTTGGACTGAGGATGCCCTTCACCTCCCATTCTTGGGGTCCTCGTTAGAAATGGTGCTTTGGAATAGAATTGGCTCTAAATTGTAGCTTTAACATTGTTTCCACACCTGTCCCCTAGTACACTAGCTTGTTGGTCCTTACCCTCATGGTGAGACATTGGAAGTCATTTCAGGGGCAACCAGATCACCTGAAAAATAAATGCCTAAAGATCACATGGCCTCCCAACAAACAGCCCAGCCTAATAACTCGGCTTTGAAGTTCAAGATTGACAGGCCCCACCCACCTTCTCAGAATTTCCAATTCATTTTTTCTTAAGTTCCTCATTTATTGCTGTGAGCATACAGTCAAGTTTTATGTCTAAGTAAAAGCTCTAACATAGGGGAAAGTTTTTTTTTTTTTCTTTAAATTTACAGGGAAAAAGACACTGAACTTTGGTGAGACTGTGTTTCCCAAAACCTGTTCATGGCCTGTCCATGAATTTCTCCAGAGGAGGTTCTTGTAAACTCTTGGGGATGTTGAACCCTGGTTACCCGGAGAGATTCAGCCTATGCCTGTTTTGAGCAACTTTGTCACAGAGGCAACATTGTCCTTTCATCCTCAGTCAGGTTTGTGCTTCTACTCAATACACATTGTTTTGGAATATATACCTAGGTGGTAAACTCTAAAAAAGATCTGTTATCAATTAACACAAAAGTCAAGATAGTGATTATATCAGGGGAGGAGATTGGAGATTTTATTTAGCATTTGAAGGACTTCCAAAGTTCTTGGTAGTGTTCTATTTCTTAACCTGTGGGAAGTAGCTAGGTGCTCAAGGTACTATCTTCACTTAAATTCTACATAAGTTTAAAATACTCTTCTGTACATATCTTAACTTGACGATAAAAATTGACATGCCAGGCAGACCCCATGCTGCTCTCAAGTCAGGCTGTGCACCCTGTTGTCGCGATGTGCAGCCTCATCCGAGGGAAGACACACATCTAAACACGCCACCTCCTCCAGTGGTCTGCAGCTCTGGGGGTTGTGGAATGACGACCCCTGGGTTGAATATAAGATGAATGACATGGCTGGCCAGATACAGGAAGGCCTGGGAGGATTTGCTGGTGGCTAGTGGCATTTTAATTCCTTTCCCAACTATGACCCAGAGAAAAGGACACCTCCATCCCCGCCCTGGGATGCACGGTTCTCACCAGGCATCCTTTCTGGTTTCTTGGAGGGAGGACCTTGTTTTTCCTTGTCTTTCACAGAGTGAGTCAGAGCTGACCTGCTGTCAGCATCTCTGGCCACCTTCCTGTTGCCCTTCCCCTCGGAGATCAAAGCTTACCTCAGGGGAACCTCAAGGGAAGAAACAGCCAACGGAACCCCCAGGGCCAGGCAGGAAAAGCAAGTAAACAAGTGATTGACGCACTTGAGGACAGGCTGGGGGTGGGGGTGCACAGGGAAGTTGAGGAAGCTGTCCAGGATGGGGGCGGGGCCCTGAGGGCTTGGGCAACAAGTCATTGTTCCTCAGGTTCCCAGGGAACAAGGTAGGCCTCCAACAAAACAAACGTGCCAGGAGGACAGGCTATTTGTGTTGATAAACACGAGAGGGGAAGTGACTAGCAGGAGGCAGGGTGGACTTAACTGAGAACTGCCTTATTCTGGGAATCTCTGTACTTGGCTCCTACAGGACACCAGAGGAAGAGGGAGAAGGAGCTGGGACAAAAGGAGACAGTGTTATTGTTAAACACAGGGGGACCTGGTGGTGGGCAGACGGGGATTCAAATCCCAAGGCCTTTATTTCCCAACTCTGTGATTTGGCATTAGTTAATTTCTCTAACCTTGGTTTTATTATCTGTGAAATGGGAATGATAATTCCTCACCTAAAATTTCCTTGAAGGCTTAAGATAATGTACTTGAAGTATCTGATGCGTAGGAAGTTCTTTAACAACAACAACAATAACAACAACAAACACACTCTCCTTAAAGTGTCCTGTCAGTGGGAGAAGGGAATTGCGGGAGGAAGCAGTGTGTTCCAGGGACATTTCTGTATTGTCAGGCACCTGGGTTTTAGTCAAGGTTCTGGTACAAAGTCACCATGTGAACAAGGAAAAGCTCACCAAGTTAATCCTTATCTCTGGAGCTGAGTTCCACCTCCCTAGAATGAGGGTCTGTTCAACTCCAAGGCTGTAAGTGCTCCAAGCATATAGTTTATCAATTCCAAAGAAAGAACTTGGAGGACTCAGTGGAGAGGTTTTGGACATTCCTCATGCACTTCTAGGCAGCATCAAGCAGGGATACAATGGAGGGCCACACAGCACCAGCAAGCAGAGGAATGTATAGGATAGGCGGCATGTCCACTGGGCAGATGGATTTCCTCAGATGTTTGATGAGTACATTTTTAAACTTTGTAACCAAGGTCACTGTACTTTGATCCTCACTCAAAGGTGGAGAAAGGGCAGTGGTCAGCTTCCCCTCTGCATTTCCTTCATCATCACTCTCTTTAGAGTCCTTCTTACCTCACTGCAAGCTTTCCTAGGCACTGAATAGTGTTTACCCCAC
The DNA here is from genome assembly GCF_048772815.1 of Callospermophilus lateralis. Taxonomy (NCBI): domain Eukaryota; kingdom Metazoa; phylum Chordata; class Mammalia; order Rodentia; family Sciuridae; genus Callospermophilus; species Callospermophilus lateralis. The sequence goes on along the minus strand of NC_135310.1, from coordinate 115,560,952 downwards.
CAGGGTCCTGGACAAGAAGGTCTCCAGGGTTCTTTTTAGTGCCAAGATCCTGGGTTCTAAAGCATATTTCTAAAAAAAAATTGTGCATTCAAGGAAATTCTGACTTAAAAATAATGCTGAGACAGCCAAGTGAGGTGTCTGTTCCCACCATCATGGTCTTCTTGTTAAAGTTGGTAGATAGACAGACATGAACATGGGTGTGGGGAGAAGGAGAACGGGGCTCATTCCATCTCCACCTCAGGTGCCCATAACCACCTACCAGCTCCCCAAGAGTTTCACTAGGCAGTGATGGGAAACCTTCCAACACAGCGAAACTGGCATAATCGCACTACATTTAGGTAGGCAATGGCTGTACAGGCTCCAAATGAATAATTCATGACGTGGGAGGATCCCAAGCAGACCATTAAAACCCACAATGCCGAAGCCTCTAGGGTCCTCTCCTCCGCTCCTCCTCCATGTTCTCTGGAGCGTGCTCCTTTCACTAAAAAAACCCTTTATGCTTTTTCTATGCGTCTTGACTAAAATCTTGCTTTTGAGAAGATAAGACCTGAGGAATACATCATCCAGTAACATCCTCAGGAACTTTGCTCTTCTCATAATGGTGCTGCCATTTCTCAAAACATATTCTCTCTCTCTTTCTCTTTTTTTTTTTTTTTTTTTTAGAATTATTCACAGAGCCAGTTCTTGGAGCCAAATTAGAAAATCACCTCATTGTTTCATACCCACTAGTTGTTTCTTCTCCTCCTCTCCCCCCACCCCCACTTCTCCTTCTTCTTCTTTTCTATTTTGATTCTTTGACTAAAAAAAAGCTCTCTCATTTCTGTAAAGCAAACTAGATTCCAATTCCAGTTTTGCTACTGACGAGATGGAGGATCTTAACTACATATCTTTTTGTCCCTGTTCTCTTCCTCTGGAAATTGGGGATAAGAATAGCTACCTCATAGAATTGCCACAGGAAGACAAGGGCCAGGACGTCAGTATCAAACATGACGCCCGGCTCAGGGTAGGCAGTTAAATGCACACGTACTACATTCTGTAATTCCTTCCTCATTCCGATTACTCACTTCACTCGCTAAAGAAATTCAGGAAACTATGAGGCACCAAATGATTTTCATCAATTTCCATAAATCAAATACTTTTGGAGGCCAAGAATTGCTACCATGAAGTATATTCAAAGGGTCGTGCTCAGACTTGAACGATTCCTTTTTACACTAAGTTGGTGTGTGTCTGTGTATGTACGTTTGGCATTTAGTAAAATCTTTCACCCGCAGATCGATCCTTAGCCTGTGCTTACCTGGCTTCAGAAAGCAAGGGCTCAGGATGATAGGCAGAGCCAGGGAAATACTGGGTGCAAGGAGGCACTTTAGAGTCCCCAGTCCTGGTCACCAGGCTCAGGGAAACCCATTTTGGCTGCGTGACCTCTGTCAGTCCCATCATCCCTTGAGGTCCAGTTTATTCACCAGGAATGTGGGGATGATAACATAAGCCTCATGAACTTGCTGTGAGGATCCTAAGTGAGAATTTTATGGGCAAGCACAGAAGCACCAATGGACATAACGTTAGTTATGGCTAAGTACGTTGCGTAAGGCTCTGTTGTACTTGTCCCTTACCCACAGGTATAGCAGGGAAAGATGGGGTCAGAGGAGGAAGAGGCAGCCAGGCAGCCTTAGTTCTGTCCCAGCACAACCTCTAAAAAGAACAACTCTTGCCTGGAATGGTGGTGTACGCTTGTTATCCCAGGAGCTTGGGAGGCTGAGGCAGGAGGATCGCAAATCCAAAGCCAGCCTCAGTAAAAGCGAGGCACTAGGCAACTCAGTGAGACCCTGTCTCTAAATAAAGTACAAAATAGGACTGGGGATGTGGCTGAGTGGTCGAGTGCCCCCAGTTCAATCCCCCACTACACCCCCCCACCCCCCACCCCACAAAAAAAAGAGAACTCTCTATGCTGCCCAGTTCCTCTGTGCATCCTTGGTGGAAGAGTGGTGCTTCATTCTGGCCCTAGGAAACCATTTCTCAGCCTGATGCTGGGGGCAGCACACTCGGCCCCAAAGCTGCCAGGCAAGTTTCAGACCTGTCTATGCAATGCCTTCACCTGCAGCTGCCTGATGGGTTTATCAGCCCTGGCCCCGGGAACGTTTCCTCACAATGAGCAGTGACATTTATGGCTTCACGAAGTGCAAGAGAAACATTTTTCTTGCTGACTCCTCTTTCTCTTGCTAATGAAGCGGTCATTATAGCCATTCAGAGGTGGACTCTGGCGGCCAAAAAAGGTGCCATAACTCCCAGGAGAGAAGCATTGTAAATGTCAAACACTTGACAGTACTGTCTGAAGTGCCCAGAGCCAGCTGCTGGAAAGCTGCAAAACGAAAGTCATGTTTCTTCTTGTTCTGCAGCCAGGGCTTGTCACCTGTGTGGTCCCACGGAGCCCCACGTTCAGAAGGGCCCTGATCTCAGTCTAATAATCTGCATTTAAATTGATATTGCACCATGTAAAGAAGAAGAGAAAAACTCATGCTAATAATTTAAAAGCATAATTTTCCATTACTTAGAAGGGCTTTGAATAGCCAACCTAAGAGCACCTCGACAAGTTGAGAGACAGCAGGAGAAAAGGAAAACTTCCTGTTTTGGTACAAGTAATGGCACTTTCCCAACAAGGACTCCTGCATTTTCATTTGCATAATTGCAAATACATGAACCCTGGGTGAAACAAATGGCCCTTTCATCTTTGTCCCCGCCACCTCTCAGTGGCACACTCTGTCACTCTGTCTCCTTGCTTCTTTGTCCACCGATGCCAGTCTTCTCACCTGCTTAGAACTCCTGGAGAGGTTGGACTGCAGTCCCCAGTGGCTTAGAACTTGGAGATGCAGCCAGGCCCTCCTCTACCATCACAGTGGGGCCAGCAGACAGTAGCAGACACCTCTTAGTCACATCCCTTTCTGTCAAGCCCTACATAAGACCTGCAAGGATGAGTCCAATTAAAGGGGGGTTTGCCAAGATATTTGGGGGTGATCTATGAGACCTGTGTTTAGTGGCCAAAAGATATCTTGGGAAGTGCTACATGATTGTTCCCTTTTTGAAGACTCACAAAGCCCATAGCATGGGTAGTTCTGAAAAGTCATATAGCAAAACCCAAAGCATCCAATCTGTTGTATTCTGAAGAACCCAGAATTTTCATTTTTTTTTTTTCTTTTTGATATCAGGGATTGAACCCAGGGACACTTAACCACGGAGCCACATCCCCAACTGTTGGTTTATTTATTTATTTATTTTAGTTGTAGATGGACACAGTACTTTTGTATTATTTGTTTATTTTTATGTGGTGCTGAGGATCGAACCCAGTGCCTCACACATGCTAGGCAAGCGCTCTGCCACTGAGCTACAGCCCCAGCCCCCCAACTCTTTTTTATATTTTATTTAGAGACAGGATCTCACTAAGTTGCTTTGTACCTCACCAAATTGCTGAGACTGGCTTTGAACTTAAAATCCTCCTGCCTCAACCTCCTGAACTGCTGGGATCACAGGTGAGGGCCACCGCATTCGACCAGAATTTTCAAAGTGTGTTATTTGCCAGACAGATTTCAAACCCCTTCACGGATATAACATCCCTGCTGGCCCCACACAGTGGCACACTCTAATCCCAGAGGCTCAGGAGGCTGATGCAGGAGGATTACGGGTTCAAAGCCAGCCTCAGCAATTTAGTGAAAGACAAAGCAACTTAGCAAGACCCTGTCTCTGAATAAAATATAAAAAGGGGCTGGGGATGTGGCTCAGTGGTTCAGCACCCCTGACTTCAATCCTTGGTACCAAAAAAAAAAAAAAAAAAGAGTGGTGTTCTAACTCCCCTAAATATGCTCAGAGTCAACAGTGTAGTTCAGTTCAGTGCAGATAAGTCTGGTTCTGGACTCACCCTCTAGATTTGAATCACACTTCTACCAGGGCCCTGGGAGAAGTTTCTTAATGCCCCAAGCCTCAGTTTTCTCATAAGATAAAATGGGATTAATAAGACTATTTATTAGGGTTTTTATGAGGATTGAATGAGATCTTATGTGAGATGTATACAGAGACACTTCATAAAGAAAAAAAGCTATTGTTACTAAAATCCCAGGCCAGTGCTTTCCCCCCACCAGCCGTTCCTGCCCCCAGCAGCTGCCTGCTCCCGTCTGGGTCTGCTCGCCTCTGTCTCTCTCTGTGTCCTTCACCCTCAACTCTTGGTTCATTTGGAAGTCAGCCTCCTACAGCCCAATAACCTGCATCTGTGATTCACCTTCCAGAGCTAGAAGTTGTTCATAATCACCCTGAAGAAATTGTACTGCAGTGAGGAGAGGATGCTGAGAGGGTACAAGGTCACATCCCCAACCCTGTTTTATATTATTTTTTATATACTCTGCCACCCTATGATGAAAAGTTTGCAGTCTCTGTCCTCCTTCAAGAAATGTCTTTAATAAGATGTTCCTTTAAATGCACTCAAGTGTTTATGGCTATAAATATGACAATGCAGTGACATCTGGCTGCTGAGAGATAGACACACAGCTCTGGGCTGAGCAATGCCCACAGGCAAATGTCATGTTCGTGGAAGATTCCAGTTAGTGGAATTGTCTGTTCCTCGCTGAAACTTTCATCCAAAGCAAGAACACCATGCAGTTAATGACATGTCCTGCGTCAGGCCGGCTGGCGGCTGGTGCTTGCTCTGTTTCTTGGCACCTCAGCTCCAGCCACAGGGCTTGTCTCTGAGAGGACCTGCTAAAGAGAACCCAGGAAACTCGATGCAGAGAGAAGGGCACCAGGTGAACCTTCTATAGCAGTCTGAATCCAGAGAGAGAAGCAGAGAGCGCTCCAGGCATTACAGCCCTCCAGGACTTAGACTTCATTAAGTGCTCACAGGAGGACTAGACCACAGAGGTCACCTGAAGGCCCCTGGCTCAAGCTCTCACCTCCACGGCTGCAAACCAGAAGTCAGGTAACTGCTGTTTTTGCTGCTGCTGTTACTATAGTGTGAACCCATGAAGTTGGTGACTAGCAAATGGAACCTGGTATATGGCAGCAGCAACCCCATCTGCTCAACCCTGCTTACTTCCTCCTTCCAAATCTTGCCTGAATTTATCTCATCCTAAGTCTCTGTAGCTGCAAAGGAGTCTAGGAGTCTTAATACAGGCAGAGGACAGGGGACAAGGGGAGAGAGTGGACTAGATTCCAGAGACAAGCTCAGATCTATTTGCTACACAGAACAACAGCAGCTCCCACCCAAGTGCCTACGACTTTCCAGATGCCTACCAGGTGGATTTCCCTTAACAGTCCTCGGAGGAAGGTAGAATGATAGCCCCACTTTACGGATGAGAAAACTGAAGAACAGAGACATTGAATAAGGGTCATAGTCTGGGATAGTTCATTTATGTCAACTGGGTAGGTGGTGGTGCCCAGTGTTGAGTTAAACAGCAGTCTAGACATTGCCATTAAGGTATTTTTTAAATGTTATTAATGTTTAAATCATCAGACTTTGAGTAAACCTGATTATCCTCCTCAATGTTGGATCTTGTTCGATCAATTGAAGGTTTTAAAAGAAAACACTGAGGTCCCCGGAGGAAGAAAGAATCAGGCCACCAGACTTCCCTGTGGGCTCAAAATGGCAACATTGACTCCTGCTGGAATTTCCAAACTGCTGTCTTGTCTTGCAAAAGACAGACTTGCCAGTCCCAGAGTCACACGAGCTGATTACTTAGAGACAGGAGATTGTAGAATAGATAGGGTTTATAGAATTATAGACTCCTACTGGTTCTGTTTTTCTGGAGAACCCAGAATAATGAAAGGTCCAACAAGAAGCAGTCAATGGGGCTGGGATGTAGCTCAGCGGTAGAGCTGTTCCCTAGCATGTGTAAGGTCCTGGGTTCAATTCCCAGCACCAAAAAAGAACCGACACAAAAGGGAAGAGCAGTCAATGATATGGTGAGTTTAAAATGTGGGTTTATCCAACTCAAAAGCTCTTGGAAGACAGACTTTAGACAGTCTCCTGTTCTTAGACTTTCAACAGATCCCAGGGCTTGTGTGAGTTCTAGACTCAATGGAAGGAAGATAGACCAAGCACTATGGGATATACCAGATGGAGTGGGAGCAATAGTCTTCCTAATGTGTCAACCTAGGTTATAGGGAGATAGCTGGATTTGTTTGATGGGCATTCTTCAGACATTTATTAAGTACGCATTAGGGGGTCAGAGAATGTGTCGGGCTTCCCATTGACATTCAAAACAACAGCAGCAACTATACAGTCCTTGGCTTCAGGCTTGAGGAGCGTGCCTCAAGTCAATGTTTACCTGTTCTCTTCCTGAAACTCACCTGAAAGCAACAAGGAGAACAAGAAACTGAATTCAAACTTGATCTTTGTTAAAACTATAAGAAAGTTGAGCCCAGAGCAGTGGCACCTGCCTGTAATCCCAGAAACTCAGGAGGCTGAGACAGGAGGTTGCAAGTTCTAGGCCAGCTTGAGCAACTTAGTGAGACCCTGGCTCAAAATAAAAAATATTAAAAAGGGCTGGGGATGTTGCTCAGTGGTAGAGTGCCCTGGGTTCAATCCCCAGTGCCATAAAAGAAAAAAGAAGAGAAAAAAAAAACAGTTGAAACTCTATAAATAGGGAGGCAGAGTGTTAAAAGACGTCAAATTAGATGAGGAGCAAGGGAAGGAGGACAAAGACTGCTACTGGTGCAGGCAGCAGAGTTGGCAAAGAACCCTTATCGAGGGCAGTGGTAAAACTGGGTGCCCAGACCTGCAACTGGAGTGTCCTGACTTGGTCCCTGAGGAAGCAGAGGAAGGAAGGAGAAGGGCCGGCGTGAGGAACCCTGCAGGCAGGCGGTGTCTGCAGGAAACAGCAGATCAGTGTGAGGTCCGGGAGCGGAGGGGCATTGGGACCAGGCCAGCAGCTGTTGACACTCATTGTGTGATGAGAAGACTCAAACTTACATCCCGGGGCTCTGAGGAAGAGTCCTGCTGGCTCAGGGACTTCCTGCGTGAACTTCTGCAAATACCAGATCAAGGAAATAGTCCTCACTCAAAGTTCATTCCTCCAAGTGTTATAAGGGTGACTTCTGCTTCTGAACACAACAGCATAACGGGACTGAATTTACCCTGTGTCTAAAAAACCCACACATTAAAAATGAGTGAACAAAATGTTTGAAGCAATAATGTTCAAAATGTTGGATATCATCCAGTGACTCTCAGTGAGCCCTAAGAACTGGGACATGCATTAGGTGAGCCCCTCAATTGCTCCGGGTTATTGCTGAGAGGCCATAGTCAGAGCCTGGTGGTCTCTCAGCTTAGAGGGAGGAGGTGGGAGACCTGAGAGGCCAAGGGGACTAGAGAGTAACAAGAGAAAAAGCAGAACGTGCACATGTTCCAAGTGTCCCCTTGAGCCTCAAGCACTGATCAGTGCACACAGATGAGGAAATTACCTGAGGCAGGGGACAAGAACCACCTGAAGGACTAGAGGAAATATTCCTGCCCGAGACAAGATGCCGGCTTTAACCACTTCTACATTCGATGGCATGGATGAAGCTCGTAATTATTATGCTGAGTAAAAGAAAAGAACAAAAAGAGTATTCACTGTAGGATGTCATTTTATAGACTGTTTTAGAAAATGCAAATTACATTTATTTATTTTTGAAACAGGGTCCTGTTACATTGCCTAGGCTGACCCTGAACTCCTGGGGTCAAGAGATCCTCCTTCCTCAGCCTCCGAAGGAGTCAGGGCTACAGGTGTGCACCACCAGCCCTGGCTCAGAAAATGCAAACTAATCTAAAGGACAGAAAGCAGATTTGTGGTACATGGGAACCGGAAAGGGGTGGGAGGAGTACATGCAAAAGATTATAAAGGATACAAACTGTTTGGAGTGATGGAAGTGTTTAGTGTATCATGACATTTTCATGAGTATATGCATATGTCAGAACTTATGCATCAAGTGGTACACCTAAATATGTACTTAAATATGTGATTACTGTCACTTAAGTATGTAATTACACATATATAATTATGCCTCAATAAATAAATATTAAAAAATACCGCTGAGTGGGTGGCACATGCCTGTAATTCCAGTGACCTGGGAGGTTGAGGCAGGAGGATGGGAAGTTCAAGGCAACATAGCAAGACCGTGTCTCAAATTTTTAAAAAGGCCTGGGGATGTAGCTCAGTGGTAGAGCACTTGCCTAGCATGCGCAAGGTCCTGGGTTTAAGCTCCAACACACACAAAAATAAATACATGTGTGTATATTAAGCATTTGGTGTTTAAGTATTTTGTGTGTGTGTGTGTGTGTGTGTGTGTGTGTGTGTGTGTGTAGAGAGAGAGAGAGAAAGAGAGAGAAGAGAGAATATCATTGTTAGAAAATGCCTGAAGAGGACTTAAACGTTTTGGAAGAGTCTGGGGACCTAATGCATGTGATCTTTGAAATACCAATGCCTCAGAATACAGCCAAGAAATAATGTAGAATAGCAACCCTGTCTGACAGCAGTGGAGATGGAGAATTCCTAAACTGCACTGCGATGCCCCCGTCCGCCACGCCTGAGGAAGGGAGGCCAGCCTGGATTTTATACAGAGCCCTGCGAACATGGAAGGTGCACATTGGAAGAGGTCCATCTGCCAGTTTCTTCAGGGGGACTTTCTTTTTTTGAAGAGTGGAAGACATCAAGACATTGGATAACATTGTACAGAAGTTTGAAATGACATTGGCAGAGTTAGAAGAAATTTAAAAGTTGTCACATTCATTTAGGGAACAACTAAGGACATTTAAATAGCAGTTTTGTTTTAGATTTTAGAATTATTGTTAATTATCTGAGGTGTGAGCATGATGCTATGATTAGAAGGGAATTTTTTTCAGTGCTAGGGATTGAGCCCAGGTCCTTGCACATGCGAGGTAACTCTCTACCTTTTAGCTACATCTCTAGTCCTTTTTATTTTATTTTGAGACAGGCTCTTTTTAAGTTGCCCAGACTGGCCTTGAACTTGTCATCTTACTGTCCCAAGTATCTGGGATTATAGCTAGAAAAATGCCCTTATTTATAAGGAGATTTATGCTCAAATATATAAAATGTCCTTATTTATAGGAGATTTATGCTCAAATATATATGGATGAGTGCCACGTCTATGGTTTTATTCCAAAGCATTCAACCAAAAAAAGTATAGATCACACATAAAGAAAAGAGAATATGTCAACCATGAGTGAATACTGGTGAAGGAGTGAAGGGTGTTAGGTATACTAATCTTTAAACTTTTTAAAAAAAAAATAAATGTGAAGTTTCCAAAATATAAAGTTGTCCAATGAGGAAGAGAATGTCAAAGCAGCAAAAATATCTTTTTGAGAAATCCAGATCTAAAATAAACATCTCTCTGAGGAAGTATCTGGGGCAAAAAAACACAATCAGATGACTCGAAATAATTCCCATACGCCGGAAGGCGAGCTCACTGCTGGGGGAACTAGGAAAAAAAAAAAAAAGTGGAATATGAAGAAGACATTGCAGGCCTGGAACTGTGTGGAAAGGTTACGCATGTTTACTAGTCATTTTGCTTAAAAAAAAACAACTTCCAGAGGGGGACATTCCCTAATGAAAATAAACCTAAGTGAAGACAATGCCTGGCCCATGCTCTATAAAGTCCAAAAGAATAAACTATCCCAGGGCTAAGGTGGCAGGGAACTGTTATTCCTCAAAAAGGAGGAGATTGGAATGAATGCAATACTGAGCCCAGAAAATTAATCAAATCCTCCCTGAAATCTCAGTAAGTCCTAGAAGCAGCTCCATCACACAAATGGATGAAAGGCTCACCCTGAATAATGATGCTGAGCCACCAAACACCCAGTGACCAGGGTGACAAGAAGTCAGAGAAGACAGACAATAGCGACTTCTTGGGCAAAATTAAGAATAGTTGAAAAAAGTGGAGTCTGTTTCCAATCAGAAGGAGGGATGAGGTGTCCGCCAGGTGTGAGCTGGAAGCAAAAAGAAGCGGGACCCTGACCTCAGGGCTCAGCACTCCATCAAAGGTCGCCTGGAAAAGGACACACGGCCTTGCAGGGGAGCCCGGGTTCCTAATGGCCAGGACGGGCAGAGTGACTGCGCACTGTGGATGAATGGATAGGAAGACGGAGACGGACAGCTCTCGGCCGCAGGGGAAGATGATTCAAGAACACGAGGATGAATTACAGGGGCCAGGGCGAGATCTAATCAAACCCACATTGCTCTAGAAGATCAGAAGGTCCGGAACAGCAGGCAACCATGGTGCTGCAGAAAAGAGCTCTTACTGGAGAGAAGAGACCAGCTGCCAGCCTGGGACAGACATGAATACAAATAAAACCAAGGCGCAATGTTTCATACATCTGTGACTGTGACTCCAAGAAGACAACATCATCTAATCCCACTGCAGAACCCCGCTTTGAGCCCAACCCGCTCTCCCAGTCCACCTACCAGAACTCGAGATGTCCTTATCTAGGGCCAGCTACATAACTTGCTAGATTCAGCACAAAATTAAAATTGGAGTCTCTTGATCAAAAAGTAGGGGAAAATGCCATTTAAGCTACTAAAATATAGCTGGGCATGATGCCGCATGCCTGTAATCTCAGCAGCACAGGAGGCTGAGGCAGGAGGATCACAAGTTCGAGGCCAGCCTCAGCAACATAGTGAGACAAGCAACTCAGCAAGACCTGTCTCAAAATTTAAAAATAATTTTTAAAGGGCTGGGGATGTAACTCAGTGTCAGGGTGCCCCTGGGTTCAATCCCTGGTACCAAAACAAACAAACAGTGTTTCCTTTTGTTCCCACATACCCTCCCCATCATCACCATCCAAGGAGTTGCCTCCCTGCTTTACCATCTGCATGACCTCATACACACCACTGCCTCTTGGTGTCACACGCAGGATGGCTTGGGGCTTCTCTTGGGCTCAGTCTGAGTCACTGAATGAAAGTTTTCAGACATTTCAAAGGCATCCAAGGCAAACACAGATTTACTTTGAATATTAGACTTGTGTTTGCCTTATTTTTTAATATTTATTTTTTAGTTATAGGTGAACACAATGTCTTTATTTTACCTTACGTGGTGCTGAGGATTGAACCCAGTGCCTCACACATGCTAGGGGAGCCCCCTACCTCTGAGCCACAACCCCAGCCCTTGTGTTTGCCGTATTAAATGTTCTTTCCTTTTTCTTTTTGCTGACCAAGCAAGTCAACCTGAGTTTCATACTAAGAGGAAAAAAATCTTACCTATTCAAATAAAGATTCACCTCTGCAGCTTTATCCTGCTACATATCTGCATTTGTGTTAGTTCCTAAAAGCTGGGGTGATTGATAAATGTTCTTTTGCTTTTATCATTATCTTTTTTAAAAAGAAAATATTTATTTTTTAGTTTTAGGTGGACACAATATCTGTATTTTATTTTTATGTGGTGCTGAGAATCAAACCCAGTGCCTCATGCATGCGAGGCAAGCGCTCTACCACTGAGCCACAACCCCAGACCATTTTTTTGTTGTTGTTACTGGGGATTTAACCCAGAGGTGCTTGGCCACTGAGCCACATCCCCAGCCCTTTCTGCTTTTTTTATTTTAAGACAGTGTCTCTCTAAGTTGCTGAGGCTGACTTTGAATTGGAGATCCTCCTGCCTCAGCCTCCCGAGCTGCTGGGATTGCAGGCGTGTACACCACTATGCCTGGAGATCAATGTTTTTAAGTGTTATAAAAATATGTTAAAACACTTTCTTTTCTTTTGCAAATTAAAAAAATCCCATTCTAACAGTAGAAGATGATTTCATTGATGAATACAAAGAACAATCCCCAAACACCTGTCGACATTCACAATCACTGTGTGCTTCCTCTTCAAGGTGGCACCAGTAGCTAAAAAGCATAGCTGCCTCCGTGGGAAATGAAGAAAGTCCAGACGCCAGCAGCACCCGCCTCAGACATCTTTGAAGAGAGAGGTCCTCAGCTCCTCCAAATTGCCCCAGCTCCCCCACCCACCCACCCAGCACCCTGAAATTGGAGCCCTTTTAGCCTGGTTCATCTTTCCATTCCATTCCCCTCTGCCTGCTGCTAGACTGTTGAATCCTTTTCCAGAGAGCAAGTTTATTCAGAATATCTAGCTCAGGGTTTTTCAAAGCACATCCGGAGACTCTGGCCTCAGAATCCTCCTAGGGTAGAAGTGGGGAGACGGTTAAAGTACAGAGTTCAGCCTCCTCTGCACACACTTGAAAGCTGAATCCGTAGTTTTAACAAGTTCCCTAGAGGATCCTAATGCCCACTGAGGTTTAACATCCACTCACCTAGTCCCTGTACCCATTTTCCAGCTGGGGAAAGTGAGGCCCTAAGGCCACACCAGTGGAGTAAGTAAGAACCAAAGCAATGGAGTCAGGAAGGACCAAAGCTCAGGTCTTTTCGTTTTTTCCCCACCTGCATCCCTAAATCAGGGTGACTAGTTTCCCTGCAGTTTCAAAATATACGTCTTGATCCTCAATCGCCTTATGAACTCCTACTGACAGGACCATGTGAATCAAGTGGAGTACCCAGCACAGCGCTGAGCGTGAAGTCACAACTGCTTTTCCAGCAACAGACCAGTAAACAAGTAAATGAGTGAATGACGGGGTCCTCACAGCGAGGCTTTGGAATTCCCCAGCTCATTTTAAATTACTTCTAGGTGCCTTTATTGTTAGTCACTGCAAATCCTCTTGGGCAGAGGGTTGGGTTTAAAAACTAAAATAAATCACCCAGGTGCCTAAGATTGTACTCTTGTAATCCCAGTGGCTCAGGAGGCTGAGGCAGGAGGATCGCAAGTTCAAAGCCAGCCTCAGCAACAGCAAGGTGCTTAGCAACTTAGTGAGACCCTGCCTCTAAATAAAATACAAAAATAGGGCTGGGGATGTGGCTCAGTGGTTAAATGCTCCTAGTTTCAATCCCTGGTACCTAAAATAAAATAAATCAGGCAAATGAAAACAAGGGGTTCCAAACTCCCCAGTCCTGCCTTCTCAAGTACCCAGGACAGAGTCCCCAGAAGAGTGACGCTAGCAGAGCCATCTGCCACCTCCAGCGTCAGCACTTCACCCATGCCAAACCTGTCTTAATGCCTCAGCTACCACTCTGAGCTCTCCTCATGTACCCAAGGTCAATTTGCTGTAATATTTATAATTATCTGTTCCCTCCCATTTGAGCTGCTGCTGCTTTGGTTATAAAAACACCCACCACCCCTCACGAGGTCAGAGGCTGGCAGAAAGAAGTTCATTAGTCTTTATGGCCTGTGTAATATCTCATGTCAAGGCAGCGGGTGGACGGCCCCCACACACTGCAGCCTCCGTGATGCTCGGCTGGCTGCAGGCACTGACTGGATTGATTGCATCCATAATGACTTGATGGCCACTCTCTGGAGTGGGACATGTAAATACCTCGACCCTCCGGTGGGAGGGGAAGGCTGTTTGTCAAAGATGCGTCCTCAGAGATCAGGAGAATTCATTTTGCTGGAAATGTTCTCATCAGGTGGCATCTCTTTCCCTCAATACCTTCAACCCACCTTCCCTACAGCCGGCACCCACTTGTCCCATATTTTTGAAATGGATGGATGAATGAGTAGAACCGTGTCCATCAAATTTGCCCAGTAATAATGTTAGAGCATTCAAAGTGAAACCCAGAGTTCCCACAAATCTTCTGAGTCCCAAAAGTGAGTATCAGTGAAGGCCCTCAATATTCAGGACAAAATCCCAAGATCCTGTGCCCCTAAGTGAATATCCAGAATATAATATTTCTCCAGTCTAGTAAGTAACTAAGTACCGGGGGTAGGACTGCTTCTCACCAATATGGTACCTTTTTGCAAATAGGAAAAGGTTTTCCGTCCGCCCATTGGACTCAGTCACACACCAGGGTGTTTGGTGTCCTGAGTAGAGGGCCAGCTGGATCTTGGCCCCTGCTGGCTTCTCAGCTGGGCACCTTTGAACAATAAACAACCTGCAGGATTGTTTACTGTTTACCTAGGGACACAGTTTGTCCCTGAGGAAGGCCCTGAGCTTTCTTGACCTCCATGTGTCTCACCTCATCTAAAGCTGTGCCTATGGGAAGAAGGAAGAGGAGAGGAGAAGAAATACCCAACATCCTTGGGAACTCACAAGTGAAACTTTGTGAAGGAACAGGATAAGCAAAGCCCAGCAGCCTATTGCTAGGTCTGGTGTAGGAAAATAAAGCAAAATGAAATAGAGTCCAATTAGTTTGCTTCAACAATATTAAATTCCAGAGGAAAACGGGAAGAAAGCCCTGCTGACATTACCTGGAGCTGCAGAGAGGGCCAGGCAATTACATTAGAACAGATAGAAGGTTGTGAGTTGCCAAACGAAGAAGCAATCACAGAGATAAAAGCAGGCGCTTCCCCAAACGGAAAACATAACTAAATCATTCATCAACTTCCCAAGCAGCACCCAGGCACCTGATCTGGAGACAAATAAAGGGGTTGTTTTTTTAAATGGCATTATCTCCAATAGCCTGATTCCTTTGCCTCGAGCTAATTTGGATTAATCTACCTCCATAGGAGGCTATAAAATTCTTCCTTCCCTCCATAAACCTTTGGAGGGACAGATGGTCACTCATCTGCAAATGAAGTTTCAATTTTCTTATTCCTATAGTGGAGGGGGGTTGGAGGCTGCACGAAATGGGGGTGTCAAGAACAGGGAAGAAAAAGATCAAGTCTTTTATCCAGTTTGGAAGTTCAATTATATCTCTCCTCCTCCTCCTCCTCCTCCTCCTCCTCCTCCTCCTCCTCCTCCTCCTCCTCTTCTTCTTCTTCTTCTTCTTCTTCTCTCTCTCTCTCTCTCTCTCTCTCTCTCTCTCTCTCTCATCTTTTTAGTCAGTTTGGGTCTATGTCATCCCACAGCAGAGATTCTGCAATTTTTTTTGGAGTCACAGTTTCCATTGGGAATCTGGTCAAAGGACATGGGTCCAGTCCTCAGAAAAGATGCACATATGCATTTATTAACATTATACAACTTCAAAGAGTTCATTCACCCAACCCCAAGCTCATTCTTGGATCCCAGGTTGAAAACATCTGTTCTAGAGTCAGGATGGAAAGCCACTCTGGAGAAATCTCTAAACACTTAAATGTTAACACCTAACATCCATTTGCATTTTAAACGGGTTTTAAGATTTTCATGCATTAAGAGGAAATGCTTGGAAAGATCTAACTTAGGTATCTTAGGTCTTAGAGAAAAGAAGAAACTGTTAGGGAAGAACTAACAGCAATGTTCCTAAGAAATGCTCCAACATTCAAGTTGGGTCTTCTAGGAAGTTTTGCCTGTAATTTATCAAAATTGCCACAGGGTGGCAGTACTACAATTATATGGCTCTTTCAAGTAAGCCTGTGTATGCAGACTTCTGGGATTCAAAATCAAACCAATAATTTCCCACTCAACTTTTTTCATAAATCAAAAATAAATACAGAGGGCCAATTCTTGCCTATGAAATACTTCCTGTTGGACTAGGGATGGAAGTATGAAGATTAAGAAGATACATCAGCATCTTTACAATACACTGTTTTTTAAAATATATATATAATTTTAGTTGTAGATGGAGACAATACCTTTATTTATTTATTTTTATGTGGTGCTAAGGATCAAACCCAGTGCCTCACATGTGCGAGGTGAGTGCTCTACCACTGAGCTACAACCCCAGTGCCACTCTTTTTCTTTATCAAGCAATAACTTGCCATCGTGTGGTTAGATTTCATCCCTGAGACTCTTTCAGAGTCAAGAAGTGAGCACCTATATACCTTTGTCTTTAATGTCATAAAATATATGAGGGCTATGCCTGGGGTTTTCTCCTTGGATCTCTTAAACCCTGAGATGATGTAGTCTCTTCTTTGATTAGCCAAAACCAGGATTCTTTATGATACTGCTTACTATTTCACAGATGAAAAGATATTATCAGTCACCAACGAGTTCATAAGCTACAGGTGGCCAGGTATGGTGGGGCACATCTGTAATCCCAGTGAATCAAGAGGCTGAGGCAGAAGGACTACAAGTTAGAGGCCAGACTCAGAAACTTACTGAGACTTTGTCCCAAATTTTTAAAAAATTGAATTAAATTAAAAGGTGGAGGGTGTAGTTCATGGTAGAGCATTCCTGGGTTCAATATTCAGTACTGCAAATTAACAAAAAAGGCTATATGTAGAGTTCCTCTATGTCCTCTCCATCCCACCTCCAAAACACACACACACACACACACCCTTCCTTTAGGCTAAGAGGTAGGTCTGCTTCCATGAGGAAGTTTATGGCTTAGGCCTTGAAGGAAACTAAGATTCTCACTCAAAGTATTTGTCTTCTCTGAAATCCCAAGTCCCTACGATCTGGAATTTAGCATAGATAACCTAGCATTTCAGCCACTTGTGCACATACTCTGTTCTGCAGGACGAGAGCATCTTTAGTAAAATACTCAGTAAGCAACATGGAGCATACCAGTCGGCAGGACGTGATCAGTTAGAGAAGAACTGGCAGAAGGAATGAGTGCAGGGATCCCCCAGCAGGAAACAGACCCTCCTAGGACAGAGTGAATCCTCCCAGTGTGACCAGGGGGAAGGTGACTTGAAGATGGAAAGGAGGTTGGAAGGACAGAGAACAGCGGAGCGAAGGGACCTGGGGCGCCAAACCAAAGCATCTGGATGGAGCTGGCTCAGCCTGCGGAGGGGAGCCAGCGAGGTTCCGAGTGAAGAAGATTCCAGCATAGGGCAGCCTGGGTACGCAAGGACCAGTGGGAACCCAATGGACCCATCAGGGCGGGGATTATAGGGGCTGACCCTTGGCAATGACAAGAAAGGGTGGACTGGGGTGACACTGTTAGTGGAACGAGGAACCAACAGTCCCGCGGGCCCGTCTCGGGCTGCAGCCCCTGATCTCCTCCGCACTCTGCTTCCCACGCTCCGCTTTCTGGGGTGGTGCCTTCGAGCCCCGCCCCCTCTGCTCCCCCTCCCCCACCACGAGGGCCGCCCCAGCCTTGCGCAGAGCAGCCCACCAGGGAGGGCGGTGGGACAGGGACCCTGAGTCTCACTTTACAAGCGAGGACAGGGAGATTCAGGGAGGTTCTCCAACACGTCGGAGACACACAGCGTCCGGGAGGCAGAGGTATTCAAACCCTGGCGTCCAGACTCCCGGCTGGGAACTGGGTGTGCTACAGCCCGTGGCTTGGGTTTCTGGTGGCTCCTGTTTGGGGAGGCCTGGCCGAGGGGAAAAATGGAGCAGGACCAGAGGTACCCTGAGTTCTCCAGTTCTGACCCCAGCCGGGGAGCACCTCGTTCGGGGAAGGTGTTCATCGCCTGCCTCCCGAGACCTTCGAGCACCCGGGGAGGGACGGAAGGGCTCGGCTTGGCGCCGGCGTGACCACTAGGGGGCGGTGGCGCGCTGCGCCCATCTGCGGCAGCCGCCCTGGGTCTGCAGAGGGGCCGGGCTCGCTGCCCCGGAGCTTCCCGGGCTCCCAGCGGCCGGGACCCGCTTCTCCTCCATGGAGCGGTCTTCAGCCTTCAGGGTATCGGTCTGTCCTGGGTTTTCCGGGCCGGGGCTGAGCTCGATGTTGGAGGAGCCGCCCCTTCTTCCCTAATAGGCCCCCGCGTTCGGCCCCAACTCAAAACCCCTGCGGCCCCTCCCTCCAGCCCCCCAAATCCACACCGAGCAGAGCGCCCTGGGCTGTTGCTGCTCCGTTCTCTTTCCTCTCTTTCTCAGGACCTTACAGACGGAGAGGACGGCCCGCCACAGTTTCTCAAAGTAGGCTTCACAGAGCCTCTTTGCACACCCACCCCTTTTAGAGACCCTCTGGCGTCAGATGTTTCCTATTTTGAGCTTTCTAAGATTTCCTTTGAAGAAAGGGCTCCCCGGCTTGGGGATGGGGGACAGTCTGCGGGCCACTGAACTAATCCATTCTCTTCATTTCACGGATGAAAAAGTTGAGCCCCAGAGGCAGAGACTTGCCCGGTCACACATTCCAGAGGTAACCCTGGAACCCAGGTCTCTTGGCCACCTGGCCCACCCACACGACCCTGCCCCCCACCCCCAGTTGGCTCATGGGGTGAGAGGAGGTGAAGCGGACGACAGGGGATCCGTGCAACTACAAGAAACATGACAGAGCCCGTGTCTTGATGCAGGCCTGTAATCCCAGCGGCTGGGGAGGCTGAGGCAGGAGGATCAAAGCCAGCCTCTGCAATTTAGCAAGATCCTGAACAACTCAGTGAGACCCTGTCTCTAAGTAAAATATTTTTAAAAGGGCTGGGGATGTGGCTCAGTAGTTGAACACCCCAGGGTTCAATCCCTGGTACCCCCAAAATAAACAAACACACACACATGACAGAAAGTCTGAAAGTCTAGGAAGCAGCACTAGTTGGGAATCTGTCACTCATTCCTTCAACAAACACCAATCGGGCATCTACTAGCATCTGTGATCTGGACACGTGAGATGCAAGAGTGAACAAAGCTAAGAGTTCACCTTCTGAGACATTTCCTTTCCATTTCTGTTTGTTCTGTGCCAAAGCAAAAATACTGAGAGAGACCATTGAAAAGCCACCCCTAGCTTGTTACACCTGTAGCCGCTGTGTCCACGTGGTACCCCCGTGGTTTCCTCTGTTTTCTTCTCTTCCTATCTCTCCTGGCTCCTGGACCTGCCTTCTCTCCCTCCTCCAAGGAGACATCACGACAGGCTAGAAGAGGCCTATCCTGCTGGGTCCCCACAGACCAAGGGACAAGCAGTGAGGGAGCTGGTCACACCAGAGGCTGGACGGGAAGGGAGGGAGCCAGAGGTCCAGCTTGTGCTAAGCCCAGAGCAGCCGCCCCCAGGGGCAAGCAGTCCCACCTCGAGTCAGGCTTGGGGCTGCCCAAGGAGCCTGTGAGGGGCTCTGGTCACTCCACTGACCTCTCAGGAAGTGAAGCGTGAGGAGTCAGGGAGGAGGCAGGAGTCTGTGGCAGGGGCTGGGAAGTCCCTCAGGGAGCCCCAGGCCTCCAAGAACACCCAAGTCTGTCCACAGGAGCCCAGGCTAGACCTCCCAAGTCCAGCACAGAAGTGGAGCCTGCTCCCTGGGCCCTCCCATGCTCACCGCACCCGGTGCCCAGCACTTGTAGTTTCGGAGGCCGCAGGCCCAGGGGAGCTTCTGGAGGCCCCGCAGTCTGGGGGAGACCAGGCCCAGCCCGGGGAGGGGCAGGCCCCTCCCTCCTGGGGGTCTTGATAGGATATCCGGGTGTCCCTGCCACTGCCCTCTGCCCTCCCCTGCGTCTTCCTCTGCACAGGGACACCCACGCACACGCACGCGCTCAGAAGGACGTCCCCACCGCACCCGAGACCGATCCCAGAGATGCCGAGGAGCGCCATCCGGGCTGCGAGGACTCAGGAGACCTTGGCCAGGGTGAGTCAGGGAAGACCTTGGGGTTACGCTGGCAAGGGTGAGGCCACTGACCTCACCTGAACTCAGGGGTTGAACCCAGCTGCACCCTCCGAGGCTGTAAGAGGGACTGACTCACCCCCCTGTCCAGGGTCACTGCGGGAGACTCCACCCCTCAGGGCTGCTCCCTCCACACTCAGGCTCTGGTCTGGCTCCTGGGGCAGGAGGACCCGAGAGGCCGGAGCTGAAGATCTGGGGTGGGGTGGGGGCTGGGAGAGGTGGGACTGCCACCCGGGGGTCTAAGCTCCCGTGGGAGGCTGGGCCGAGAGCAAAGAACACCCGTGCCCCCCACACTCTCATCCTGTCGTCTGTCGCCCTTGTTTGGGTCTCTGCTAGGGAGAGTCAAGGGTGTGGGCTTAAGAAGAGATTTGAGCCAGGCATGGTGGCACCTGCCCATAATCCCATCCACTGCGGAGGCTAAAGCAGGAGGATCTCAAGTTCAAAGGCAGACTCAACAACTGAACCAGGCCCTACGCAACTCAGTGAGACCCTATCTCAAAATGTTAAGAAAGTGTGTGGGAGGGCTGGGGCGTGGCTCTGGGGTTGAAAGTCCCTGGGTTCAGTTTCTGGTATGGGGGGTGCGGTGAATGAGGCTCTAGTTTAATACTCTTTGGAAAACACCCTCTGTCCTTACATAACCTAAGTCCTTTTCCACCTGAAGAAAAGGGACAGCCCAATTCATTCATAAACATTATGGAAACCAGAGACCGTGCCCAGGAACGAACACTGTCCAAATGAGGGCTGGAGAAAAGGAGGGCCCGTGCGAGCCCTGGAGATGCAGGCGAACCGGAATCAACTCCTCTGGGAGCAGTCTCTTCCCTGCAGTCCAGTCTGGGGGCAGAGGGACGAAGAATTTGCCATCTATAAACACAGAAGCTCAAAGGGACAGAATCACCTGTCCCAGGGACACGGAGCTCACTCTCCTGTGGCAGTGCCCGGCTCTGCTGATTGGCCCTGTCTGTGGGACTGGCTGTGGGGCTGCAGCCTCCGACCTCATCCCAGCTGGCCCTGGTGAGGAAGAAGACAGGCCTCTCTGGCTGGGGCTCCTCTTCTGTGGGGCCCCCAGAGCCTTCCTGGAAACTCCTGGGAGGGAGATTCTGCAGACGTGACTTTGCTCTGAAGTGGCCTCATTGTGCTCTGGCCAGCACCAGGGAGGTGGGGCAGTGTGGCGGGCGAGGAGGCGGGTTCTGAGCTGTGCTGTGAGGAAGGTCATCTCTGTCCCATGGATGGGCGCTGGTGGCAGGGCGGGGGCAGGAGCCCAGCCTGGCATGGCGCCTCAGGCCTTGGCATTTCCCTCGTCGGGATTAGGGTTCGGCCAGACTTCCTGTGCAGGTCGGGCCTCCTGAGCCCTGGGGGCCCAGAGGAGATGTGCGAGCCGCAGGGACACTCCGCCCGTCTGGTGGACAAACAAGATACCTATTCAGGGAAGGCAAAAGCAAGAGGCCCAGGGAAGAGCCGCGGGTGCCCCAGCCCTTCCGTCCTGCCTTCCCCGGCCAGTGCCACAACCCAGAGCCCACAGCCCTCGGGGCACAGCCAGACACACAAGGACTACGCCGCGCCCCACAGCAGGGGAGGCCTGTGAACAAGCCGTGTCCGCTCTCCTGACTTGACCCTCCTACAGACACACGACTCGGCTTTGTGTCCTAAAGGCAGTGCAGTCAGTTAACCTGGAGAAACACAAGGTTAAAGGGTGGCACTGGTCCAAGGGCGTCACAGCACTCACCAATGCCAAGGTGGAGGATCGGCCAGGACAGGGAAGGAGCGGCGGCTGGCGGCAGAGGAGGGGCCTGCAGGGGCCAGTTGGCAGGTCCGTGCATGGTGCCACTGGGCTGGGCAGACCAGGCCTCAGTCTTGGGTGCTGTCCTCGGAGGTGGACAGGACAAAAGACTTGCCTCCCTGAACCAAAGAGCCAGGGTCCAGGGTCCTAGCTAGAGACCAAGCTGGGACTTGGACAGACGGACAGATGGACGTAAAGGGAATCTGAGGCCCTCTGTGGCCAGGCTACTCAAAGGTGTCTGTGGACCAGCAGCATCCGTCGGACATGGCCTGTCTCAGAACTGCAGAGGCATGGTCCACGCAGACCTACGGACTGGAGCCTGGTCAGCCACATACATCTGAAGTCTTCAGGGGCACTTTCCCGGGAGCCTCCCAGATGAGGGTTTCCCACCAGTGAGGCGTGGATCATAAGAGCACTGACTCTAGCTGGGCTGGGTGCGGTGGCTCGGGAGGCTGAGGCAGGAGGATCACAAGTTCAAAGCCAGCCTCAGCAAAAGCAAGGCCCCAAGCAACTCAGTGCGACCCTGTCTCTAAAGAAAATACAAAATAGGGCTGGGGATGTGGCTGGGTGGTTAAGTGCCCCTAAGTTCAACCCCCAGTACCAAAAAGAAAGACTTCTCTAGGAAATGTGAGGCTGGGAGGCTCCTGGTGAGGCCAGCCCGGCTCTTTCCCACACTCCGGGTGGGTTACATCCCCGGTTCCAGGTGGATTCCCTCATTCATCTCATAAATGTTTATTGTGGCACCAGGCTGACCATTAGGGACATGATAATAAGTGACACTCAGACATGGTCCCTGCCCTCCTGGAACTTTTAGGTGGAGGACTGTCAGATAAGGCTTTCCTGGAGAAGTGTTGCCAACTTGCGTTTTAAAGAGGCCACCTTAGTGAAAATGGAAATGACTTCCAGTCAGAGGGAACAGCACGTGCCAAGGCCCTGAGGTAACCGAGGATGGGTGATTGTGGAGCTCAAAGATCAGTATGGCTAGATGACAGAGAGTGAGTGGGGAAGGCATTTGTATCAGAGGAGGTGAGCATAAACATCTCCAGCAAGCCAAGTTCCTGGTGCCTACCACACCCGTTGATGGGTCTCGAGAATCCCCGAATGTCAGAAATGGAAGGAATCTTGGGTTTCATCCACATCGGTGCTTTGAACCTGGCTTTGTGTCATAAATTAACTGCCAATGTGAACTTGGGTCGCCATTTTCTTATCTGAAAAATGTTGGAGGTACAAGAAGTGTATTTTGCATGGGCTGGGTGTGGGTCACAAAAGGCTTCACTGAGAAGTCAGGACACATGCTAGACTGCTATTAAACAGAGACCCCCAAATAACGTGCTTAAAACAAGAAACCATCTCCTTTCTCTCTCATGTAAAAGTCGAGTATAGTCGGTATGCGATTAGAAGGATGACTCAGTGGTGGTGGGAAGCCAGATGCCTTCTAACTCGTTGCGCTGACTCCCTTAATATGCACCTTCATTTTGTATGGTCCAAAATGGTTGCCCCAGCCTCTGCCATCGCAGATTGTATCCTTTCGTTTTAAAGACATGTTTCAGATGTTGCACATATCACTTCTACTCCTTTCTCATCAGCCAGAACTTAGCCATGTGGTCACACATAGCTGTAAGAGAGTCTAGGAAATGTAGTTTTCAGCTGGGCAGCCGTTTGCCCAGCTAAAATTCAATTACTATGTAAGATGAGAGCATGGATACTGCGGGGCAGCAAGTAGTCTCTGCCACAGGGGGTGACCCAGGGTCTGAAGGGAGACTTGGAGCCAGGATCTTGAGCTGCCCCGGGGGCTCCTTCACTAAATTCCTCAGGACGATTGCTGGCTTCAGGAAGTGGACCAAGCCCTCAGATGCATGGTCCCAGGGTGGGGTCCTCGGAGGTCCCTGGCAGCCTGGGGAAGAGGCAGGTTCCCATTGCTCACGGGTGTCAGAGCTCACATCAGCGGCCCAGTGTCCCCCAGCCACGCAGCACGGAGAAGCCAGTCGGGGTGGGTGGTGGGCCAGCTGCGCCCATTTTCTGCTGGGAGCCAGGCCAGGGTGGTCCTCACAGCCAGGTAAACAGCTGGCGGCAGCAGCTGGTGTAGCTCAGGAGCTCTTTCCCACCAGATGGTCTGACCCTGCGACGGCAGACTCCAGTGCCTCAGTCCACCCTGGGTCTGGGCCGCTCACCCCAGCCTGGGCTGCCAGGGGCTCCCCCTCTGGGCCCTGCTCCTCTGCACTCTCTCCTTTTCTCTGAGAAGGACGGGGTGTGGGTGAAGCAGGGTGAAGGAGAGCCGGCCCTCTCACTGTGGCTCTGTCCACGTCTGGGACTGGAGTGCATGTTTTGCAGGGGACAGTCCTGTCCTCTGCAGGTTGCATGAATGCCACACCAATGTTGTTTTCATGTTCGCCTCTTGTCCATCCCTGGCCTCTGCCCACCAGAAGCCAGGGACACCCACCCCTGCCCTGAGTTTCCAGATGTCTCCTGGGGGTGCGGGAGCCACCCTGTCTGAAAACCACTTACCAAAGGAAGGAGTCGGGTGGGAGGGGGAGGAGAGGGGAGGGGGAGGAGGGGGAGGAGAGGGGAGGGGGAGGAGGGGGAGGAGAGGGAGGGGGAGGAGAGGGAGGGGGAAGAGAGAGAGGGAGGGGGAAGGAGGGGGAGGGTGGGGGAGGGGCGGGAGGGCAAATGGGGAAGAGGGAAAGAAAAAAATATGCAGAGAGAGAAGAGGAGAGGCACTAAGAGCAAGAAGATGAGATTAAAAAGAGTAAAAGACCTTAAAGGAGCAGAAGAGGAGGTGAGTGGAGAGAGGAGCCCTGGCAGGCAGGGGCGGGGGGACGGGCAGGGGCGGCCTCTCTGGAGTCTGAAGATGGGACTGGACAGGGCAGGAGCTAGCCTGGGGGAGGGGCCACCCCCAGGCCACAGAGCAGGAGGCCAGCAGGAGGCCAGCAGGAGGCCAGCAGGAGGCCAGCAGGAGGCCAGCAGGCCGGCCTCCTCAAGCTTCTCGGTTTCTAGGTGGCTGCCCTCTGGGCGAGAGGGGTCTTGATGTGGGGTCTCCTGATGTTTCTTGAAATCTCCAGTCTCCCCTCCAGAGAGTGGGCTGCGACGGAACAGAGAGCTGGAGGACCCGCTGCGGGTTGCCTTCTCCCTCCTGAAGCCCCACGGAGACAATAAGACAAGGTGCACCCCACAGGAGAGGAAGAGGGAAAGTGGGGGGCCCGGCCGGCTATGGCTGGTAACAGGCTGAGTAAGTTAACAGAGGAAAGAGGCTGATTTCAGCTCCTGGCTCCCGTCCAAGGTGGAGGGGCTGCATCACCGAAGGCAGAGTCCCGGGGTGGGGTCAGCCATGGCAAGGACGGGGGAGCGCGGGAGGCCCAGCAAACTAGCTTCCGTGGCCCCCCTCTTGTCTAGAGAACCCACTAGCCCAGGACTCCTCTGACCCCATGCATGAATTGATCTGCCCTTGAGCCCTGGGCACCCCCTAAAGTCCCGCCTCTCTCATGTCTGGGGAGTAAAGGTCAACCTGATTTTCAGAGGGGACAAGCCGTGGCATGGGGTAATCAGGAAAATTCTGGAAGCTGGAAAGGGGCTGGAGAGTTCCCTGGCAGAAGAAGCTGCAGGCTGGCCGCTGGGGGAGAGAAGGCGATGGCTGGGCTGAAGGAAGAAGCAGGCTGCTTCCAGCTTCAAAAAGCCCGATACCAGCCAGGTACAGTGGCTGGCGCCTGCGATCCCAGCAGCTCGGGAGGCTGAGGCAGGAGGATCGGGAGTTCAAAGCCAGCCTCAGCAATTTAGTGAGGCCCTAAGCAACTCAGTGAGACCCTCTCTTTAAATAAAATACAAAATAGGGCTGGGGGTGTGGCTCAGTGGTCGGGTGCCTCTGAGTTCAATCCCCAGTACCAAAAAATAAAATAAAGCCAGATACTGCTGAGGGGGCTGGTGGAGCTGGGGAGAACTGGGTGGAAGTAGGTAAGGAGGTAGTGATAGCCCTAGGTCCCATTCCACGGCTTGCAGAATCAGGCTCTTTCCCCACCCTAGTAGAAAACCAGCTGGCTTAGGGGCCACACCCCAAGTGGTCCATTTCCCCCACACCTTCCCCACTCGGCTTCAGAACCTAGGTAACCGGTTTATGCCCCATGGGAAATTTGGGAAACCTAGCAAATTGGGAATCTGGCCCAGGGTGGGGGGTGCTGGGGACATAGCTCACTTGGTAGAGTGCTTGGCTCACAAGGCCCTGGGTTCAATCCCCAGTACGACCAAAAAAAAAAAAAAGTGAAACTGGCCCAAGAGAAGACACCAGCAGATGCTGTCATTTAGTGCAGTGTAAGAGTCGCTTGCCACCAAAGCTGCTAGGAATAGCTTCAGTCTCGAATATGAATAGACAACGAAGAATCCTCACTGTGAAAAAGGGAAAGCAAAACAAGCAAATGTTGGAAAAAAGTCTTTTAAAGACTCAGAGATAGTGAAAAAAAAGAAGAAGAAGAAATACATACATACATCTCTTTGAGAAAAAAATACATAGACATCATCTCTGAGATGGTTTCAGAAATGTGCTCCCTTTGAAACAAGAAGATGCTATATACAAAAACCTTCCCAGAATGAAAAGTAGCTCTTTGATATTAAAAATACGATTGCAACCCATGTGGTATCCTTGCTGAAAATAGTTAACCTGAATCTGACCAGGATTTCACTTACCTCACTTCCAGTCTCTAGTAAAATGCAGGAGTTAGGAGAGTGAATTAAAGAACATCATGGGGCAGACTTGCCTCCTGACCTTGGCTGGTGAGGAGTGAAAGGAGGGAAGCCTGTAAAGTCTGTTGCAAGCCGTGAATTGCCACACCAATGTCATTTTCTTGTTTGCCTCTTGTCCATCTGACACAGGCATGCGTATTGTGGATACCGAGAGAAAACAGTATCCTCAGGTTGACCATCCTGGACTTGGTCTCTCAGAAAACTAAGCAGGTCATTTGGGAGTGGCTATATAATTGTGGGGCCTAGTGTAAGAATTATTCAGAATTTCAAGATGGCGGTGCCAGCACACTGGACGAAGCATAAGGCCCTTCGAAACATGATGCCCTGTGCAACTGGCCATCTGACACACCCAGGGGGCCAAACCCTTGTCACCATATTCAGCTACTGCATCTACCTTCACCCCCCAGTAGGTGAAAGATTACAAAATTGGTAATTTTCAGAAGAGTTCTTTCAGATCTACAAAACACATGGATAAGTAAAATGCTGAAAAAGACAACTTGATATAGAAGAGGAAGAATATCTTTTCAGACACAAAAAGCTTAATTAAAAGATAGCTGGTCCTCAAGTCCAGAATATCTTCATTTCCGTCTTGCTTAGCTCCAAGTGGCACTGACAAAGTTATTTAAGATAATGTATGTGGTTGTGATTGGTGTGTTATAAACTTGGAAATGTGTCTAATGATTGAAGTGTAAATTAAAATTAAAAAAAAGAAGAACATCATGAAGGAAACAGATAAATCCAGATGTAAGACGTTCTCCAAGACAGCTTTCCCAGTGCCTTCAACCGTCAGTGTTCATGGAAACGGAAAGATGGGAAGACTGGGAAAGATTCCAGGAGGACCAAGGCAGGTTAGTCCCAGGTAAGACTAAGACTAGATAGCAGCTTGGTGTAAAGAGACCAGTTAGAAAAGAACATTGGGGTACAACTGGGGGAAATTGAACATGGACAGGATAGTAAACATATCAGGGAATTGTTCACTTTCTCAGGTGTGCTAATAACAATTGGTTATATAGCAAATGTCATTCATTTTAGAATCTGGGGGCTAAAGTATTTAAAATTCAACTATAATATGGTCTACAAATTTCTCTCAAATAGTTCTGCCAAAATATACAGGCACGACGTAGATGGATTCATAACTAATGTTTTTTTTTTGTTCTGTTTTGGCACTGTCTGGTATAGTAGCCAGGAGTCCCAGGGGCCATGAGATGCATGACCTCATCGAAACTGAGCTATACTCTAAGTTTAAAATACACATGGAACTTCAGGCTTAGAATCAGAAAAGGAATGGAAACTGCTTTGTTAATAATATTTATGTTTGTTACATATAGAAATTATATTTTGAAGTAAATACCAAGTTTTATTTTTTTAAAAAAATATATTTCGTTAGTTGTTGATGGACCTTTATTTTATTTATTTATTTTCATGTGGTGCTGAGAATCGAACCCAGTGCCTCACACATGCTAGGCAGGTACTCTGCCATGGAGCCACAATCCCAGCTCGATAACATAATTATAAAAATTAATTTTACCTATTTCTTTTTACTCTTCTAATGTGGCTACAAGAAAACTTAAGATTGGGACTGGGGGTGTAACTCAGTGGTAGAGCACTTGCCTAACATGCGTGAGACCCTGGGTTCAATCCTCAGACCACCAAGAGATTGAGAAATAGAATACAATTGTATACATGGCTCATCTGTTTTTATGAGACAGCACTGACCTAGATGGAGAGGGAAGGATATTAAGTATGCATTTTTTCCAACTTTCCTGTTTATTCACGATCCTCTTAATAAAAAAGAATCAATGAAAAAAAAAGTAAGTAGAAGAATTTCTTTCTAATCAATAGGAAAGTTGAGAGATAAAGTTTAGAAAATCTTCTTGAACATAGGATAAAAATAGGTTAGAAAACCAGAGAATCCATCTAAGTAGCCCCACTCAAAAGAATCATAGAAAGGAAAAAGGGGCAGGAGTGTCCAGGTTGAAGGAGAGCTGCTCCAAGGACACAGCGTGAAAAACTACGCCAACTGGTGCAGAGGAGATGGGCGTATTCTACAGAGCTCTGAAAGAGACAGAGAGAAAGAATCAGGTCACGTATGGAGTCCCAGGAATTAGATGTTACTCAACTTCTCCACAGCCACATAAGAAGCTGGGGGAGGGGGAGAAAACCATTCAAAATTCTGAAGGAAAAAAATTTCCATTTTAGAATTAAATACCCAGCCAAACTATCCATCAATCTTGAGAGCAGAATAAAGATATACAAAGTCTCAAAAATCCCCTTGGACCCTTTCCTTGCTTCCTTCTTTCCTTTCTTCTGGTACTGGGAATTGAACCCAGGGCTGCTCCGACCCTGAGCTACGTCCCCAGCCCTTTTTATTCTGACAGAATCATGCTAAGTTGCATGTGAACTTCAATCTTGAACTTGTGATCTTCCTGCCTCAACCCCCAGAATTGCTGGGATTGCAAGTGTGTGCCACTTGGCACCTGGCAGCTCTTGCACCATTTCTCAGAAAACTATTGAAGGAAGTGTTCCTTTAAACAAGGATGGATTCCAGCGTAGGAATAAAGCAAAGGAAATTCCCAATGAATGGTTAACGGATACCCCACTGCACTAGGTATAGAGCAGGTCTAAGGATCAACCACCCAGCCAAGAGCGGAAAGATGATATCAAGGTTGGAAGAAGTACTTGCAAGGAAAAAGTAAGAGGGATTGATAGACAACCCTTTTGAAAACTATAAATAGCAGGGAGTTTGGGAGTAAATTTGTGCTAGGAACATACAAGCGAACATGGGGGAAAATATCCATAAGAAAGAAAGTAAAAGCCAAAGTTTGCTATGTGACATTTATGTATTCACAATAATGTAAATGCCCAATGGAGATCTAACCACCTATTGAGATCTCACTATGTTGGGAGAGGGAGAAAGAAGTATATCTATTGGAGTAGATTGGGGCCAGCCCTCATTTTCTCCTCACCTGTTTTCTGTTGGTGTTCCATGGGGGCCATGGGGGCGCAAAGGGTGCTGGGATGGAACCTAGGGCCTCACGCGTGCTAGGCAAGTGCTCTCCCACTGAGCCGCACCCCCAGCCCCTGTCTATTGTTGTAGGAGGATCTACACTAATTAAAGTGGGATAGCAAAAATAATCATGGGAAAATAAAGAGTTGCATGTGAACTTGGAAAAGCGAAGGAAATTTAGGAAGAAATAACTTAAAAGCCTAAAAGAAATCACTTCCCAGAATTGGAGTTGGGCGGGGCGAGGCGGGCCACTGCTGTTTTCCGTGGTGACCTGGGTAGTATTATTTGACTTTTTGAAAGTACATATTTATATATATTTGTATATATATAAAACTTTGCTAAAAATAGAGGTTGAATTAAAAGATAAACAGAGAGCCCAGGTCAGCCAGGGGTCATTCCACGTGTCTCTGCCCATCAGCTGCCCATGCCAGCATCCCCAGACGGAGCCAGCAGAGGCTTTGTGAGAAACAGTACCCTGCCTTGCCCCGTGACTCATGGGTTCCCATTGTTCCCACACCCCTGTGACTCTGCCACCAGGGGGATGTGTGTGCTGAGGTGGGGAGGGGGTAGAAGTCACTTTCTTGTGTTCTTTCTTTGTTGCGCTGCCCCACCCCCATCCCCAGGGGTACGGGCTTCCTTGCCAGGGACCAAGTGTCAGGCATGGGGCACCGAGTGCCAAGAAAGAGAAAAAAAAAATCTTAAAATACTCCCCCACCCACCCACTGTGGAAATTCAAAGTCACGTGGTCAAGCAAGGACTCGGAGACCGAGGAGCCAGGATCTCCAGTAGGTAAACATCTACTCTTTGCCTGAGCACTTTCAATACTTTCAATGCTTTCAATGACAAGGGACTCGGTAAATCAGGGGGACACTGTTGGTGGCTAGGTGCAAACTAAAGGTCACAGAGGCTTTTTCACATTCCCTGGGACTGGGCTGATCAAGGCCCTTGGCGTATTAAGGAACCTACTAGGTGAAGGTCAATGAGAGGATACGTGTCTCAGGGACCACGGGCTACCAGGTCCCTTTCTCTACCTCTTTCACCATGTGCCATGATTGGATGGATGGTGCCCCTCCTAGATTCATGCAGAAACAGTCCCCAGTGCAGCAGTATTAAGAGGCATGGCTGGGTACACCAGTGCACACCTGTCATCCCAGCTCCTCCAGAGGCTGAGGCAGGAGGATGACAAGTTCCACACTTCCCACCTGTCCATCTCCCTGGTCCAATCAGCTGTGCTGAGGCGGGGCACATGTTTCAGGCAGCGGCCTTACCTGACCTCTCCTCGCAGAGACTGTGAGTAGGAAAAGCATCTCAAATATATCTACCGACTGCACCCACCGCCCTCCTCTCCCCCGAGTCCACGTTCGCCCCTGGATGCCTTCGGCAGCCGTTTACCAAGTATCTTCAGAAAGGGCCCTGGGAGTTTGAGGGGACAGGAACCGGGCCCAGAGTGTGACTTTGGGGAAGGCAATGCCCTTCTATGGGCCTCAGTTTCCTCCTCTGTGACTTGAGAGGGCCCAGGTTACTACTAGATGGAATGTCCTCAATCTTGGTAAAACATCAGAATCACCCAAGGAGTTTTAACGTAAAATCCTGACAGTCACCAGCTCCATCCCTCACCCCTACTTCCCACCCGAGTTTCAGATTCCCTGGCCAGGGTTGGGCTGGATGGCTCACTCCAAAAAGCCCCCGTGTGCTTCCAGTCCGCGGCAAGGGCTGAGAACCCAGGGACAGAAACCTGATCATCAGAAGGTCCCTGGTGTCGGATGGCTGCAAAGGGCCTGCTTACAAAGCTATAACATTCTGCTCAGAGTTGAGAGGTGGGTTTGGAGTCCTGGGGAGTTCCAGTCGGACCCAGACAAAGGATTTTCTCAGAACCAGGGGCAGAGAGACCCTGGAGGGAGGGTACTGCCAGTGAAGCAGGAATCTCTCCTTTGGAGGTGACCAAGCTGGAGTCTGACTTTGAGGTACCTTTTGCTACTGTGGAGCCCAGAGGCTGGAGAGCAGCCCAACGATGGGCAGGAGATCTTGGGGGTCTGAAGCCCAAGACCTGGTCCTCCCCTCAGCAACTCTGTGACCTTGACAGTCAGTGAACCATCCCGTTCCCACCTGCAAGGCAGAAATAGGTCTGTCTCCTTCACTAGCTCGTGGAGAGCACCCCCAGAGAATGGCAGGGATTACTTAGGTCAGGCTGAATCCCAGGTCAACCCCAGGAATCTGAATCCCTAAAGTTTCCCTGAGGAGCAGGAGAAGGAGGGGGCCAAATTGTCTGGGCCTGACCTGGAAAATGACAGCTGTCCAAACTCAGTTCTCACTAGCACTTCACTGCGCCATCGCTCTGTCTCTCCTAGAGGCGTGGGAATGACGTTAGTGAGCCTGCTGTCTCCACGGACAGGACGGTGACATGATGCCTGACGTCTTAACACACTGACCTGCAGGACAAGTTAATGTTCCTGTTTTCCAATGAAGAAACAGAGATTTCAGAC
Organism: Callospermophilus lateralis; assembly: GCF_048772815.1. Lineage (NCBI taxonomy): Eukaryota > Metazoa > Chordata > Mammalia > Rodentia > Sciuridae > Callospermophilus > Callospermophilus lateralis. Next base: position 115,529,557 of record NC_135310.1, on the reverse strand, counting down.
AGGTGAAGTGACTTGCCCAAGATGGCATAGCTAAGGAAGAACCAAACCTTAACTTTTAGGCAGTCCAAGATCAGTTCCAGTCTGTTCCCATACCGGGACGATGGGACAGTCACTCAGGAGACATCCAGAGAACAAGTCAACAGCCACAACCGTGAGGTTACCTGCCAGTGAGAGACAAAAGCCGGTGGTGGCAGAGACTGCCAAGAGAAGGCCAGCCAGGACCTGGAGGAGGGGGACTCTTCTCATTAACTCAGGTCTTGGGGTGCTTCTCTTGGGGTGGCTGTTTGGGACTTTGGGGTTGAGAGTTGGGGGTGATAGAATGCAGACTGGGGGTGACACCCAGTGTTTCACACAAGCTAGGCAAGTGCTCTACTAGGCTGTCCTCCAGCCCCCAGAGCCCCTTTTCACCAGGAACTCAGGAGGCCGAGGCAGGAGTATTGAAATTTCGAGGCCAGCCTTGGAGAGATCCCGTATAAAATTAAAATAAATAAATAAATAAAAAGGGCTGGGGATGTAGCTCAGTGGTAAAGTGCCCTTGGGTTCAACCCCCTAAAAGAGAAGGAGAAGGAGGGGAGGGGGATTTAGGGGAAGGAAAGGAAGAGGAGGAGGAAGAGGGAGGAGCAGGAAGGAGAAGGAGGAAAGACTGTGGTTGGGTTAGGTGTGAATCTCAAGGAAACCCATCATGCCCTAGGGCTGTGGACTGGGCTGATGGCTGCCCTGTGACCTCCACTTTCCCTGTCTGACTTCCTGTTGAGGCCCCCACCTGCCCCTCGCTCCTCTCTGTTTCCTCTACTCCCCTCCCTCTCCGGTCTGACTTCTACTCGGGCATGCTTTCTGACCCCTGTAACTCTGTGTAGTGGCCATGAAAGTGCATCCCACAGATCTTCAACGACAGGGAGTCCGACTGGCCTCCATCACCTGTGTGTGCCCAGGCCCTGGGCTGCTCCCGGCTGGGGACTTAGCACAGAAGGGAAGGCACCATGCTGCCATTCCAGGGGGTGTCAGCACTCCCATGAGCTGCCTTTGGCTAGAGGAACCTCCAGATCCACCTTGCCTGGCCTTCCTGCACCCGCACAGCCACCTGGGATGCGTCTACTGACACCGGGGATAGAAGTGTTTTCGTGGTCAGACAGCGGCCCTCCCAGCCTCTCTCACGGAGGTTCCCCCTAATCCAGTCCCTGGTGGTCTAATCCATCTTTGCAGAACCCAGACTTACGTGGCAGTTCCCTGTGGGTCATTCAGGATCTTCCATCCCAGGGTCTGCTTCCACCTCTGGGCCTGTCACTAAGGCACACCACCCCCCTCAGAGGACGAGAGAGGAGGAGAAGCAAAAGGAACCTTCCCAGCTCCCCTAGTTAGGTGTCCAGCGAAGAGCCTGTCACAAAATAGGTGCCCAACTCAATGTCACAACGATTCTCAGCCTGTGAAGGCTACCACATGACATGGTCCCATAAGATCATAATGCTCCTGAAAAATCCCTATCACCTGGTGATGTTGCAGTCATCGTAATGTCATGGTCCTGCCCACGGCTCGTGTGTTTGAGGTGACACTGATGGAAACGACCGCTGGCTGCCAGCCGTCACGAGGAGGCACACACAACTCTGCACTGTGCAGTGTACTTGAAAACACTTGGTGATGTCAACAAGGGACTCCGTTTTACTTTTATCATTAATTACTTCACAGTGGAACCAGACAGGGTGGTTCACACCTGTAACCCAGGTGCTCGGGAGGCTGAGGCAAGAGGATCGATCGTAAGTTGGGGGTCAGCCTGGGCAATGTAGCAAGATCCTGTCTCAAAATAAACAATAAAGGGCTGGGGTTGTAGCTCAGTGGTAGAGCGCTCGCTAGCATGTGTGAGGCCCTGGGTTCAATCCTCAGCACCACATTTAAAAAAATAAAATAAAGGTATCAAATAAATAAATAAACAATAAAAATAAGCCTGACGCAGTGGCACATGCCTGTAATTCCAGTGGCTTGGGAGGCTGAGGCAGGGGCCTCAGTAACTTAGGCCCTAAACAACTTAGGGAGATCCTGTCTCAACATAAAATATTTAAAAAAGGGCAGAGGATGTGGCTCAGTGGTTAAGTGCCCCTGGGTTCAATTCCTAGTAACAAAAATAAATAAATAAATAAATAATAAAAAGGGATGGGAATGTGGCTCAGTGGCAGCACCTGGCTTCAGACCCGTAACACACACACACACACACACACACACACACACATACACACACACACTTACTGTAAAATGGCAGCCACGTTACCCTGGCTGCAGCCCCGTCCACCTTGCGTTCACTGGCCTCTGGATGACGTCATGGATTGACCCATGTGGTTTATGTGAGTGAGCTTGATGAAGTTCACACAAGGAAATGGCCTGAGGACCCGGTTTCCAGGACATGGTCCCTGGTGTTAGGTGATGCGTGACTGGGGCTGCGATTGCTAGAGGGAGCGATCACAGGAGGCTCCTAGGTTCGCTGCAGCTGGGGAGCCTGCAGGATGGTGCCTGGCTCGCTGGCGGGGCTGGACTACTGCTGGCTCACGTAGGAAGGCACCCGCGAGGATCTGGGCAGGGCCGGACCTCTGCAGCAGCACCTTCTCACTGCTGGGGCCATGGACAATGGGGTGGATTCACCCTGCCCTTTGTCCCTGGAGCACTGCTTAAGGCCCTGGATCACCTCCTGTTGGTGTGGTGTCTCACGGCATCCTGTTTGTCTCTGGGTGTTTTCTCTTTTTTTTAATTTTAATTTTTTATTTTTTTGGTACTGGGGATTGAACCCAGGGGTGCATAACCACTCAGCCACATCCCCAGCCCTTTTTTTGTATTTTATTTAGAGACAGGGTCTCTCTGGTTGCTCAGAGCCTTGCTAAATTGCTGAGGCTGGCCTTGAACTGGCGATCCTCCTGCCTCGGCCTCCTGAGCTGCTGGGATTAAAGGCATGCCTGGCCTCCCTGGGAGTTTTTGCTCGTAGTATGATCCTTGCCAGGCCGCAGTCTGAATCCAACGCACTTGATAGCTCTCATCCGTTTCCCAGAGGGTCTCCCCTTTAACTGTAAGGACACCTGGGATGCAGAGACTTGTTTAAAACACCCTGCAGTGGGAGAGCCCAAGGCAGCTCCTCAACCCAGCTTAGGTGGCTCCAGAACTCCAGCTGAAGGTGGAGACACCTTCCCCTTCCTGCCTCCAGCTTAGACCACGGTGCAGGTGCTTCTGTGTGCCCACGGGGGTGAGTACCTGTGGAACCTGCTCACCTTTGGTCCTCCCAGTTGCCTCCCACAGGGGAATCCTCACCCCGATCAACAAAGTGTAAGTGACAACCTTAATAATTGTGTTGTCCCTGAACCCCGAAGAGACTGCTTCTTCCTCATGGTCTGCCATCATTCATTGTCAGTGCCGGGATGAGCTGAAGAGTGTTCAGCCTCTGGGCCCCTGGGGAGGAGAGAGCCCGGACTGGAAGAGTTTGCTCATTGCTGTGGTGTGGATATTCCTGCTCTGACCACTGACCCACCTCCCCAGCCCTTTTTATTTTGTATTTTATTTTGAGACAGGGTCTCTCTAAGTTGTTTAGGGCCTCGATAAGTTGCTGAGCCTGGCTTTGAACTCACAATCCTCCTGCCTCAGCTTCCCAAGCTGCTGGGATTACAGGTGTGAGCCACTGCACCGGCTCTGTGATCAGTTTTAAGCTACCAATATGATGTCACAAAATGATTTGGGGAGAGAAACATAGTAGCATACCATTCTATAATAACTCCACCATATACCTAGAGTAGATGCGGGCTGGGCAGGTGGCTCCGTGGTAGAGCACTTGGCATGCACAAGGCCCGGGTTTCAGTCCCAGCACTGAAAAAAGAAGAAGTAACCTTAAAATCATGAACAAATATTTATGACCTTTTGGTCTTAATGTTTTTATATATATATATATATATATATATATATATATATATATATTATTTTAGTACCAGGGATGAACCCAGGGGCGCTTAGCCACTGAGCCTCATCCTCAGCCCATTTATTTATTCTTTAGAGACAGGGTCTCGATGAGTTGCTTGGGGCCTCACTAAGTTGCTGAGGCTGGCTTTGAACTCGTGATCCTCCTATGATTACAGGTGTGTGCCACTGCACCCAGCTCATATAATTTAAGAGTGGCTATGGTTTAACAGCTGGTTTCAAAAATTCTGGAAAGTGAAGTGTCAGCACTACTGGGTCAGAACCTTTTCTCTGGAGTGAATTGCTGAGGGGGGGGATTTCAGCGGACAGGGTCAGAGGGGAGGCCTGAGATCCTAGACGGTAATTGTCCCTCATTTTCCGTCCTCCTCAGTCAGGTGCAACCCTGGAGAGACTCTGAATGGAATAGCGTGTGTTGTCAACACCGCGGGCTGAGCAGCTCAGCTGGCTGGAGCTGCAGGTGAAGGAATCAAAGAAAGAGCAGGAAGTTTTACATAAACCAAAGTAAACATGGCTCAGTGCAGAATGAACACACACGGCCCGGACGGCTTGGCTGGGGATGCTGGAAACCCAGCAGACCTGCTGCCCTTGAGCCCTCCAGCCAGGTGTTCTCAGAACCTGGGCATTTGGGGGCTTTCCCCCGCCCCCGGACCTGACTCAGAATCTTTCTCAGGCAGAGCCCGGGAACCCCCGGGGATTCTTGGGTCGTCACCTCTGGACTGGGGTATGCTGATTGGTCTCCCTGGTTGGTTTTGCAGATAAGGGCCGGCCATCAGGGGAGTGGCTAGGACCTGAAACCAGGGCGCTGTCCCTGGGCACTCTTGCCCTTGAGCGGGAGCCCTTAGCCCTGGCAGGCTTGCATGGTAGTTCATAGCCCAGGCTCCAAGTTCCCAGGTGGGAACCCAGGCTCTGCCTCCAGCTGTGTGACTGGGTGTGTTCCATGACCACTCTGAGCCCTATTTTCCAGGTGGCCATAACGATACTGACCTGACAGTGTTGTGGGGATTAAATGAGACCCTGTGCGTGAAGAACCCCAGTCCAGGCCTGTATATCGCAGCATCCTCACGAATGGCAGATGTGGCTGCTAAGGTCCCACAGCTAGACCCTGGCAGACCCAGACCTCCAAACAGGACTGTTTTCACATAGCAGAGAGGACCCAAGACTCAACATAGAAGGGGCTTGGGTATGTTGGGGATAAGAAAGTGACCTTCGGGGCTGGCTTAGCACTAGAGTGCTTGCCTAGCACAGGCGGGACCAGGGTTCGATCCTCAGCACCACATAAAAATAAAGGCATTGTGATGTGTCCATCTACACCTAAAAAAAAAAAAAGAAAAAAAGAAAAAAGAAAGTGACCTTCATTGGGGAGTTATGGACCTGATGACATTGGGTCTCAGCTGTGTTCTCGTGGTGTCTGAGGTCAGAGCTTTGGTCTCAGGATAATAGGGGTTCCTTGTGCCAGGTGTGGAGGCTGAGGCAGGAGGATAGCAAGTTCAAAGTCAGCCTCAGCAACTTAGTGAAGCACTAAGCAACTCAGCGAGACCCTGTGTCTAAATAAAATACAAAAAAGGGCTGGGGGTGTGACTCTGGTTGAGTGCCCCTGAGTTCATTTGGGGGCTTTTTTTTCAATCCCCAGCATCCCCTTCCCCTGAAATGGCAAAAGGTCATTTCTACCACATTTTATTGATCAGAATGTCCCAGAGCCAGCCTGCATTCCAGGGAATGGACTCCACCTCCTGTTGGAGCTGCGGGTCACTTTGCTGATGGGATGGTGAAAAGGGAGATCTGTCTTGGACATGTTGGGCTGTGTAGCACACCACATCTGGTGTGAATAGGAGGAAGGTAGGGATCAATGTCCCTGGAGGAATTCCTAAGGACTAAACGCAGGAACTGGGCTGGGGATGTGGCTCAAGCGGTAGCGTGCTCGCCTGGCATGCGTGCGGCCCGGGTTCGATCCTCAGCACCACATACAGACAAAGATGTTGTGTCCGCCGAAAACTAAAAAATAAATATTAAAAAATTCTCTCCCTCTCTCTCTCTCTCTCTCTCTCTCTCTCTCTCTCTCTCTCTCTCCCTCCCTCTCTCTCCCTCTCTCTCTTAAAAAAAAAAATAAATGCAGGAACTGATGGATAAAGGAAGAAATCCCCTCCTCAGAGATAATTCTAAGGGGTATGGCACAGGGGGCACAGAAGGGTCCGGCAGGATGGCACCCGGCCGCCCACAGTGCAGTCAGCTCCAACGCCCATCTTTGTTGCCTTTCCTTCTTTCCCCTGTCCGTCTTCACCTCCCTCTACTTCTCCCATCCATCCTCCAGATCTAGCCTTAGGTTTTGTTCTGAAGAAACCAAACCTCAACCCTGGGTTTCCTCATTTGAAAAAGGCCTTAAATTGAGCTGTAAAATATTACACCTGCTCCCGGGGCGCTTGAGTAATCCCACACAGGAATGGGTGTGAAAGGGCTTTGTAAACTGGGAGGCTGGCGCTGGCGTGTGGGTCACTGGGAGCCGAAGTGTTCCCCCGGAAAGTATGGGCATCGGGGAGCTGAGGGCCCGGGGCCCCTCTTCCCCCACCATTTGGGAACGGTGCCAGGTGAAGACAGGGGGTGAGGGGAACACAAGAGAATGCAGGCCACATGCTTCTTGAGGTAAGGTGTGCCATGTCCCTGTCCTGCCTCAGGTGACTTGGCACAAGATGAGGTGACTCACCGGGTCACCTCAACCCCCGAGGTCCCTCAAGATCATCCACCTGGCTTTGCTGGGACTCGCCCTTGGCCTCATGAAACGAGCCTTGCCCTCTGATTTGGCCTCTGCTCCAGGAACAGAGGGACTGACTGCTGATGAGGGGCGGGGACTTGGGGGTGCACCCTGCGTTTTGTAAACATGGAAATGGCTTCCTGCCAGGCAAGGGGAAAACCGGGAGCCACAGCAGCTGGACAGAGACGGCTCACAGAGGGAGGAGCTCGGCCCCAGGAGCTCAGCCTAGAACCCAGGAGCCCACATGGCTCAGGTTTAGTGATGGTGGGGAGCTTCCCAGGGAAGCTGATGTCCACACTGGATGCCATCGGGAAGGACATCCAGGCATCTGAGACCACCTGGGCAAAGTGGCTGGAGCCCACGGGGTGGGCGAGGGGCTGACAAGGAGGCTGGAGCAAACCCAAGACGGGAAGTGAGGGTTCTCTAGGGAGGTGAAAGGAGGAAAGGAAGGGGGTCGGGTCTGGGTGGAGGATGGATCCTGGAGGTTGCTGATACGGGTGGGTGGAAGGGGAGTCAGCGAGACAAATGAAGGGGACTCATTCATCCACTCAACCTGGGGAGCCGTACCAGGCCCCAGGCCCCATATGTGGCAGGGATCCAGGTGGGGGGCTGCAGTGGTCTGGACTTTGGTGATGGGGACCAGGATGGATGGAAGGGACAGAGATCTCAAGGAGGGGATCCTACTGCCTTCTCTAAACAGATCCTGGCCTTTCGCAAATTGGCTTCTGGTTTCTGGGTCAGTCTTGCATGAATCTGGAAATTGGGATTCTATTCTTTTTTTATTATTATTATTTAAGTTGATGTACACAATACCTTTATTAATTTTTAAGTGGTGTTGAGGATCAAACCCAGGGCCTCACACGTGCCAGGCAAACACACTACCACTGAGCTACACCCCTGGCCCGGAATCCTATTATTCCAGAATGGAGAGCTGAGACCACACCTCAGGAAACCTTAGGGAGGCAGACTAATTTAGAGTCCCTTCCAGAGCAGAGCAGCTCAGCTTTCCCACTCCCTGCTACGCCATTCCACCCCAGGCTCCAGAAAGAGCACCCAACAGTGTCCCAATTGCACCTCCGACTTCCTCTGTGAGCTGCAGGAGTCACCACACCAAGACTAAGAAAAACCCGGCTGTCTGGTGTCACTGGACAGGGGTGGGCAAGATTAGCATCAGCCACCATTGCTTCGGTCACTTTCTTTCTGGGCTCCTCTCCCCTTCAAGGACGAGGCTTGGAGCTGCCTCCTGCCTCCACCAGACTTTGGGTGAGGGTGTCTCCCCCATCAGATTAGGAACTCCCAGAAGGTAGATGAAGGGAGGAATGTAAGTCAGGGAGGCTGTTTTCTGCCACCTCACCGTTTTTTGAACTTGGGGAACATCCTCTGTTTACTTCCAAATCATGGAATGGGTTAATAATAATGCTGGTTTTGAGAATTAAAAGACATAAGATAAGAGAAACATGAAAAGACGTGGGAAATGTGGACAGGACATCAATACCAAGCACAACCATGAAGAAGGGAGCATTAAGACAGGAGGGGGCCGGGACAGTGCCCACGCCTATGATCACAGGGGCTTGGGAGGCTGAGGCAGGAGGATCTTGAGTTCAAAGCCGGCCTCAGCCAAAGCGAGGTGCTAAGCAACTCAGGGAGACCCTGTCTCTAAATAAAATACAAAATAGGGCTGTGGATGTGGCTCTGTGGTGAAGCACCCCAGGATTCAATCAATCAAAAAGAAGGAGCGGGCAGGCCCCTGCATGCAGGGCGTTGTCCCCTCACAGTGCTCCACTCCTGTGGGTGCTCGGGCCCAGTCGACACTGGTGGAAGACGTGAGTGGTCAGGGCAGCAGTGCTGGCGGACAGCGAGTGCTAGTTGACCACTGGGGCAGGGGGCCCCTGGAGGCCGGTGACCCAGCTGGATCGGGGCTGGGCTGTGGGATGGTCCTACTCGACTAGGAGCAGTGCCTTGGGGACTCCATGTGAGGACCCCAGCGAGGCTATAGGGCTCGCTCCTCCAGGACTCCCGGACTCACAGGGGTCATCCCCTGCCAGGGTGTCCAGTGACATCCCACTGCCTGCTCACCACCTCCCCGGCCTCCCCTCCACCCCACAGCACATTGGCACTGTGCTGTCCCCCATGGCCCTGCGGGGCACCCCTCCTCTGCCCAGGACTTCAGGAACTTGGGGTCTCCTGACCCGGCTAGCTGCAGCTGAAGTCCTGCCTCCCCGACCTTCCACCTCCTCAGACAGCTCCAGGTGAAGCTTGGCCACAGGGGCCTAAGACCACAGCTCCGCCAGCCAGGCCCGTTGGTACTTTGTCATTCAAACAGAAGCCTGCAAGCTGGGAACCCAGCAAAGCTGTACAACCTGGCTGCCCTGGCTTCGTCTCCACTCTGCAGATGGGCCCAGAGGCCTGTTGTAGGGGTGCTGAGCTGTGCGGGTCAGGGGTTTTGTGACATGGCCCAGTGCCAATGTTTAGTGATATGCAACTGTCCCCTCAAGACGGAGTGGGGGGTCGAGTAAAACCAGAGAACCCTGATCATGTGTATGTGACAGAGAAAGATGGGGGAGAGGTGCTGGCAAAAAGGGAGGGATGGGACCAAGTGCAGCCCAGCCGCTGCATCTGTCGGGGATGACTCCAGGCTCTCCCCTGAGTACTGAAATCTGAGGAGGCTCAAGTCCCCTACACAAAATGGCATGTATTTGCACAGAATGTGGGCACACGCTCCCACATGGCTTAACCTGATATCTGGGTTATTTCAAATGCCAAACACAGTGTACCTCCTTGTGGTAGTTGCTCTACTGTGTGGTTCACGCACAATGAGTGTGTTCAGTGCCCACTCTCCCATCTAAGACCTGTGTGGGGCAGCAACTACAGGACACCTTTTCCCTTGAGTAGTGTTAAGTGGCGGTGGGTGGAAGCCGTGGACATGGAAACTGTGGAGGTGATCCCTCATAGACACATCCATCCCCTCGTGGAAAATGTGGTTCTTCCCTGAACCGGCTGGTGAGGAAAACGGCACAGAGAAGTTGTCCTGTGCAAAATCCCAGGAGAAACGGGGAGCTCGGATTCTACCCAGGCCGCCCGGCTGGTAGGGCTGTTTGTGCGGCCACCTTGATGGGGTGTGTTTTACGGCAGTGGGTGGAATCCCCACCTGATGGGGCTGTCGCAATGTCATTCTCTCAAGCTTCACTGGGTGTGAAGCCAGTAAACAGGACGGGGTGGTGTCTGGCCCTCCACCTCCCTGTCCCCTGCTCCTTGGGCTCCTCCTCAGCCTCACCCCAAGGCCTGCCTCCTCTCTATCCCCTCCTCATTCTTCTCTCCCTTTCAGACTGCACCAGGCCTCTTGGAGGCAGCCTGTCCTGAGTCCTCTCTGCCCTCCCTTCCCTAAAGGCCACACACCAGTTCCCTTTCCTCCCTCCCTCCCCAGTACACAGCAAGCTGGCCTGTCCATAGATTTTATTGTAAAAATGTTAAAATAAATTACATTTGCCATCATAACCAGTATGTACATACAGTGTATGATTCCAGGAGTCAGCAACGAGATGAGCTCATGGAACCCTGCGCAGAACACAGGCTGCTCCTTCCCCCGCACCCCCCCCCTCCGGGCTGGCCACTGCAACCGTTCAGAGTGAGTGGGGCGTGCACATGCCCCCTGCCAGCTCCACATGGCAGGGAGGGAACCTCTAGCTCAATCTGCCCCTGAGCAGAGGTGCCAGGGAGGGCGGGGCTGAGCGTCAGAGGGTGTTGGGCTGCGACTGGGCTCCTGTCCCTCCTGCCCAGCATCCAGCCACCTGCAGGACACCCTTCTCTATCCTTGCTCCCTGCCATCAACTCTGCTTGGGGACTTGGCTCTTGATAGGACTTCGGCTTACATCACAAAAGTCTCAGTTGAGTTGGGGGGCAGCAGGGTACACAGTGGATGTCCCCATCCTTGGGACCCTGCTCTTTAACCACTGGCTCTAAAGCAAACAGATTCCAGGTATATAAAACAGCAGTTCATAAAAAAAAAAAGAAGAAGAAGAAGAACAAAAACATTCAGGGCAGAGTGGGCTGGTCCTGGGGTGCACATCATCAAAACCCCAAACTCAGGCAGCAGCGAGTTCTACCTACCCCTCACCAGAAAGAAACGGAGTCCACATACAGCTTCGCATTCCCTCTTCTCAGCCCAGAGGCCTCCCTTTCCCACACATCACGCACACATGCACTCAAGCCATACAGTAGCAGAGAGAGGAGCTCAATTCACAGTTTTGGCCATTCTCCATTGGTGGGCCACGAGCAATCTGGCCTCATGCCCTGGCCCCGGGGTGGGGGGAGTGGTAGGTACAGGTGAGGTGGTCTGTGAGAGGGGCAGCAAAGTCTGTGACCGAGCCTAGGGGATGCGAAGACAGCAGGATGGGTGTGTGGGTACTCAGGCCAGGGACATGCAACTTTGGGGGGAAGTAGTGGGCGAGAGGGGCGAGGGCAGAGTTAGCCCAAGCTAAGCCTCACCCTTGAACGCCCTTATAGACCCCTGTCCCCAGCTTCCATGGCCCAGGTCCACCACCCTCTCTTCCTCCCACCACTTAGGGTGCAGAAAGCCTTGTCTGCCGTTGATGGGCTGAAGGCCTGAGACAGGGACATGGCTCTGGGGCAAGAGGGCAGGCCCCTGGGCCCATGCTGGCTTTGGGGTGCTTCAGTTCCTGCCTATCAGCTCAGCTCCCCTCCCGCTGTGGCCTCTGCCCTCCTGAGGTTTGCAGTGGGGGCCTGAAGGGCATCCACAGGTAGATGGGGAGATGGGCCCTAATACTGTTGGGGTACTGAGAAGCCCAGACCTCAACATCACAGCTGAACCTCCCAAACACTTAAGTACTCAAAAAGGCAGAACCCCGGTCTACAGCCCCTCCCCTCTCTAAACTCCTAGCTCAGCGCCAGGCACATGGAAATTGCTCCTTAATACTGGTGAACTCAAATGGCCGAGGCCACTGGCCTCAGGGAACCGTATGACGCTCAACTGAAAACAGGCTAAGACCCATGCGGACGTGGGCCTCCTGGGGTCACTGCTGCCAGCCCACATGCCTCCCAGTCGTCAATAACACCGTTCACGCTCAGGACAGCGGCCTCCCCACCACTCGGGTGCTGCTCAGCGGAGAGCAGAGGCCCTGTCCTGGGCATGTGCCATGTTCCATCGGGGCAACCAGCTGGAGGGGACAGAGGAAAAGGAAGGCCCCTGGCTCCCCACTCCCAGCTGCAAGGCTGCCCGACCAGGAGCCCGGGCTCTTGACCACCGCGGGACACCCCGGGGTGAAGGGAAGAGCCATCAAAGGTGGGGTGAGGAGCCGGCCCGCCTCAGGTGCCTTTGGGGCTGTTTGCCCTATTGTACTCGTTCATCAGCTGCTCGTAAGGCACGGAAAGCTCCGACTCGGTGCTGGTGAAGGTGGACTCATCCGACGAGGGGAACTTGCCCATGTTCAGGGGCACCTGGGTGGCGTCCCCCTCCTGGGGCTGCTCCTCCCCCACCAGGTTGTCCTCCAGAGAGGACTTAGAGGTCTCCTCGTCCAGGAGGCTGGCCTCCTCGTTCACAAAGGCAATGCTGGCGTTCTGGAAGATGAGCGGGTGGTAGTCCCGGGCCCCCCAGGGCTCGTCCTCCTCGCTGATGCGGTCCAGTTGGTTGATGAACACCTCGGAGGTCGGGGAGCTGTCCTCGGGGGCCTGCGGCTGGTCCTCCTCTCCAGGGGGCCTCGACACGTGCCCTTTGCTCCTGAGCGTCTGTGACACCTCTTCCAAGCTGGGCGCGCAGTTCTTGGAGTAGACCACCAGGGACGCCCGGGAGGCGGGGAGCGCGGGCAGCCCAGCCCCCTGAGGCCCCAGCCCAGGTCCTGGGACCCTCTCCCCACCCCCACTTGTCTTCATGGCCTTCTTCCCGATCTGCTTGATGAGGTCATTGTAGGTCTCTTCCTTTTTGGACAGAAAGCTGAAGATGTTGACGTCCTTGGAGGCCGTGCTGCCTGCCATCCCCAGGGCCTTCCGGGAGTGTGGGGAGCTCTCGAAGGACTCCTTCCGCCGTCTCCGTCTCTTCTTAATGGCTTTGTGGACCTCCACAAACATGCTCACCTTCCAGTTGACAAAGAGGGACAGCCAGGCCAGCCCCAGGTAGATCCAGAGTTCCACAAAGTACCGGTACAAGGCGTGGTAGTTGGCACTGGGGTTCACACCTGAGGGGGGGGGGAGTCCAGAGGGTCATAAAGGGTCAGCAGGGACATGTAATGGCCAGAGTTGTGCTGTCTGAGCCAGTGTCATGCTACCACAGGGTGTGTGTGGGGGTGGGGGTGGGGGTGACATAGTGTAAAAGAAATGGGCTGTCCCAGACTCTGGGCTACCCTCACCCATCTTCTTCCTGAAGAACCTTGGCCACATGTCTCATGTCCCCTCCCAGCCCTTCTCTGAGCCCCAGTGTGCTCACTTAGAAAAAGTCAAGACAAGAGGGCGAAGTGGTGCATACCTACGATACCAGCCGCTCGGGAGGATGAGGCAGGAGGATTGAAGTTTGAATGCCAGCCTCAGCAACCTAGCAAGACTCTCAGCAATCTAGGGAGAACTTGTCTTGGGGAAAAAAGTCAGGATGGTGGTTACCTTATGGGTGAGGGGGAATAAAGAAGTTTTGGGGTTCTGTTGTAGTAGGTAACCAACACGTGAGTCAAGAAACAGCTCAGAGCTGGGAGTGGTGGCCCACGCCTGTAATCCCAGCAACTCGGGAGGCTGAGGCAGGAGGATCATCTCCAAGTTCCAAGCCAGCCTCAGCACTTAGCAAGGCCCTAAGCAACTCAGTAAGACCCTGCTCAAACTGAAACATAAAGGGGCTAGGGACGTAGGGCTGGGGTTGAGGCTCAGTGGTAGGACGCTCACCTAGCACGTGCGAGGCCCTGTGTTCGATCCCCAGCACCACATAAAAATAAATCAAATAAAGGTATTGTGTCCAACTACAACTAAAAAATAAATATTTAAAGTGGAGGGGGATGCCACTCGGGATGTAGCTCAGTGGTTAAACACCCCAGGATTCAATCCCTGGTGCCAAAAAAACAAAGAAAGAAAAGAAACAGCTCCCAAGTGCCTTCAGTGAGGCACTCTGCTGTGCGCAGCTGCAGTGTGTCTGTGACAGCTCAGTAAAAACAGGACGGAACCTGCACGACAGGCACTGGCAGCCTCCACACAGAGGAGGGACTGGCTGCTTCACCGTGAGTGAGGCTGGTGGCTGCGCGGAGATGACCCCGACCCAGCACTGTACTCCTAACCGTCTCTGTTGCCTTTGGGCCTGGTCTGCCCGACTCCCTGTTTCTGCCTTTCTCGACACGGGCTCTCCCGGGGCCTGGAGAGCTCTACCCACTCCTCGTCCCCCTCCTCTCAGACCGGGTTCCTGGTGCCAGCTGCAGGAGCCTTCCTGGGTCACCCCGGAGTTCTGATGACTCTAGGATTGAGATTTCTTCCCTGAATTAGCACTTGCAACTGTGCCAATCTCTATCCTACCTCCTCCCTCAGGCTGGGAGGAGCTCAAGAGAAGGGACTTCAGGAGAGAGTGACCTCCCGCCTCAGATTAGGCTGCCCCCAGGGGGTCAGGCAGGGCTGGGTCTCAGGAGGTGTTCTGTCTGCAGGGTGCTGTCAGTCTTGCTGAAGGCTCCTGATCCTGAGCAGAGTGTGCCAGTGACAGTGACGAGAGCCACACTAATACAGCTGCACTCAGGAACAGACATGTCTCATTTTTCACATTGTGTGTGGTGGGCATTATTATTATTGTTGTTGTTGTTTTAACCAATTTTATAGGTAAGAAACAGATTTGTTGCCTTGCAGGAGCCGGGAGGAGTGGTTCAGCAGCCACTGGCCATCCCTAATTCAAAGGCTCCCCCTCAGCCTGCTCTGGGCCCCAGGGCTAGACAGTGGCAGGGTTGTGCCTTTACATTTATCTCAGCAGGCAGGCTCGGAGTAGCCAGGGTCAGTGGAGTGTTCCGCACTGGCCTTCCCGTTCCTCCCACCCACTCAGCTGCCCCCTCCCCACATTCCACATGCAGTGGGGCAGAGGGGGTGACCTGCCCCTGCCCTTTGGGTGGGGAGTTGGGGTAAAGTCCAGAGGCCCTGGAGTAGAGGTGGAGGTCAGCTGGGCAGGGCACAGGCAGAGAGGGAACAAACACTAGCAGGGTGTCAAGAAGATTAAGAACCAAGAGGCTGTGCAGGCCACAGGCACAAGAGCTTGAGTGTTGGTTGCAGGCCTCCAGACAAAGGGGCTAAAGAATCTCCCTGTCTTTCCTCTCCTCCAGGGATTAAGTAGAGGAGGAGGAGGGGGAATGCGAGGGCTGAGGGGGCAGGGCGGTGAGGAGAAGGCCTGCCTTGTCTTTAGTAGCCTGTGCAGAGTTGGCCTCTGAGCCAAAGCTCCAAGAGAGCGCCCTCTGCTCTGGTGACTGACAGCAGGCGGTGCCTCGATGGGACAGGGCCTGGCTCTCTGGGTAAGAGCCCAACCCTGCAGGCGCAGGCCCTCCTCCGGGCCCCAAGTGAACCAGAGCTCTGAGTTGGGGAGACAGCAAGGAGCCAGGAGAGGACAGCCACCCGGACACCCGCAAAAGGCTGCTGGGTTGAAACTGGAGAAGGAGCAGAAGAGAAGGTGGGGAGATGGAGGCGAGGGAGAGGGAACAGGGACTCACCAGCCACAAAGTCACCAAAGCCGATGGTGGAGATGGTGATGAAGGAGTAGTAGAGGCCACCAATGTAGTCCCACTCCTCGGTCACCATGAACACGAAGGGCGGGATCACCAGGTGGACCAGGACGCCCCACACGATGAAGATGGCCGTGCACGTGATCTGCGCCTTCCGCTGCAGGGTGGTGGAGACAGACAGCGGCAGGGACTTCAGAAACCCAGCATGGACACCCCGACTAGGAGAGGCCATCTGGCCACGTGTCCAGGAGGCTTGCTCCCCAGGGAGGGAGGGGGAGGGATGCTCCCATCCCGACACAGTGGGCAGAGATCACCCAAACCACCATGTGCCCACCCTCCAATTCCTGAAGCCTTCCTATCCTCCCCTCCCTTTTCACAGTCCCCTCAATTCTGCCAGCTCCTAGGACTGGGGACATACCAGGCTCATGCCTCTCCTGGTGAGGAACTGGCCCAGCCTCTTGGCACGTCCTCCGAAGAACTTTCCCAGGGCACTGATCCAGGTCAGGCAGAGAGGTACCCCGAAGAGACCGTAGAAGACACAGAAGAGGCGCCCGGCGGGGGTCTTGGGGGCCACATTGCCATAACCTGAGGGAGGAGACAGTGAGGACAAGGTCAGAGGCATGGCAGGGGGAAGGGCCTCCCACCCCAGAATGGGCCCCACCCCCCGACTCATGCACACACACACACATACACGCACACGCACACGCACACGCACAGGCACACACGCACACGCACCCCTTGTGGGAAGCCCATTCTCTGAGACCAATTGATATTGATCTAACATCAATATTTAAGTAATGACATTTTCCTTGATCCCACTCTGGCCATGATCTTGTGCTGCCATTGTGATGGCTCTGTCCCCATCCCACTGGAGGTGGGGCTCCCCCAGAGCAGGCCCTCCACTAGTTCACATGGTAGCACTGTGCAAATTAGAGGGATCACCCCCTCTGGCCGACACCCCAGAGGAACTGCAGCGCACGTTCTCCGGGGATGGCCACACTCAGTCCCCACCACCTGCTCCCATCAAGGAGGAACCCTTCTTCTCCCTTTGATTCGGGGCTTCAGCTTGACCACAGGAAGCAGTGGAAGTGCTGCTGGGTGGGCTAGGGGCTAAGGAGCTTCTCCCTCCGCCACAGTGAGATCCCGAGCCACACAGAGGGGCCATTCCCTTTCCTCCCTGCTGAGCTCCCAGCTGTCAGCGGACCCGGGGTGGGAGGAGCCATCTGGGTCATCAGGCCAGCTGGGCATTTCAAAAACGCCTGCTGCAGCCATCATTTGACTGTCACAACAAAGTGAGCAAGAAGTGGCCAGCTGCACCTAGTCAACCCGGGGTGGTGGAAGAGAACACATGGCAGGGAGCCCGTAACTTCTGGAGTGGTGGGCTATGGAGCCACAGAGAATCGGTCTCCTGCATGGCTCAGCCACCAGGCTGTGTCACTGCTTCTGTTGAAAAGGCTCAGTCCAGAACCCAGGAAAACAATCTTGCAGGAATTGACAGTCACCACGGACACTAAATCCTTAGTAGTTGAAAGGACAATAACAGGCCAGATTTTACTCCCAAGGCAGGTGAATCACCCAAACTAGATTCCTCTAAGGTTCCGAGAAGTGAGGGCACAGAGTGAGGGCACCCTGAGGGTCTCGGGAAACTTACCAATGGTGGTGATGACCGTGGCTGCAAAAATCATTGCATTTGGCCAGTTCCAGTTGTTGAAGGTCTGGTTCCCTGTGATGGCCACGCCCTGCTCTGCAGCATTAGATACTACCTAAAAAGAGAGAGTGACAATGAAATCAGAGGCCATGCTTCAAAGGCGCTTCCTGAGTAACAGCACTGCACTGGATTCCTTAAGAGCATTCTCATTTTATCGCCACAATATCAAGGTGGCAGGAAGTGTTCCCATTGTATAGATGAGGCATTCAATAGAGAATCAGGTTAAGTTACTGGCTGAAGGCCACATACCTAGCATTCTGGCTCCGAAGTTAAACTTACTAGTGTGCCAGAATCACCTGAAGAGCTATGGTTCAACAGACTGCTGGCTCTACCTCCAGAATTTGGCTCAGAAGCTCTGGGAAGGGGCATTTTTAACCAGTTCCCAGGTGGTGCTGAAGCTACTGGTCCAAGGACCACACTTTGAGAAGCACTGGACTATTCTACCTCTCCAAAGTAGAACAGTGTGACCAAGGTAGTTCTTGTGATGCAGACACATAAGACCTCCCTACACCTCACCCAGCCCTCCACAGATGGTTCACCTGCAGAGGCCAGGTCCCTGCCTGGGAGGGACCTCCAACAGGGACCCCTATATCCTTCAACTCGCCATTGGATACCTGCTAAGATCCAGCTCAGTGCCCCCTTGATCTATCCCCTGAGGGTATGCAAACCAGCTGTGCCTTGAAACCCCTTCCCATTTACTCTGGGGGGTGGGCACTCTCTTCCTTCCTGCCCTGGGCTGACCAACTGTCTGGACAGGGACAGGTAGGTCAAAGGGCAGGGAGTACACTTCAGGGTGACTGCTCAATTCTCAAGGAGCTTCAGCAACTCTGACAGTGGGTGGGAGGCCACCTGGGAACTCCATGGGAAGGCCAGGGAGAGACCTTATCTGCTCCAGGAATCCTGACGGGAACCACACTGGTTTCCAATCAACTAGACCCCCCCCCCACCTTCAGCTCTGCCATCATTCAGCCCAGCCACCAGTGGAGGTCCGTTGGCTGCCAGAGCCTGGGCCCCCAGAAGCCCCATAAGAAGAGGCACTATGCCAGCCATGGTGGCACACACCTGTGATCCCAGCAACTAGAGAGGCTAAGACAGGAGGATCACCAAGTTCAAGACCGGCCTGGGCAACTTAGCCAGAACCTGTCTCAAAATAAAATAAATAAAGAGGGCTGGGGATATGGCTCAGTGGTAGAACATTGACAGGTTCAATCTATAGTATAAGAAAAATAAAATTAAAAAAGGGCTCTAAATCTGGGGTGGAGTCCTGCCACCCAAAGGGAGTCCCAGAATGACCCAGCCCAGACAAGAAACCAGGAACCCAGCCAGATTCCCTATGAAAACCAAGCTGACGGCGGCGGGGAGTGAGAGGAGTGAGGCCTGAAACCATATTCTAAGCCCCCTGAGGCGTGACTGAGGTTTGGTGGGAAAAGGGAACGGTGGACTGATCTGAAGGAATGTGCAGTTTGCAGAAGCAGCGAGGCCCGTGTAAATGGATCTGCACACTCCGTAAAGAATTTTCCATGATGACGCGCCTGCCTGACGCACCATCAAACCGCATAGTGTTGGTAGCCCTGCCTCCTCCTGCACTCCAGATCCTTCCTGAAGGCCGAGAAGCATCCTCACAGGGGACGTGGGAACTGGGGACGGGGCACTGACTTCAGCCAGGGAGGTCTCTGTCCTCAGAGCCTGAGGTCTAGCTGGACCAGCCATGGACATGTAAATAACCAGACGGCATTTAGATACAAACAGGCCATCAGGAGAACTAAATAGGACCATCCTAAAGGTGGTTTGGTTTTTCTTTTTTTTTTTAAAGAACATTTTTTTTCCCAGTGCTAGGGATTGAACCCAGGGCCAAGCACTCTACTATTGTACTTCCAGCCCCAAAAGGTTTTTGAAAAACCTAAACATATGTTTGGAGCAAGAGAATGAGGAAGAACTCGAGCCCCAGAACCACCCCTTTCCCTTGCCTCCACTACGTTATCTGACATCCATCTTTTATTTTTTATTTTTTGGTACTGGGGATTAAACCCAGGGCATTCTACCTCTGAGCTACATCCCTAGCCCTTTTTACTTATTCATTTTAAATTTTGAGACAGTGGTTCACTAAGTTGCTGAGGCAGGCCTTGAACTTGCAATCCTCCTGCGTTAGCCTCCTGAGTTGCTGGGATTACTGGCCGGTGCCACGGTGCCCAGCTGATGTCGATCTTAATTAAACCGGATGGCCTGAAGTAAAACAGATAAAAAGAATGTGCAAGAACACCTTTCAACAGAAACTGAATCAACGATGACACTGGGTCACCACTTTGGTTACCCCTATGGAATCATGGGGAACAGAAAAGATGTCCCCTAGACAAGCTGTCCCTATTTTCACAAGAAGGAATAGGGTACACTAGAAACCCAGAAGGCAAAGCTGAACCCTTGGAAACTGCTGAATGGAGAGAACAGGACGTTTGGAACACGGGGCAGAGGAAGTGGTGGCAGGAGAAGCTCACACAGATCGTCAAGAACAAGTCATGCTCAGCCGACTGCATCTCCTCCAAGCCTTGAAGTCCTGTGGAATGCCGCCCATCAAGGTTTCAGCGAGGCGGCTGACAGATGCACTTAGAGATACTCTGGTGGACAAGACAGAGCAATGTGGGATGGAGCTGGGGTCACTGGGTGCACTCGAGGACAGACAAGCCACGCCAAGCAGTCCTGGTCACTATCAGTCCAGACTGATCATGCCCAAGGCTTGGCCTCTACATTATTTTAATCAGTGGCACAGTGAGACCATCCATGGCTGACCAGTCCCATATGTGTAGAAGGTACAAAATGAAGGATGGGGATGGGTGAAGAGGACTCACTGACTACGAAGGCACTACCGAGACCCCAGACCTGCGCACAGGGGCTGTGGGCCAACTCGTAGCTGATGAGCTATGAGTGTCTTTTCAATTTTCGAGGCTTCCAGTAACTTTGGACTAGAAGAGACCAGTAGTGGACCAAAGGGGAAAGTCCTTGGTTTTAAGTGACCACAAATCAACAAACATGAACGTGGCTGCCAAAAGAAAAGCAAACGCAGTATCAGGCCATAGGCGGCAACGCTGTCTGTCCAGGGCAGGAGGAACTCAGCACACGTCCTGCAGGGTCAGGCCACACACGAGACATACCGTTCCATACTGGGTGCCAGACTCCACTCGATACGCTAACCAATGAGCCAAGGGGCCAGAGTAGGAGGTGGCTTTTGTGGATAAGGATCTGCCTCCCCGAGGGCTGCCCTGTGGCAATCAACTTCTGATAAGAACATGTATTCAGAACTGGGGGTGCAGTGGGGGGAGCACTGCCATCATGGTGCTGAATGGTATGGCTACTACAGGGGTTTTCAGCCGGGAGCAGGGCACCTTCTAGAAGGGTTGGGAAATGCTATAAGAAGAGCAAGATGTGCGCCAGACACGGGGGACATGGTAGTGAACAGATAGGTTTATGCTAGAGGGTGATGGGCAGGAGGCCAGAGATGCTAAATGCCCTGTACTTCACAGGTGACCCCCAACAGGGACACTCCCCCGAGACCCACTGGCTTGCCAAAGGAGACCTTCGTCAATTTGGGGATCATTTTCAAAGTGCTAAGCAGACATCAAACATAAGAGCTGACAGAAGTGGCACTAAAGTTAGTAACATGGGGAGGTGGGAAGGCTGGGCTTCTGCCCTTCACCCCACTGGAGGCACGCCCTGAGCAACAGCTTGCAGTCCGCCTGGCTCCGGGTTATCAGGGAGCCAGAGGCTCACGCGTGTGTGGCTCCCCGCCCTCCTCCCACCAGGGTCACCCCGTGAGGGTAGGCATTCCCCAGGGCCCCCAGCTCTGTGGGGCTGGGGTCACAACCCTAGAAGCAATGGCTGCAATTAGGCTCATGGGGCAGCGGGTACCTGGCACAGCAGGTCTGGGCCGCAGACCACGGAGACCACCGGTTTCCAGGCCCACTCCTTGCCTCTCTCCCTCCCTTCAGATCCCTTCCCCACTCTGTCCGCCCTGGACCCCGGAGCCCCTTGCTGTTGCCTCCTCTGCTCATGGTTCCCCAAAAGCTGGCCTGCCAATCATCATGGCTCTGCTTACCTGCTGAAGGGGTGTGTGTGTGTGTCTGTGTGTGTGTGTGTCTGTGTATGTGTCTGACATTGGTGCTGCTGTCCCCTTGCTAGGGCTTCTCTGCATATTCTACCAAGCTGGCTCTTCCTGTGCTCCTGCTGCACATCGCTCGGCGGGAGGAAGGCTGGGCTCAGGGAACTGAGGTCTGGCTGTGAACTTGGGGTGCCAGCTCCCCATTCCCACCACACGTAGCTGGGGCTCTGGTGATCATGGTTGGGACTGCACAGGATGACGGGAAAGCTTTCACCAGTCTCCCAGAACAGAAGAGCTCACTGGGGGCAGAGGCCATGCCTGGGTCAGGGGAAGGGCTGTGAGGAGCCAGGCCAACACCCTATCAGACACAGCGTCCCGGCCCGGGGTTAGGGAAACAGCCTTCCCAGGAGGAGGTGGCCCCTGCTCATTTGCAGGACTCTTTAACTTGGCTCCTGAATTCACACAAGACAATATTTTCCTTTTCCATCTAATCCGGGAGAATGATGGGAGAAGGGCGCTTGCACACAGCCTGGGCCAGGTCCTTGTTTGGGGACGGAACAGAGTTCCCTGCTCTGTCACCTTCATCATACAGCAGCTATGATTTATTGAGGGCTGACTATGTGCCAAGAGTTGTGCTCAGCATTTTATGTGCCTTTAGATCATTTGCTGAGGACAGAATCCTGCTAGGAAGATGCTCTCATTTTTTCCACTTTGCAAATGAGGATTCCAGGCTCTAAGAGGTTAAGGAAGCAGCCCAAGGTCGCAGTGTTCAAAGCAATGAAGCTGGGACTAGAACCCGGGCCCACCTGGGTCCTAACCACTGTGCTCTGCTCCCTTTCCCCATAAAGGCCACGGGAAGGAGGCCAGTGCATACTTCCACCCCCTCCCACCAGCTGAAAAAACAAGTGCCCCAAAACCAGTCCGGCCACTCTGACCCGGGCCTCCAGCGATGGGATAGCCCTGCCCTTGCCTGGAGCCTGAGACGCCAGCTGCCCGGCTCCACAGCCTGATCACTGTCCGGGCAGCCTGAGTTCTCCGATAGCCCCCATTCCCCGGGGAATCTGAGGTTTCCCACACAGCGGGCCCTTCCTGGGGGCTCGTCTGGACACGTCAGAGTTTGGAACACCAAGTCACCTTCAGACCCAGGCAGGCAGGACCTTTCCCTTCATGGGTCAGGGTGGAGAAGACAGGCCAAGACGTGAGTCTGTCTGGGGATCCCAGCTCAGTGGCACCATGGCACTACCCCCAGCCCTGCCCTGAGCTCCCGCAGCTGCCATGGCTTCTAGACCACAGGACTCCACTGTTGAGCACACAGCCTCAACAGCCTGCCATCGCGGGACCCCGGAACCTCTGGTATATCAATCATCAGCACTCGCCTGGTCCCTCTGGCCTGGAAGAGGAGATAGAGCCAACCCTCAGGCACCCATGCTGCATGGTGGTTCAGAAGCCCTTCTCATTCCTCTGCCCTACCCTCCAGCCACTCTGCTCTCATTTCATAGATAGTAAGTAAATATTTGAGCACTTATTAGAACAGGCACAGATCCAAGCACTTTAAAACACTTAGCTCACTGAGTCACCATGCCCTATAAAATAGGTTCTGCTATTACCCCTATTGTAGCCAGACATGGTGGCGCATGCCTGTAATCCCAGCAGCTCAGAAGGCTGAGGCAGGAGGATCTCAAGTTCAAGGCCAGCCTCAGCCACTCAGTGAGGCCCCTCGGCAACTTACAGAGACCCAGTCTCAAAATAAAAAATAAAAAGGGCTGGGGATGTGGCTCAGTGGTTAAGTAGCCCTGGGTTCAATCCCTGATATGGGGGGAAATTTTACTTTTATGTTAAAAATGAAAAATCAGGCACCTGAGATCATATATTAGTTAGTGTCGGAGCTGGGGAACAAACCCAACCTGGGCAGTGTGGCTTCTGGCACTCTATAGACAGGAAAAAGGGACAAAGATGAGCTTCTCATTACAAGAGAATCTGGGTCTAGGACACAGTCCTCCAGGCACCTGCAAAGGAAACTTCCACAGGAACGCAGAGATTCCCTGGAATGTAAGCTCCAGGAAGAGAGGACCCTGCTGCATTCCCAGAATCTAGGACATGGCCTGGCATGTAGTAGCTGCTCAACAAATACCTCTTCAACAAGCGGAAGATGTGAACTGAGATGGAGTGTCCATGCTCCGGCCCCGCCTCAGAATCTTCCAGCATCGCCTGCAGTTGGGTGGGCCTTAACCAAATGCATCAGCAACATGGTGGAGGTCTTTATCCAGCAAGAAGGGAAGGAGGTAGATGAAGCAAGGTGAGGCTCGGGCAGATGAGCCTGGATACAGAGCTGCTGAAACCGCCAGCATCCAACCAGGCAGAGCATCACGGGGCTAGGAGAAGGCAAAGGCCAGAGCTGGGGAAGGAGTGAGGCTGACAGAGTTTCCGGGAAGGGGTTCGAGGGGGCAGAGCAAGCAGCAGTGGGGCTGGGAGACGCCCCTGGGGTGATCAGAATTGTCCTTCCTGCAGGAAGGGAGCCCGGTTCCCTCCAGTGGATATACGCAGGGCAGGAAAAGGAAGGTAAAGGTGGACGGGCCTGAAACATTTACTGTTAGCTGGGCACTTTCCTCAGGGCATCCTTACACACCCTTCCTCTCCAAGGACACCCAGTTCCACTTACAGAAAGGCCGCTGTAGGATGGGGCCATATCAAATGTAGACTTGTGCTCCCGGAACTGGTGGGACCAACCTGGGGCTTGATGTGGATAGGGTCTCTGCTGTTAGTAGCAAGTCTGTGTAGATAACCGCCTCTCGGCCTCAGTTTCTCTATCTGCCCCAAACCCCACTGGCTGTGAGCACAGTCAAAGCATTCAAGGCACACTGAGTGCTGGACACATGTATCAGCAATTAGGAGGATGATCTGTACGGGTGCAGGCTGGGAGATAAGACCCTGCAGTGAAGGGAGACCCAGGAGCAAAGACCAAGGCTGGACAGGGTTGGGGGGGGGGGCTGGCAAGCCCTGGGCAGAGGCCAGAAGGGCTAGGGGGGTACGGCTCGTCCCCAGAGGACAGAGAGGGTTGTACATCTTCACTTCTCAACTGATCAAATAGCTTCTTCAGGCCACACAGGGGAGGGGCAGGTACTGTGTCCCCAGGTGTTCGCTGGCCACCTGGCGGGGACGGGGGGGAGGCATGCCTAAAGTGTCCCACCCCATCCTTCAGAAGGCCACCTCACTTGACTTCTGTGCCCCCAGGGGCCCCCAGTCACATGGATCAGTTTCCCAACCAGCCAAGCAAATTGGGCAAGTGAGGCTGAGGTCAGGAAGGGACAGAGGGCAGCTTCTCCAAACCCGAGGACCAACTCCCCTCCCAGCTGCCCCCCATTGTCTACATCATCTTTGGTCCTTGAGGCAACGTGCCCAGTGCCTGCGACCCTGAGCCAAGAGATGGAACAATCAGCCAGAGAATAGCCCAGTGTCACAGGTGGGGCTGTGGACAAAACAGCAACAAAATGCCTGTCCCTGGCCTCCCAGGACCTGGCTCCCCAGGCCATCTGCCCTCTCACAGGGACCCCTTCCTGGGGTGGGGAGTCAAGGGTGGGACTGTGGGCCCACAGGGAGTGGAGGAATTCTCAGAAGGACAGAAGATCAGTAAACCTATCACAGATACTCATCAGGCAAATATTTGCAGTTTGGGCACATTCATTCCAGCAGCTTTTAGATATTTTAAAGCTGCAACCCAGGAACAGGTGAAGGGAGGGTGGGAGACCCCAAGTGCTGGGGCTCCACGTCACCCCCACAGCAGTTTGGAGTGAGCGGGGAGGGGCTGGTGGAGCACTTGTCTGCCCAGCTGATGGGCTGGTCTTGCTCAATCTGACCGTGCACACTGGGACTGTCAGCATACCGAAAGTTTCCTGGAGACTTAAGTGTGCACCTGTCAACTCCTATTCCCAAGACAAATTAGAGACCTCTCCCTGGTCTAAGCCCTCGGTGACGGTCGCTCCCTTCCATTCTCCATCCTCGACTGACCCAAACTCTCCAACCATTTCCTGAAGGTGAACTGGGGTCTGGGAGAGGGCATGCTGGGCTTATTTTCAGATGAGGAAACTGAGGCTTTAGCACCACAGATGTCAGGTCAGGGACTCTGCGTCCAGGCCGAGCTGCCCCAAGGGTCCACCTTGGACTTTAAATAAACACCGTGCTCAGATATTCTGCTAACCCAGGCATGGGTTTTAAAAAGTTCCCCCCTACAATAAATAACTTAAAAAGTTCCCGAGGTGATGGCTATGTGAAATGGCCACCTTTAGAGGGGGTTGCTGGGGTGAGGGGACTGTGGGGTGCTGGGCTCAGGTCTTCACCTTCCGGGGCAAGGAGGGACGCTCAGGCCAGGGGGAAGGAATTCTTGGTATTTTCCTTACCACCTTCCAGCCTAACCCAGGTCACCAGGTGTGGCTCAGAGGGCACCATAGTTCATGGGCAAGGCATTGGCGGGGGTCCAGGGTGCCACCCTGATACCTGTACTAGCTGCGCTCTGCCTTTTCTTTTCTTTTTTTTTTCTTTTTTTTTTTTTTTTTTTGGTGCTGGGGATGGAACCCGGAG
The DNA here is from genome assembly GCF_048772815.1 of Callospermophilus lateralis. Taxonomy (NCBI): domain Eukaryota; kingdom Metazoa; phylum Chordata; class Mammalia; order Rodentia; family Sciuridae; genus Callospermophilus; species Callospermophilus lateralis. The sequence goes on along the minus strand of NC_135310.1, from coordinate 115,503,821 downwards.
CCTTGCATGCTAGGCAAGTGCTCTACCACTGAGCAACTCCCAGGGAAGACACAGAACTCTGGGGCAGAAATGGACCAGGGCGGGTGACTGAAGCTACTCTTTAGCTCACCTGCCTTTCCAGGTGTGCTCCAATACCTACATAGGATATTTATCATGTTTTTTAGCTGAAAGAGGGACAAATCAATTGCTGGGGTGTCAACACAGATCTGAAGACCTGGCTGGGTTCAATCGGCTCAGCCAGTAGGTTCTCCCAGAAACTTTGGTCTCTTTATCAACTTCTATAAAATGAGAAGTGACTTCTCTATAAAATGACTATGACCACTGGGGTCCCCCAACTAGGACATGGGACACCTCCCCTAAAATTCACATTTCCCTCTGCCAAAACTACGACCAGACCAGCACCCCATCCTGCCTGCACCCCCACTCCAACACAGCACGTTCAAGGAAACACATCTTTCACTTCAGAGTCAGCTTAGTGGCCACCAGGAGCCCCAGCAAGTCACACGCCCCATTCCCAGGCCCACTCAAGCCTGCCTTCTGTCTCCCCAAGGTTCTGCTCAGGCTGAAGGAAGCCCTCACTGACTACATCATCTTTGGTCCTTGAGGCAACGTGCCCAGTGCCTGTGACCCTGAGCCAAGAGATGGAACAATCAGCCAGAGGATATCCCAGTGTCACAGGTGGGGCTGTGGACAAAACAGCACCCAACCCACTGTGCTCCCAGGTCTCCTGCACAGTGGCTCACACCCACCCCTGGATTTAACCCCAGAATCCCAGTCAACCCCATCAGCTAAAGTGGAAAGTAGCAGAGCACTCCCACTCCCATCCTTGTGACACACTTTAGGGGACACTACAGAGTGCACCGGACCACAAACACTGAGACAGCTCTTAAAGGATGGCCAGGCAGGCAGCACAAGGCTGTGCTGGGTGAAGGGGTGATTCACATCCCAGGCAGGAGGAGCGAACTGCAGGAAATTTCACCAGGGTACTTTAAAATTCATGAATGATTTCTGGAATTTTTCATTTAATATTTTCAGGCTGCAATTGACGGTAGGTAACTGAGGCCCAGAAGTTTAAACATCAGGCTGAGGCAGGGGTAGGGGTGGGGAATCACTGTGCTACCATCACCCAACCTGGACTGTATGCTGACATCTATGGGGGGATGGGGGGTTGGGGTGTGGAGCTGGAAAAATACCCCAGTTTGGTCTTCCCACTCGGATTCCAGCAAAAACAGTCCTGAGCCCTGACTAGGAACTTGGGCTTACAAGCACCCCCCAGGTGATTCTCATAATTATTTCTATGCAAATGATTTTCAACTCTGCCCTTGACCCAAAAGGTTTAAGTCCCCTCCCCCAAAGTCAGCACTGGGGCACACGTGTGACTGTCCTCCGGTCAGTCTACCTCTGGGTTTCCCCAGCCCAGGCCATCTCTCAGCAGCCTCTTCGGAGCCCAGAAGCACCGTGAGGTCTCACGCTCACAGGGGTGGGCCGGTGCCAAATGGCAGCAGGTTTTCAGCAGAAGCCTCTGGGTTTCCGCCTTTCACAGGCCTGGGAGCCCTGTGCTCACTTGGGAGGGACAAAGAAAACAAGGCAGGTGACCCTGCCCCCATTGTTCTGGGCTGGGCTGGTCATTCCTCCCCCAGTAGCCGGGCAGCCCTCCCGTGAGAGCGGAGCCCAGGCGGCTCGGCAGGGACTGGCTGACCCAGGAGGGCTGCGGGTTTGGCTAAAGCAAACAGTGAAGGGCTGCTGGGGTCTGAGCGCAGGATGGGAGTCAGCAAGTGCTGGGGCACCTGGAGGGCTGGCTGGGCTGATGGACTCTGCTGGAAATCCCTGGGCCCTGGGGACACAAGGGGCTTCACAGGCCCGGGTCCCACAGCAGCATTGCCTGCCTGAGAACTGACCTCGGGAACAGGAAAGAGCCCCCTTCCTTCCAAACACACATGCCTGGAACCAGGCTCTCAAAACCCACCCCAGCCACTTCATCTTCCGAGGGAGCGGGCAGGTGGATGTCCAGTGGGGTTTAAAGATAACAGGGGCCTCTCCACCCACCTGCTGCTTCTCTGACCCCCAACTCAAAACCACTGCCCTGCCCTGAGGTGGTCGGGCCCAGGTCCCCAGCCTCGTGCTGGGGTCTGTAACCTGGCCGGGATGTTGCAACCTAGATTTATGACTTAATCCCTTCCCTGGTCCCAGAGTCTAGATCCCAGGGGTGCCTGCCACAGTAAGTGGGTGCACAGCACGAGGGACAGGCCAGCCTGCTGAGCCAGCAGAACAGCCGCCCCTGCTGCCCCCATAAGAGTGGGTCACTAGGCAGCAAGAGGCTTCCTTCCAAGGGTGGGTTAGGGCTCTGAGAAGAGGACCCTCCACTGGATTTGTCCCCTGCCTCACTGTCCTTTCCAGGCAAGATGACGACCCTCTCCTGTTCTGCTCACTCTCTTCCACGTCAAGGTTAGACAGGGAACATGGGTGAGCACCGCCCACCACATTTACCCAGCCCCTCTCACCCACAACGCCTCTGCCACGATCTCATTTGAGATGCAGGACCTTGAAGGGAGACAAAGCAAAGTGGGCATTTCCTATTCCCAAGTTGTAGATGAGGACTGGATAGGGCTAGTGTCAGGGTGAAGCCACCCTGCAGGCTGGTGACAATGCACATAGCTGAACCTGCCAGAGGCTCCCTGACTCTGAGGGTCCCTTTCCACAAAATAACCAGACTATCCATCCCCTATCCTGGGACTTGGTTGAGCAATGCCAACCAAAGTAGAGCAGGAAGGGGACAGTGGACACGGACGGTGGTGTGTTGCTGTGAGGGTTGCGCAGTCACACCCACGGATCTAACCTTGCCCGCGCCATTCAGGGTGAGCACTATGCTCATGCTCTCTACCCCAGTCCCCAGAGATGCTCTCATGATTACCCCAACCTTGGGGAGGGGTGGAAGGAGCAACCACAGGAAGTCACCAGCCACTCAAGGTTTCTAAAAACAGCCCTCGGAGCAGGCCACAAAGGAGGTCTCAGGAACTGCTGACTCACCATCTCCCTCTCCAGGCTGACAGCCTGAGGGAGCTCTGGCTCACCTGCAGGCCGGCCACCCTGTCCAGGGCCTGCCTGCTTCCCCCCATCCTCCTGAACCTAGGTCTGCACCGAACACACAAAATGGCCAGTCACTATAAAATGTCCAATTAGGGGCCCTCCTTCCATAAGCAGCTTGAGGGCACAGGAGAAAGGCCCTGGCTTCAGAGCAGACTGGCCTGGACTCCAGTGTCCACTAGCTGGCCACCTAGGACATGTCCTGTCACAGCTCTGAACTTAACTTTCCACATCTGGAAAACAGGACAATGACTTCCCCAGGCTGGGAACCTGATTAGAGGTATGGCGCCCCTTGGTGCTGGGCACACAGGGCTGGCTGTGGATGTGAGTACTAGGAAGAGGGTGGGATGTGGCCATGGTTGCTCATATAGAGAACTAGGGGTCTGGGGGCACTTTGCCCTGAGGATCTGTGCCCGCTGCAGAGGTCTCCAGAGCTGGCTGTGGGCGGCGACGCCTTCCTCCCACCTCCCACTAACCACCCACTAACCAACTGAACAGGACTTGGGACAGCCCTCCAGCTGGGCACTTGTCCACCCCTGTGCTTTTTGCTTCAATCAGGTCTCAACCCCGATATCTCCTGGAGCCACCCCACCCTGGAGGGGCAGTGCACACCCGCCCCTCCCCAGCCCTTTATTCCACTGCACTCCACGCTACCTGATGTCCACGCAGCATTTGGGTACCCCGGCCTGCTACTCTCCCCTAAACAGACCAGAGGCAAAGACTCCACTCGTTCACGGCAGAACCTGGCACTAGCTGGTGGTGCATATTTGCAGTGAACAGTGGGGTTTCCAAGATGTCAGTCTGTCTGCTTGGGCATGACCTGGGTGCTGGTGTTATGTGCTCTGGCTCCTTGCCTGAGGCAGGTGGGGAGCCCTGATGGGTACAGGCACAGAGGGGGTAATGCCTGCTCCAAGCCCCAGAGGTCCTAGCCCTGGTGAGTCAGCTCCCCTGTGGACTTTGGAACCAGATTCCAGAGGAAGGAGACAGTGGGGAGGGGAGGCACAACAGGGGAGTGGGTGGCAGTACAGGAGATGTCATGGTGGTTGGAAATCCAATGGCCACAGGTCTTCCCAAGCATGACACTGCATCTTGCTCTCCCAGCAGGGGTGGGAAGGGAGAGTGCTGGGACTGTTAGGTGAGTCTGCTCTGCTGGGAACAGCTACCGGCCTTGGGCAGCCCTGCTGGGGGTTCTAAGGGCAAGGCTCCCCAGGGCCAGCGTTCCCTGTTCCCACCTCCCTGGGAGGATGCCAGCTCCTGACCCCTCCACATTCCCCACTGCCCTCTGGAGTGTCAGCCAGTCCACCTGGTGCCCTTGGGAATGCCTGAGATAACCTGACAACTCCCTCCCACCCGGGGGCCTCTTGGCTGCTCTTCTCTCCCTTGGCCTGTGGCTGGCAGCTTGGGGTAATAAGTAACTACCCATCCTCAATTATTAAGCCTACTCATTTATTATAATTTGTTTAAGATGACCAAGTGGTTAGAGTGTAAAATGCTTTGCTAATTATAAAAGTGAAGCCCAGAGGGGTACTAGGTGGTGGCATTAATCCTGTCCTAGAAGGGCAGCAAGTGTCTCTCTCTCTTTTTTTTTTTTTTTAAGAGAGAGTGAGAGAGGGAGAGAGAAAGAAAGAATTTTTTTTTTTAATATTTATTTTTTAGTTATCGGTGGACACAACATCTTTGTTTGTATGTGGTGCTGAGGATTGAACCCCGGCTGCACGCATGCCAGGCGAGCGCGCTACCACTTGAGCCACACCCCCAGCCCCAGCACGTGTCTCTTCTCCTAAGAAAGAATCCCACTCCCCAGCCCCCAGGAGGTATCTGGGGGGCTGGTCTCATCTACCCGCACCCCAGGTGTGATCTTGCCCCTGTCCTCAACAAAGCTCCCTACAGGATGCTCATGAGAGCCAACCACCTGTCACAAAATCCTTCCTTATTGTCCCACTCTAACACAAACCCCCGGCTCAGTCCAAGTCCATTTCCTCTGGTTCAGTCTCCAGCTGGAGACGGGCGACAGCTGGCCTCCATCCTCCCTGGAATAAATTGTACAAGAAACTACCGGCAGCCTAGCACGGGCCTTCGGCATCGATGATGCTCCTGGCGGGTGGGGGAGTTTTCTACCTCAATGATCCCCAAATCCCAGACTCGACTTCCCAGAAGACAGTGTCACGATGACAGGCAAGAGCTGACACAACTGTGGCCTATGGCCCCAAAGTCCCTGGGCAAGGTGCAAAGGCAGTTCTGCCCTAAAGTGCAGACAGACTCCTCTTCTCAGATCCCAAACCACAACAGTTACATCAGCAGCTCTGGCCACAGGAGACCCTGTCTAGAGATAAAAGGGACAAAGAGGATCCCCCAGAGTGTAAGAAAAGAGGGGGCCCTGATACATGTGGCTGCTGCACACCTGACCCTTGGCCGCTGGCTAGCAGGTACGTCAGAGAGCAGAGGGGCCAAGCAGGCGCAGCCGTCTCAACCTTACAGGGACGGTCCCCACCCACCTCCCATCCCTGGCAGCCTGGGGTGTGGGATGTGACCGTGGGATGTGACCAGGGTGAAGCAGCACAGAGCTGTTCTGTGCTGGAGGTGTGGAAAAATACAGGCAGGCTTTCCTAGGACAGAAAGGCTGAGTCAAGGTGAGGGGCGTGGTGGGGTTGGAAGAGCCTCCCCCCAACCTGGGGCCCAGACCAGGGACAGACAACAGGAAATGGAAACTCTCCTGGCCTGGCACAAGGATCTTGACTGAGACACAGCCACGTTGCATAATGCAGGGAGCAGAAGGGGTGAGGACAAGAACTGAGCCTCCGACACCTGCATCCCCCCTGGTTCCATGAAGGCTGTGGCTGTAAGTGGGAAAGCTTCCCACGCCTGCAGGACCCCTCCAAGAGCCTCCCCGGCCTGGCAACCAGAGGACCGCACAGCAGCCGGGTGTGTCCGTCCGCACAGGTGGGCAGCTGCCTAGATCCTCAGACCACGGCCTCATTTCTTCATTTGTAAAATGGGAATCCTGCCACCTCCCACCAAGTCTCTGAGTTACGGCAAAGGATCAGCGGAGAGCACAGAGCATGGGCAAACCAGGGTGGCCCTCCATTTGTGAACCTGTAGTTTTCAGACCTTAGGGGCCTGGCGGGTAGAGGTATGTTGTGGGGAGAGGGGAGGCTGAAAGGGGAGGCTGAAAGAGAGGCCAAGTAAATGCCGCCAGGTCTCCAAATCACCCAGGGGGACCACAGAATGGGACCCATCTACCCTCAAGTCTGTGCAGCGAGGCTCCTTGTCTAGCTAAGGGCTAAAACAATGACCCAGTAGTGACCTCCAGGACAGAGCCTGCCTTCTTCTGGTCCCCTGGCTCCCTCCCCATGTGTACAATGGGGCCCCTGGTCACTTTCCAGAGACAGTGTGGGGACCAGAGAGCTAGATGGGAGAACAGGGGTTGTCTTTACCTACATTCTCCACAGGGATCTCTGGGCTCTTGACCTCTCTAGAGGGTCAAAAGTGCAGCTCTGGGCTGGGGATGTGGCTCAAGCGGTAGCGCGCTCGCCTGGCATGCGTGCGGCCCGGGTTCCATCCTCAGCACCACATACAAACAAAGATGTCGTGTCCGCTGATAACTAAAAAAAAAAAAAAAGTGCAGCTCTGCTGGCCAGCTGCAGATGCCACATCTGGCCAGGCACCAGCACCCCCGCCCATGCACACAGCAGCCCATTTGACCTATTCAACCCAAAGAGGAGATGACCAGAGCCAATGACAAGCGTTTCGCACCCGATGCAGCAGCATGGGGCAGGGTCAACGGATTCATTATTTGCTGATCACTGGCCATGTGCCCATCTGTAGGCAAAACAAAGAAGGACAAGGCGCAGGCCCTGCCAGGAGGATGTCCCTAAGTAACAAGAAGCAGGTGGCAGAGGGCAGGGTTATGAGACAGTGGAAGACAGCACGGGAGGGAAGTAGGCCACCCAACAGTGAATCCAGGACAGTCTCCCACCAACCCTCAGGGCTCCCACCAAGCCCCTTCCAAATTCAAGCAACAGGGCCGGAAGCCCAAACCCAGGAGCCACTGAGGCTCAAAAGACAACAAACCAGGATAGAATAGTCACCAGGGAGACGCTCCCCCACACTAAAAACTAGGCCCACCTCCCCTCCTCCCTCTCACCGTGGGAGCTCCACCTTCCCCGGTCAGAACCCACCACAGACCCTGAACACAACCCAGACAGCCCTGGAAATCTGAGCAATGGAGGAAAGATGTCTTCATAGCCCTGTCCTGCAGGGGAGAGGCCCCCATTTAGCAGGCAGACTCACCCCGTGCCCCTCAGGAACCATGAGCAACAGGCTTTCCTCCTGGGATTGGGCCCAGGGGTGCTTCACGCGGGGTGTTGAGCTGGGGGGCAGTGGCAGGCACTTAGAAGGAATTTGGAAGCCACGAGTAGCAGGTTGGACCTGCGTGCACAAGGACTCTGGATGGCCTGGCGCCACCTCAAAGGGAGCCCAGGCTCTGATTTGGGTGTGCTGGACTGTTCCGCACCTTCCACAAAAGCCCACTTTCTACCAGCCCCGTGGGTGTGTCACCTAGGAGGGGGTCCTTAGCACAGTACCTTCCTCACCCCAAGGCCACCAGCCCTCCTCTCTCCCAACCAGAATGTGACTGCGAGATGATAAGGCCCCCAGAGGAGCCAGGTGTGTGGCACGACAAACAGCAGGTTCCAGTCTGCTATGGTCAAGAATCCAGGGGTCTCTCCTGCTGGAATCTAGTCCCCAACAGTGGGGTATTAAGAGGATGACTATTCTGACCGTGGTATTCAGAGGTGGGGTCCTTGGGAAGTAATCAGGATTAGATAAGGTCACGGGGTAGAGCCACCATGATTAAATCTTGGTGGCTTTATAAGAGAGATAGGACGGACACACAGACACTCCCTGTCTCTCTCCATGTGCTGGATGCCCTGTGCTCCCTCACGACTCTGCCAGCAAGACCATCACCAGATGCAGCCTCTTACCTTGGATGTCATTGTGAGCCAAAATCAACCTCCTTTTTATTTTTTTTGGAGCGGGTATCAGAGATTGACCCAGGGATACTTAACCACCGAGCCACATGCCCAACCCTTTTTATTTTTTGAGATAAGGTCTTACTAACTTCCTTTAGAGCCTCACTAAATTGCTGGGATTACAGGCATGTACCACCATGCCCAGAACAACCTCTTTTCTTTATAACGTACCCAGTCTGAGGTTACTGTGTTATCAGCAACAGAAAATGGACTAACACACTGTCTAATTGAACTCTTCACAATAAGAGAACGCTCACCTGTGCAGTCTCACGTGGCTACTGAGCACTTGAAACCTGCCAGGACTGAGGAACACGATGTTCATTTGATTCATTTCAATTAAAAATTAAATAGCCCCAATAATTAGTAATATTATATTAAACAAAGCCCAGAGCAGCGCCCTGGGAGGGCCATCTACACCAAGCACATCCTACCTGAATCCTCCCCAAGCTCAGGTCAACCCAAGCCTCAGGCACAGCCACTCCTGACTCTGAAAGTCACAGATGCTCCCCGGCTGTTTCAAATCTTGCCTGTGCTCATGTTTTCTGTTAATGGAAAGGATGGGGCAAGGCTCCTTGGGCCCACAGGGCTTGGTTGAGCTGGACGCACACAGAAGCCAAGACAAGACTTTTCTGGGGGCCTCTGGGGACCCCTCCCTTGTGCAGAAGGCTGGGGAAGCACATGCTGTGCTTGGCCAGTGTCAGGCTGGGTGCCCAATCTCAAACCTCCTGCTCTGCAGGCCAAAGGCCCAGCGGTTCCTCCAGTTTCCAAGATGCCATGCCTCAAAGTGTCCATAGCACTGCTGAGGAGCAAGTCACCACTCTGTAGCTAACCTGAGAGACCACGACACACTGTTCAGTGACTGCTTAAGCGGTTTGAGTTTACAGAATACTTTTTTTTTTTTTTTTTTGGTACCAGGGTTTGAACCCAGGGGGCACTCAAACACTGGGTCATATACATCCCCAGCCCTTTTATTTTCTATTTAGATTGGGGTCTTGCTAAGTTGCTGATATTGGCCTCGAACTTCCTTCCAGAGCTGCTGGGATTATAAGTGTGCACAACTGCACCGGCCTCTGAGTATATTCTGTTAAAACCATGTTTTTGTGTGCTTTGTGTACCTCATACATTAAAAATAAACAGTGTATAAGTGGACACATATATGCATTCATTTTATCCTTTAAAGAAGTGGAGTTTTTTGTTATAAAAGCAAAACAACCACATTACAGAAAATGTGGGAGGCACAGAAATTCTTCAATAACCTGTCTCCCCAACTTGGTCCTGCCTGGCTTCTGTTTTTAAATTGAGTTTCCATGACTCAATGCTAACAGAGAACCGCACACTTTAACTTGCACTTTATTTCTGCTTTCCTTAACCCCCACCCACACCTTGTTTTTATAATTTGAAGTCTGGCTCCTACCTCAGACCCTCTTTGAGAATCATTGAAGGAAAACTGCCCCCTCCCACACCGTGCCTGGGACAGCTGGTGCACCAAGGCCCTGCCTGCCTGTTTAAGGGTCTCCTGTACCCCAGCCAGAGCCCAGTGATTCGATCAACGGATGCTGATTAAATCATGTGCCCGGCGCCCTGGGGAAGAGGCGAGCAAGACGGAAAACTGCCTTCAGGAGGCTCAGCATACGGGAAAATGTAACACAGGTACGCAGCAGTGGGGTGCACCTGTAATCCTAGTTCCTCAGGAGACTGAGGCAGGAGCTACTCAACGGCCTAAGCAGCAACGAGACCCTGTTGTTGGGGCTGGGGATACAGCTCAGTGGTAGAGCACCCCGAGGTTCAATCCCAATAACAGGAAAAAAAAGACATATATGGCGACCCCCAACACAGAACAAAGGAGAATGGCTCAATCATGTACAGCTTGGAGGCATATTCTCAAGAGAGATGGTGTCAAAACGAACAAGTCCCCAGTGGGTTTGATGAGCACTGGAACCTTCTAGAACCGTACCCAAAAGTACCCTCCATGACCCTGAAGTAGCCCTATCTCAGCCCCAGGAGCCACACTCCAAAGGAGGTGCTGATGTACTTTCACCAGGCAACCTATGGACCTGTCCACACAGAGAACGCCATGTCCCTGCCAGGAGGGCCTGCAAGATGAAGGGTGAGGGGTGCGGTCAGCCCCAGAGCGCACCCTAGGTTGGGGAGAGCCGGGCCAGGCAGGGCCCCGCGGGGAGGCCTGGGGGTGGCTTCCTGGATTGGAGGAGTAAAGGAGAGCTGCATCTGTGCTGCCTGAGTTTGGGGTGGCTGGGAGAGAGGGCAGAGGAGAAGCCAGCTTCATGGCTCCGGACATTCATTAATAATTACCCTCTAGGTTTGGGATCCAATGGGCCACAAGTCAAAGGCCTTGTGGGGAGGGCTGGACTGCACATGGGCTCCGATAGGTAAGGGCCACCCAGACAGCGGTGGGGGCCAAGGAAGGAATCTGCAGACCCAGGGTCAGGAAAACCTCCCCTAAAACAGTCCCAGCCTACAGCGACCTCCTGCCCGGGAGCCCCCAGGTCCCTCCCCGTATGCCTGGTCCCTAGTGAATCCTTAATATGCAAAGCACGGTGACACCCCCCACCACAAACACACGTTAAGGCCCCACCAACCTCAAAAGTGTCAAGTGTCTCCCTTAATTCCTACCACCCTTAAGTGAGCACTGGACACACAGCTGGCCCTCAGGTTGGGATTTTTGTTTTCTGTTAAACACACCCAACAAAAAAGATGGAATGCTTCGCAGATTTGTCTCATTGGCAGTGACCACGTGAGTCCTCTCTGTATTGCCCCAACGTCAAGTATATGTGCTGCCAAAGTGAGCAGGGCACTCGGTATTTAGTGGCCTCCGTAAGCAAGTCCTTGGCTCAGAGAGAGGTGCAGTGACCTTGCCTAGCCACAGAGCAAGCCTGCCCAGTAACTGGCTGTGTTCTAGGCCCCCAAACGTGGGTGAGCTCAACTCATGGGGCCGCTGATCCAAGTGGACACTGATCCAGGGCTGGGCTAGAGTGGCAGGGGAAAGGCGGGGTGCTGAAAAGTCATGAATCAGGACACCCTCCCTCTTCCTGCCACCCTTGAGCGGGGAGAGGGTGCTGACAAGACACCAGCCTGTCCCATTCAGCCCACTCAGCACTCATCCCCCAGGGAGGGGCCTCCACCGGGTGCTGCAGAGGACAGGGTTGCCGAGAAGGGAAGGGCACCCTTCCAAAGCCAACACGGGCAGGATGCATTCCATTCCCAGGCCGGGGGTGAGGGTTTTATTTGAACAGCAGTGATGAGCAGGTATGAGACTGACATCTTTCTCCTCTGGAGTCTGTAAACAGGTGCCCACTCCATTTCGCACCAGGGGACACAGGTGGAGCAAGAACCCTTGGTGAGGCACAAAGAGAACCCTTATCAAAATAAACACCCACGAAGGGCCCTCGGGAGCCCTCAGCATGCTACAAACTAGCCTACCTGTCCCTGGCCACGCAGAAGAATCTGGACAGCAGAGATCCCCAGGGGAAAGGGAAAACTACAGCAATTCCCTCCCAAGATGCAGACCACACTCTAGCCAGGGTGGAAACATGTCCAAAGGGTGGGTTTAGCTGACAACGAGCTGGCAGAGCATGTGGAGACCCAGCAACCACAGCTTAGTGAGAGACAGCTACGCCTCCCTCCAGCTCTGTAACTCTTAGGGTTTTCAGTCTCAGGATCCTCTGATCCACAGACTTGTCAAGGGGCAGGAGGTAGAAGCAGTGGGTAAAGGGAGGGGCCCCTTATGGCTATAAGGAAAGTGGGAGGCCTGGAGGGGAGAACACAGTTGACAACCCCAACTCTTAAGCTGTGGCACCCACTTACACAACCAAGGTTTTTCTGCTTTAAAACTTTTCACTTTTGCCAGGTGTGGTGGACCAAGCCTGTACTCCCAGTGACTTGGAAGGCTGAGGCAGGAGGATGGCAAGTTCAAAAGCAGCCTCAGCAACTTAGTAAGGCCCCGAGCAACTTAGCAATATCCTTTCTCAAAATATAATATAAAAAGGGCTGTGGATGTGGCTCAGCGGTTAAGCACCCGTGCACGCATGCGGACACACACATGGACACACACCCACCAACCAGCATTCAATCCCCAGTACCACCACCACCAACAACAACAACTTTTCATGCTCAAAATGGCAAGTAGTCCATAATGGTCCACATAGCCAGGAAACAGCACTTTGGTATCAGAAATCCCAAGAATGAACAGCACAGTACTCCTCCAAGGATCCAGAAAGCAAGCCCACGGTGCACTTCATGCTGGGAGCAGTGGGTCTCCAGGGGAGGAGCTTGTGGCCTAGCTGAATCCTGAAGATAAGGTGGCACATGCCTGTAATCCCTGCAGCTTGGGAGGCTGAGGAAGGAGGAGCACAAGTTCGAGGCCAACCTTGGCAACTTACAGGAGACACTGTCTCAAGACAAATTTAAACAAAAGAGGGCTGGGGACATAGCTCAAAGGTAGAATGTTCCTGGGTCCAACTCCCAGTAACACAAACACACACACACACACACACACACACACACAGTCCTTAAGTCTGGCCATAATGTAGACATTATGGTGCCTAAATGAGAGGCAACTTGGCAGGGTGTGGGCTCTGGACCCAAGGTCTGGGTTCAAGCCACTCACTAGCTGTGTGACCTTGACTGTTATTTAACCTTCCGGCCTCCATTGCCTTATCTCTTACAGTTCATTTCCGCTGTGTGGCCACAGTGCCTGTCTCCTTGCCAACCCCAACCCCAACATCATCTGTCACCGGCACACATAAACTCAAGTTCTTGGTAAGAGCTGAAACTGGCCCTCATGGTGTGGGGCTGTAGAACACCTCTCCTCCTGAGGGAGATGGCCTCCAACATCTCCCATCTGCCCTGAGCCAACAGCATCAGGGTAAGAAAGAGGTGAGCTCACAGATAGCAGGGTCCAAATCACTTGGGAGGCCCTGCAAGGTCTTCGGCTCTGAGTCTAAGGGAGGAGACGACTAAAGGTTTTCCATTTTGAGGGTTATGATCTGACCATCGGGGTCCCGGCTACTGAGCACAACGAGAAGACCCAACAGCTGGTGTGACAATCACCTCTGACTGACTGACCTCCTCTTTGGGGCCACTGTTCTGTAAGTGCCCCACCAGCTCTAATTGCTCCTTTATTACTCTTCCCCCACCCTGGTGGGCAGGGTAGCCTTGGACAGTTGCGTAACCTCCCCCAAGATCTGGGCCTTGGCTCCAGGAGGCCGGAGGCTAGTCAAATAACCACTAAGCTCCCTCCAGCCTCGCATTTTTATGATCTGCTGCCTGGGAGAGGTGCCCTGAGCACAAGCCACCCCTGCAACCTCCGAGAAGGGATGAAGGCACCAGCCAAAAGTTCCTGGGGCGCAGACTCACAGGGAGCAGAGTCCAGTGGGGAGAAACTCCCCGGGGAGCAGAGGCCTCAGTCAGATCTCTTCTGCCTGAGGCTCCAGTCGGCCCAGAAAAACATCCTTCTTTCTGAGCCTCTGGCTCACCAGTTTCATCTTCTGCCTCTTCTCCCAGAAATCACCAGCCGTGGGGAGCCGCTCAGGATCACGAGGTGGGGTGTGTCTTCATATCAGGTCAGGATATGAAGCAGGCCAAAGGGGTAATGTGGGCAGAAATTGCTGTGACCCCAAAATGCCATCAAGGCAATTTTAAAAGGGATTAGAAATAGGATGGGAAACGGTTTAGCAGAAACTGGCCCAGAGCCTGGACCCTCCCGCAGTGCTACAGGACTAACCTGAACCCTGCACCCAGTCCTGCCCGGCTTCGTCACTCCTAACAGAGCCTCGGTTTCCCATCTAAGAAACGGAATGGCATCCCCAGTCAGGCCCACAGAAGGAAGATCTTAAGGGTCTACAGAGACCCTTGGCAACACAGACACAAAACCTGCACATCTGCAAGCTTCTTAGAAGGCTGTGGGTGTTGTCACCCAGTGCTGCAGGTAACACCCTGCACACACGTCCACTCCCTCCCTCCAGGATGGGCCAGGAGCTATCAGCTAAGGAGCTGCCCACCTCCCCTGCAAACAGTGGGGGCCTTCCCCTGGCTCCTCCTGGACAGTTCTGAGATCAAACAAGGGAGGGGTGCAGGCATGCTTGGCCTCCTGGGCTCCTGCATCTGCCCTCTTGGTTCTGCAGTATGCAGTCCAGGGAAGGTCCCTAAAAGGCAGGAGGAACCAGGCCTCATTCTGCTTGCAGTGGTCCTCAAACAGGCACTGTGTGCCTAGTACATAGTATGTGCTTAGTAAATATCTTACTAAGCACTTAGTAAATATCTGAGTGGAGACTGGCTGTTTACTAACTTAAGGTCCTTGAAAGCAAGGACCACAGCTCCCCTCCAGCACCCAGCCCAGGACCTAGGACAGGGACCTGCTAACAACTCACATGTACTGCCAGGGCCTTCTTCAAGGATGGGAAAGGAATTTGGGGGAAATTTGCAAGACAAGGGATAGAGGTGGGGGGAAGAAAGGTTTCCGAGATTATCAGAACCAGATGGGGTGGGAGCTTGGGGGGATGAGGCTGGTAGGGGAATGGGGGCAGGGTGGAGGGGGGGAGTGGTCCTGGAGGTAATCAGACCCAGACAGGACCCCCTCCATCAGGGAAAGATGGCAATGAGCTGCAGGTGGCACTGCACAGCTTTTTCTCAGGATCTTCACCTCTCACACAAAGGTGGAGCAACTAGCCCCCCTCTTCAAATTCTAAGCACACAGAAGCAATAAAGAGATGGAAATGCTAATGCCCTGATTTGATGATTACACACTGTACACATGTATTAAATTGCCATACTGGATCCCATAAATATATACGATTATTACATGTCAATTAAAAATAAGAAAGCCTATCCTTACCCAGCCCCACCAGATGTGCCTTGAAGGGGAGTAAATTTTCAGCACCTCCCTCTTTGAACAATTCAGAGCTCGTAAAACTAAGGGCCAGAGTCTGGGCCTAGATCACCTGGCTTAATCCACTGGGCCTTGATCTTCGAAGAGGCTCAGTCCCTTCCGACTTTGCGTCCCCCTTGGCCTAGTACTATAGCACCCAGGCACAACAGACCACAGAGTAATACTAAAACCACATCCTTACTAGGCAGCTCTGGGGAGCTGGGCCTCATAACATAGGCCCAAGGACAGGGAGACATGGCCACTGCCGTGCCAGGTTCTTAAGTCTCGTGCCAGGTTCTTAAGTCTCGCTAGGCATGCAAAGTCTTAAGTCCTGAGAGGTAAAATCCAGCCAAGGTCACAAGGCACAAACCAGTAGGTAGGTAGAACTGGGATCCAGGGTAGAACCTTTCTCTACACTACGGTTCAGAGGAGGGCTTCCCACCCCCAGCCACAAGTACAGTCCACATAGAGCAATGAAGAGCTCTATGGTTTCACCCCTCTAGATGTGGCCAACAAGGCCCCGGGCAATCCACTGGGCCAGGCTCCGGGCTACACAATCAAGCAAGGCCGGTCCTGCCACCAAAAAAGCTTCTCTCCAAACGTGGGGCAAGTGTCCCCCCTCGTAGGAGGGGCCTGGTTAAGCAGCTGCAGACAGATTACAGGGGGGCATGGGAGGTGACACATTTAAGCAGTGCACAATCCTGCTTAAATGTTTCAGCAGGAAACCTAAATATTTAGATGGAAGAGAGGAAAAAGAATGTACATTTCAAAGCCAGTCAAGAGTCCTGACTACCCAGAGCTCTCTGAGAAGGCTGGTGGTATCTGTCCCCAAGGAGAGCTCAACTCTGACCTCAGATCCTGCAGAACCACCATCCAGGGAGAGTACTGCTGAGGTCCTCTGGACCCAAGAATTCTCCAAAAACGTTTAACCAAGGTTTGGGCCTGCAGGGAGGAAGGATAAACCTTTCCCTATTTTCAGACATGACCATAACTCTTTTGGGGAGCAAGTTGTGGATTAATTTCAAGAAATGGAAAATGATGGGTGACTCTACAAGGGGAGAACTTGTGGGTTTTCTTATCCTACCTTTCCCCTATCTCCAGATTAGGAGCTCAACAGTGGGATCTGCAGGGAGGTATCAGGGACAAGGCGCTCAGGAAAGTGGGGCAGAGGACAGCAGCTAATATTTAGGGAGCCCTGTTACATGCCCCAGGCGTTCTGTCTGACATATCCACACATTCTGTGGGCACGAGGGAGAGGCCCTACTACTGTCCCTGTTCAGAGTTGAGACAATGTGCTCGAGGGCACCCTGCTCACTCCCTGAAAGCACAGCTCTGTGCAACTTAAATCACAGAGGACACCACACAGCCCTGCACCTTTGTTCTGCTTTATCCACCTTCACTGCCAGGTTATGAAGACCTTGTTTTCCTAACTGTAAGGTCTTGGGCAAGTTCTTCAACCTCTGTGGACTATTCTTTTTTTTTTTTTTAATATATTTTTTAGTTGTAGGTGGACACAATATCTTTATTTTTATGTGGTGCTGAGGATTGAACCCAGTGCCTCATGCATGCTAGGCAAGCGCTCTACCTCTGAGCCACAACCCCAGCCCTCTGTGGTCTATTCTATAAGATCACAGAACCTGCTGCAGAGGGCGGCTGCATGGGAATTCAATGTGACGAAGCACATCAACAGCTACATGGTCACCGCCACGAAGTGCGTGATAATCATTGGCTCCTATCACCCTTCTCTCTGCCCAAGACTGTCATCCCCAGCCCCTGGCTCTTCCTCCACACATGGACTGGACCAAAGGCTGAGCCGGCAGGCAGGGTTCAGTGTCAGTGCTCTGACCTAGGTAGGTCACCTGGCCTGCATTTTCCTGTATGGTGGAAACCGCAAGGTCTCCTAGCCTGCAGGCCTGGTTCTAGGAGACACAAGTAACATGCCACCCAATGCTTGGTGCAGAAGGCACCCACAGAATGCTCACAGAACCACCAGCCACACTCATTAAGTCCAAGAGTAAAAATCTATCTGTGTGCCCATTACCCACGGCAAGCTCCTAACAGCTCATAGGAAACAGTCTCCAGATTAGGGGCTCCCTGAGGGCAGAGGCTGGGTTCTGTTAGGAGCCAGGTCCCTAAGAGGCCATGGGTTTCTTCTCCAGGCTTCAGGAAACAGGAACTGAACCCTCCACAGCCCAACAACCTTTGCTGGTGTCCCCGGCCCCCACCATCTGCAACCCATCACTCATCACTTCAAACTGGATTTCCCCTCGTTTCACCACCAAGGCCCAATTTCCTCTCCCTGGCTGGACTGAGCTGAGGGGGAAGACCCTCCGGTCTTTGGGGCTTCATGACACAAAAATGACAGTCAGCAGGGAGGGCCCCCTCTGTGCTTCCACCTCCACTTCGTTCAGGTCTCTGAGTTTGGGGGACAGGGTATCTCCTCACCAAAAGCCTAGAGGCCTCAGGAAGCAGAGCAGAGCTGGGCACACCACCTGCGCGTGGACAGTCAGGGCCAATACAGGAAGGCCACACCGGAGGGAGTCTTAGGACAGATGAGGGCCTGGGGGGACCTCCAGGGGGTCATGGTAGGGAGAGAGGTAACATAATGGAAAGCTGGGGTGAGAGGGGTGGGTCCTCTGAGGCTCTATGGGCTTTCTGGGAAAACCCACACTCCACCACAGCAGAAGGAGAAAGGAAGGAGGAGAGTCCTTATCACAACACACAGGGGTGAAGGATCAGCCCACACAAGTGCCATTAATTTAGGGTTGAATATCCCACTTTTTTTTTTTTTTAAGTTGCAAATGACTGCGAAGTTAGAGGGAACTTTCTGAAATGTTATCCATTCCCCTACTTGAAAAATGCTAAAATCTGAAGGAGTTCAAATTCCTTGGCTAAACCCAGAAGGGCTTCGTCATCTGACCCTTACCTCCCTGGCATGGGGCTGTAGCCCAGCAGGACCATGATGCAATATTACACCTCCCAGGGGGCTATGGGAAAGGAGCCACCGCCCCCACTTCTTTTTCTAGTTCTTTAAAAACACTCAGTTGATAGATACCCCAAAGTGAGACTGCTGCATAATTTGGTAGTTGTATTTCCAGCTGAAGAGCCACCATACTGTCTTCCACAGGCGTTATTCCATTTTACACGTGAAAAGACAAATACTGTGTGACTCAACGTACATGAGATAGCTGAAGCAGCCAAATTCACAGAAACAGAAAGTAGAATGGTGGTTACCAGCAGATGGGTGGAGAAGGAAAAGGAAAATTACTGTTTAATGGGTATCGTTTTAGTTAGGCAAAATGAAAAAGGTCTTAGAGGTCTGCTTCACAACAATGTGAACAGAATTTAACACTACTGAACCAGACAATTAGAACTGATTAAGACAGGAGAATTTGTTTTATACTATAAAAAAATTCAGTCAGAAGTTGGGGATATAGCTCAGTTGGTAGAGTGCTTGCCTTGCATGTACAAGCCCCTGAGTTCAATCCCCAGCACCACCAAAAAAAAATTCAGGCGGGCCCGGTGGCACACTCCTGTAATCCCAGCAGCTCAGGAGGCTAAGGCAGGAGGATCATGAGTTCAAAGCCAGCCTCAGCAACTTAGCAAGGTCTTAAGCAACTCAGCCAGATGCTGTCTCTAAATAGAATATAAAAAAGGGCTGGGGATGTGGTTCTGTGGTAAAGTGCCCCTGGGGTCAATCCCTGATATAATAATAATAATAATAATAATAATTATTATTATTATTATTATTATTATTATTATTATTATTCAAGGCTGAGAGTGTAGCTCAGTGATATGGTATAGCATTTATCTAGCATACCCAAAGTCCTGGGTTTGATTCCCAGAACCAAGAAGATCTAGGAAGGTCTTCCTTATTCTTTGCAATACCACCTAGAAATCTGCCTCGGCTGTCATGGCCCTCCCCACCACAGAGCAGAGAAGAGCATCTCAGAGCAGCAGTCCTAGATAGGTTGAGCAGCTCTACTCCAAAATCCAAAACTTTTTGATACCAGCGTGACATCACAACTGGAAAATTTCACACCTGACCTCAGGGGTTGGATCACAGTCATGCAGGTACACTAAAAATAGTATATTAAATTATACTTAGTCTATGTATAAGTTATAAAAGAAACAAATGAATTTCATGTTTAGACTTGGGTCCTGTCCCCGGGATATCTCATTATGTATGTGCAAATATTCCAAAATCTGAAAAATCCTAAACAAGTATGATCCCAAGCATTTCGGATATAGAAAACTCAAAACTGTAGCTGGGTGTGGTACTGCACGCCTGTAATCCCAGAGACTCAGGAAGTTGAGACTCGAGGCCAGCCTCAGCAACCTAGTGAGGCCCTCAGCAACTTAGTGAGACCCTGTCTCAAAATTTTAAAAAATTCTTTGAAGAGGGTGGGTGGCACTGGAGATTGAACCCAAGGGTGCTAAACCCCTGAGCTATATCCCCAGCCCTTTTTATTTTGAGTCAGAGTGTCATGTGATCCTCCTGCTTCATCCTCAAGTCACTGGGATTACAGGTGAACCTAGCATCAAATAAAAAAATTTTAAAGGGCTGAGAATGTAGCTCAGTGGTAAAGTGCCACTGGGTTCAGTCCCTAGCACCAAAAACAAAACAAAACAAAAAAAACTCAACCTGTGGTGGCAACTAACTCTTTCAGAGTACAACTTTAAGCAAGCTCTGGTGTGTGCGTCCTCAGAGGCTACCCCATAACCACCAGAGCCTGGGCTCTGAAGCAGCTGGAGAAAGATCCCTGCTGGGGGCACAGGTCCCAACCCCATCAAGCCCTCCTTGGGGAGGACAGGCTATTGCCCTCTGCTTTACTCCAGGCATCCAGGGGAACTCAGTGAAATCTCCTGAGATTTATCTCTGGCCCCTCCACTCCCAAGGGAACCCTGGAAGGAGGCAGACCTATGTCCTGGGCTTCCCTACGTCACCTACCTCATTCTCTCCATCACCTCTGCCCACTGGCTCTTGTGGAACCTCTCAGAGACAGCATCCCATGGGTAGGTACAAACAGTCTTGAGGGCTCCTCCCCAGAGCTGGGGACTTCCCTGTCCCCGCCCCCCAACACAATCACACACAGTTTAGAGGCTGAGCCCAACATGACAGCAAACAACTAAGTTCAAGATAAAAGCCTTTGGCCAGAGGTCAGGGCCAGACAAGCCCAGCATCCAAACCCAGAGGATTGTTTCTTTTAAACACCAGACTATAAATAGGGCAAAACCCCAGGAAAATACTCAGAAGCAGCCCCTCCTTTAAGGCTCCCCAGCTCCACAGGAACCTTTCAACACTTGCAAATTTCTGCCCTCAATAATTCTCAATCACTGTGCCCACGACTGTCATCATCTGAAGGGCTCTAGCAAAACTTCAAAACGATTTAATAAAAAAATCACTTTGGTAAAACTCTCACCAGGCAGTTAACAAAGGTGGACGTATCGATTTGCAAGTTTTCGATTTGTTTTGCTTTTTGTTGTAGCAGCCCTCAATTTTTGAGTGAAACAGAAATGAGCAAGCAAGCCGTGAGCCAGGGACCTTGTTCTTCCATTTCCTCTCAAACACCCAACCCACCCACCTTCACTTGTGCAGGCCTAGACGGTAAGAACTGAAGCGGGAGCCAGTGATGGAGAGGCCTCCCCAATCCTCCAGAATCAAAAGCTCTATTGTGGTCACTGAACTTACAAAGGCAGTTAAGTGGACCAGTGAGTTTTTACAATTTCCACCAAGGCTGGAAACAAAGGGGGTGTTCACAGTTAACCCTCAGCTGTCCAGACAAAATTCAGCAGGCCCCAGTGAAGCATGTCAGTCAGGACACTACACGGGTTTATTTTTTCAAATCTGGGGAAGAGGTCAGGTATTCACAACAGGATGTCAGAACCTCAAAACTGGAATTTGCCTTACTACTGTAGACCCGAGTAGGTAAACAGCACTCAGGGTGCAGAAAATGAGAGCAGGCTTACACAGGAAAACTTGAAACGTGATAATGCACTTGGGCACTTAGAAGGGAAAGAGGTGAGTGGGATCCAAGAGGTTTCCAGGAACAGGCAGCTCTGTGAGCAGTTGAGGACAACTCAGTTCAGCCCGGGGAACCACAGCAGAGGACAGAACCAGGGTGATCCTACCTTAGCCCCAGGAGACATGGGAATATTAGGGAGCACCCCAGAAGCCCCATCTCCCTCCCTAAACTAGAAGAATAGGCCACTGCCCATCCTGTCTGGACTCTCTTCCCCCTACTTCTTTTCCCAGTGAATTTCAAATTCTAAGACCCTACCCAGGCTAAAGGTCATCTCCTGAGACCCTCCCTTAGCCCCTCAGACTGAACTGGATCACCTCATTAAGATAACCTCCTGGTTGAGTGGAGTGGCACACGTCTGTAATCCCAGTGACTAAGAAGGCTGAGGCAGGAGGATCACAAGTTCAAAGCCAGCCTCAGCAATTGGCCAGGCCCTAAAGCAACTTAGCAAGACCTGTCTCGAAATAAAATATAAGAAGGGCTGGGGATGCGGCTCGGTAGTTAAGCACCCCTAGGTTCAATCCTTGATACCAAAAAAGAAAAAAGATTGCTTGTTTGCATGATTTGGGGGTCTGGCAAGAAAGCATAAGAGGCTATTTAAAAAGGAAGATTCTTTTGATATGTTGGGGGAAAAAGGAAGAGAAAAAAGAAACCCTCCTGAACACCTGTGCGGTGGCCCATATCCACGGTCTTGTTCTGGATGAGTGTTTTTATCCTTTTTTTTTGGGGGGGGGGTTATAGGGGATTGAACTCAGGGGCACCACTGAGCCACATCCCCAGACCTATTTTGTATTTTATTTAGAGACAGGGCCTCACTGAGTTGCTTAGCACCTTGCTTTTGCTGACGCTGGCTTTTTAACTTGGGATCCTCAAGCCTCAGCCTCCCAAGCTGCTGGGATTGCAGGTGTGTGCCACCACGCCTGGCTTTATTTATCCTTCTTCCCAGCAGCTCAGTCTCGCCCAGTGCCTGGCACACAATGGCTACATCATAAATGCTCATTGATTAATTCCCACGTCCTGTGAAACATGATACCCTTAGATGTGAAACCTGCCTACACTATAAGATTCTGGACAAGTTGCATCATCTTTTCCTTTTATTTTCCTTATTCATGGGGTGGTCCTTGAGAGTAAATTAAGAGTGTCTATGAAGTGCTTTTTAAAGAGCCGGGTGCATGGTGAGCTCTCAGATCCTTCCTGTTTATGATCACTGTAAACCAGAGGCTGATGGCTGAGGGCTGCCTGCCACTCCTTCCTTTCAACTCAACTCTCTTTTTTTTTTTTTTTTAAAGTGGGTAGAAGAGGGGACTCCAAAAGGAGAAGTCCAGATGGGTGAAATGATGCCTTACTTTAGTAGTGAAGGTGACATCCAGTCAGCCAGGCAACGACAACCAGAGAAGACCGTGTGTGCCACAGCCTGTTCTAGAGGAAACAGAAAATAGAATTTCCCAGCAGATCAGAGTCCAGCCGAACCAATTTACCAAGCTCACTTACAGAGCAGCAATTCAACAGCATCCCTTTGTAGGCCCAAGAAGGAAGACGAAGATAGACCAGGGCGCAGGCTCCTGCAGCCAAGGGCCTGGTTACCCCCAGGCCATGCCTCTTGTTGTGTCACTGTGCCACTTTAACTTCTTTGGGCGTTGGTTTCCTTATCATAATACATAAGGTCACTGTAAAGAGTACCTGAAATAATGCAGGTGAAGTACCTGGCAAGGAGCCTTGCTCTGTGAGTGCTCAATAAATGCTAGCGGCAGAATTGCTTGCTCTCCATACATATCCTGCCTAAGATTTCTCCCTCACTGGAGCCTGCACATGAGGAAAGAAGGCAAAGGTAAGTTAACTGGCTTGATGGGAAACTGGCCAAGCCAGATAGCAAAACCAGCCTGTGCCCTCTCATAAAATCAGGATAATCCACCCACAATGACCAGCACCAGGGAGATGTGCTGTCTATGCTAACTTCCCCAGTGGGGCCTCTGCCATGTGGAAAAAGAGGGGAAATTTTGACAAGAGACTGGGAGAGCAGGCCACCAAAAATCTGGTGGAGCAACTGCTGGAGTAAGGGTTCAAGATGGTTCTGAAGGCGGCAGGAAGGAGCAACCACAAGGTCCCAGGCAGCAGTGGTGCTGGGCACTTGGGCCTGGGCCTCAAAGTTCAACCACAAAAGGAGCCGGGGGGAGGAAGCACCTGACAGCTCTGGAGGATTTCTAAAGGTGCTTTACCCGCCTGTTTCTCATGCATCTGCAAGCACACACACAATCTGCAGCATAAGAAAAACAAACCCCAACCCAGACAGCATACTCCAACAAGCCTACTACCTCCTGCTCCTACCCCAGGAATTCCTTACCAGGGAGTCTTTTATGATTACAAGGCAAATTCAGAACCAGTAAAAGCACAGAACCTTAGGTGGAAAAGGCCCAAGCAACCAGATGGGAAAGAAGATTTCTAAGTTTTCATTTTTGCTTAGACCAAATTTCCTGAGGCTTGAGGCATTGCCCCAAGTCACAGATGAGAAACTGGAACAAGTTAGATTCTGCAGAATAAAACTGATCCTGGCAGATGCTTCCCACTGGTCCGTTTTCATTTCTTGGATTTTCCTGTGAAGGGAGGGGACTCGCCCAGTTGGGATTGATCAGTTTGTTTGGCTGAAACTGGGGACAGATCTGTCCATGTTCAAGAACTTATCTACAGGGCTGGGGATGTGGCTCAGTGGTAGAGCACTTAAACAGCATGCACAAGGCCCCAGATTCAATCCACAGCACCGCCAGAAAAAAAAATAAAAAAAAAAAACTTATCTACAGCATACATAGTGGCACATGTCTGAATCCAACGACTTGAGAGGCTGAGGCAGGAGGATCACAGCTCGAAGCCAGCTTCAACAACTTAGAGAGATCCCAAGCAACTTAGGAGACTCTATCTCAAAATAAAAAATAAAAAAGGGCTGGGGATGTAGCTCATGGTAAGAGTAGCCCTGGGTTCAATCCCCAAGTACCAAAAGAGAAAAGAAAAAGAACTCCTCTATCATCATCTCCAAATCAGACTGTCCTGATACCCAAACACTCTTTCTAAAAGCACTACCCACTTTTGTGGGGACAACCGTTAAAGGAGTTAACAGGACCTCAAAAGAAGAGGCCTTCTGTTTGTTCAAACACCTTAAGGAAGCCGTCCAGCCTCCAAAGCTACCACCACCAGCTGCACCCGGCTGCCTAGCCCCTGGACCCCCCCTTCCCTTCTCCTTGTGTTTTGAAGTTTATTTTCCCACATCTAGCCTTGAATTCTTTCCTTCCTTCCCCTGCAGGGGCAGAGGAGCAGAGTAGGGGAAACACTTCGAGGGCAGCTCAAGGCTTTATCTTCCCTGCCTGCCTGCCTCCCCCTCTAAACAAAGCCCTGGAGCAAACTAAACAAAAACTCTCCTTCTCCAGTGGAATTATTTCCTCAAGGGAAATCATAAAGCGACCCCCTTCCCACAACACACAGAGATACAGCAGACACCCATTAGAAGGAGCCCATCATGTCCCAGAACGCAGGCTAAGATGAACAAAATCAACCAGTACCTTCCCCTCTTCTTTTTCATTTCATTTTATTTTTGCATTGGGGATTTAACCTAGGAGCTTTATCACTGAGTTACAAGCCCAGTACTTACACTTATAATTTTATTTCCTTTCCTTTTTTTTTTTGGTACTGGGGATTGAACACAGGGTGCTTAACCACTGAGCCACATCCCCAGCCATTTTTTTTTTTTTTAAGACAGGGTCTCACTATATTGCTTAGGGCCTGGCTAAGTTGCTGAGGCTGGCTTTGAACTTGTGATCCTCCTGCCTCAGCCTGCCAGTAGCTGGTACTAAAGGCATCACCCTGACCAACCAGTACTTTCTGAAATTCATCCCCAACATCACTTCCTCCTACCTCCACCCCAGAAATTGCTCAAGGGCAGGAAACTTTCCACTGAAATGCAACATTGCCCTGCTAGCCCAAACCTTCCCTTCTGAGGACATTTTTCTAGTGGCCCAGTTGCCAGTGGGAACCTCTGCTCATTGGTACAAATGTCCATCTAATCTGGGGATAAAAGAGGATACTGCTAGTAAGATGTCTTCATGTTTTCTGAAGATTTTCAACATGACAACAGTTTAGTGCAGGAAAGAGGGATGTGGATGGGTTCATTTCCGTTTCACATACTAAGGAAGCGGGCTGGAAATGAGGGACACTGGGCATGCTTCAAGTATTGGGGAGCTGCTGTACATTAAAAGTTCCTTATGAGAGTTCCTTTCTGGCATCCTTCATCTCAGGAGAAATGCAACACCTTGGATTATCTACCACCCTGGTCCTTGTCCTACTGAGGCGAGGCCATTATTGCAGGTCAAATATAGTAGATGGTTGCCGCTGAGCCCTCAATAAACAGTTCTCAAATTGGCCCAAGGTCCCAGTTAGGATGGTCAGCCCCAGTTTACCCAAGTGAGGTCAAAGCCATCCACTGGGCGTGTGCACCAGAAGATAAGACGTCCCCAATGCCAAGCCGGAGGAAACTGCCCTCACTCCTTCCTCCGGGAAAAGGGACTCTCCGAGTTTGGTTGTTTGGGCAACCTGCTCCTTTCACAGAGTTTAACTCCAAGCCCTTAAGGGCTGTCTCCCGGTGATAAGCTTTCCCGGAAGCCTGAAGGCGTCCCCGGCATTCCAGCCACCTGCCCTTCTCCAGCGGGCTCAACCCGCCAGGGACCCCTGCAGAGCCTTTGCGGGACTCGCGCCGGGGACCTTCCCGCAACTCCGCGGAGTTCCCGTTCGGTGCAAAGCCGGGCGGGCGCGGCTCTGGCCCTGGAGCCGGGAAGGTGGAGACGCGAAGGGTGGCGCTAGGCTCGGCTCCCAGACTCCGGGAGCGTCTCCAAGGAAAGATAAACGCCTTTATCCGCCCCACAGCCTCCCTCCAAAAAGGGAGGCACCCGTACACCCACACCGAGACACCGGGCCCAGTTCACCCAGCAGGCAACCCCGAGTTCTTTCCGAGCAAACTAGGTTTCCACGAATCTCCGGGTCCCCGGGGGGGGGGGGAGCGACAGGTAGTCGCGTCCTGAACCACGAAGAGGCAGACAGCCTCACCTGTTACCCCAGGACCTCCCACGGACCCGTGGGGGTCTTCCCTTCAGCACCCCTAGGGCCCCGTCGACTCAGGTGTGTCGGGGCGCAGGGGGCCGCTTACCTGCAGGATCTTGTCCAAGCCTTCCTGGCCCAGGCACGGGAACTCCTTCAGCAGATGCAGCTTCTGTGTCGTGTAGTTTTTCTTGGCCTCTTTCCAGTGCGGCTCCTCGAGCACTTCGAAGATCGCCGCCCCGATGGCCAGGTAGAAGATGATGGCCGAAGTGAGCAGTGGGCCCCGGTCCACCATGGCTCCCTAGTGGCCGCCTCGACGCGAAACTTTCCCCCAGCCCCAGCGGCTCCGGGTCAGCCGGCCCTGCAGCCTCTGGAAACAGCTGTTTGAATTTGGAGCTCCGCATGCGCAGTACCCCGTCCCCCAAGCGCCGCTCCCGGGACAAAGTTGCTCGGCCAAGTTGGCCCTCTAAGCGCGGGGAACTGATGCGGCCCCGCTCACGCGGGCCGGGTGGGCCAACACCAGTGGGATCCAAGGCGCCCTGAACCTCCGGGCGTGAGGAGCCGAGGGAACTCAGGAGCCGACTCCTCCGGGGAGACACGTGTGCGGCTCCGACGCGCGCCACTGCAGTGTGAGCCGCGCCCGCCTCCGCTCGCCTCTTTAACCCGCCCGCGCGGGAGCCTGGCAGGGGAGGGCCCCAGAGCGGACTCCGACTAGAGGAGGCCCCGCCCCTCCCAGGCCCCGCCCCTCCCGCCACGCGCAGGCCCCGCGGCTGGCAAGGGTGTAACCGCGAGGTGCGCACTGGAGTAACGACCGCGCTCCCTGAGCTCCCTGGGGCGGCTGCCAGGGAAGGCTGTGCCCAGACCTCTGTGCCCTGCAGTGCCCGAGGGGTTGCGGTCTGTGGGACTCGCCTTGGTCATTAGTGGTGGTGTGTTAACTAAACTGATTGTGCACCTTACAACTGAGGTCAGGAATTTATGGCTATTGTTATTTTTCTTGTAATTGAGTTTTTGTTTACTGATATTTCTTCCAAGAAAGTTTTATTGTCGGTCTCTTCTAATCTCTCACTCATTTTGCTATAAAAAAAAAAAAAAACTGGGGAAAGGGAGCTAGAAAGGGGCTGAAGAAGCTGTAAGGAATCTGAGGCTCTCCTGGAACTACTCCAAACACAAGCGAATGAGAGAGAGGATCCTGGGGTGTCCCCCGGTTCTCACTAGCCTGGCTGAGATCCTCCACATTTGGAAGGAGCTGTCAGGAGACCACCACACTCATAATGGAACACTTGACCTCTTTAATACTCCCAACCTATTTAAATTTGCAAGGTGTGCCCCCTCCCCCCCCAAAAAAAAAGATCAGCTGGAGAGGTGTGGCGTCTGATTTATTCAATGAGGTACCATCAATGAGGTATCCGCAACAACTCTTAACATAGTAAACACTCAATAAACATGTACAATGAAGGAGTGAATGGATTTGCCAAAAACACAAAGGTTATTTCTCGCTCACCTTGCTACATCTTTCTTCCAATAAACCCCAGTACTACTTCTTTCCAATGCATCATAGTCCAGGCCTGTCATTAAACCCACTTTCTAGGGGGGAACTGAAAATGGGGAAAGTTAGTTTGTCCAGTCTCTCCACTGAACAAGTTGGAGGGGCACACTCATTACATTGTTGTGTAACCACAGGCTGGTTCAGACTGTCTTGAGCCTCTGTAGAGGCAGGGATCCCAGAGATTGGAGTCCCAACAGGTCAGAAGGCCAAGGCAGGAGGATGGCAAGTTTGAGCCAGCCTGGAAAACTTAGCAAGACCCTGTCTCAAAAAATAAAAAGGACTGTGGATGAGGCTCGGTGGTAGGGTGCTCCTGGATTCAATACCTAACGCTAGAGGGAAAAAAGTTTCAATCTTTTATGGATCCATGGGCATACCCTGAGGCAGAGGCCAGGAGGCCGGAGCGGGAACAGGGAAAACCAGGTTTCAGGATTCTGTGTGGCTGAACCTGTTATTTCTATCCCCTTAGACGGCTCCCTAGTCAAGGCTCACCCTGGACAAAGACTTGGGGTGCTCTCTCTGGAGAAGATCCACTCTGCAGCACCAGGTTCCCTCAGCCACCCTGAAAGATTCCCCTTCTCTACCCATCAGCCTCCTACGCACCCAGCACTCTATCTGTGGTCTGAACCCCAACTCCTCAGTTTCACTCTTCACTCATCAGATGGGTATGGAGTTTGGAGACCAGATCTCTGTAAAGGATCCTTCCTCTCTGGATGGAGCTCACCCACTGTGTGAATCCAGCAGCCACATGAGCTTCAAGAATGGGAAAGGGACCAGGTGTGGTGCCACACACCTATAATCCCAGGATTTGGGAGGCTGAGGCAGGCGGATTGTAAATTCAAGGCCAGCCTCTGCAATTTAGCAAGGCTCTGAGCAATTTAGCAAGACCCTATCTCAAAATAAAAAATAGAAAGGGCTAGATTTAATTCCCGTTAAAAAGTGGGTGGGGGATGGGAGATATATTTTCTACATGACTAACAGACAAATCTATTCCAACAGTTTATGTGTATTTCTTCTTATTATACTTATTCATCATGATGGAAAGTCATTTCACAAGTTGTCACTCCTCAGTTTTGAGAATGAAGTTGCTTTTGGTTTGGGTGATATTGGGGATTGAACCCAGGGCGAGTAGAGTAGCACTCCAATCTTCATACCACCTCCTCAGCTCAAGTTTCACCTTGACACGAAAGGATAATTAGATATACGTGGGTCTTACCTGGAGAAACTGGCAGAGGGGATCAGTTGTTTTGCCTAAGGTCATGCACAAGCCCTGGCCAAAGGGCCCATGCCCAGTTTTGTTTCTTCCTTATTTCAATTAGATGAAGAGACTATTCTCTTAGTAAAATAAACACTTGCTAATCCTCTCATAAAGCTAAATACTTACTGTTCTACACGTGCTCCTGTACTCAAGAGGGGTTACATAGGGATAAATCTATTGGCATGATCCCATTGTAGTTTAAAAATATCGGAAAATTTAAAACGTTTTTTGTTTTTTTTTTTTTTTAGTTGCTTAGGGCCTCACTAAGTTGCTCGGGTGGGCTTTGAACTTGCGATCCTCCTGCCTCAACCAAGAGCCACTGGGATTATAGGCGTGTGCTACAGCACCGAGCCAACACGTTGTAATTGAGCACCACAATCCTGTACACTGTAGAGTCTCAGTAGTTCATCCTCATGGTCCCCTGGCTGCCTGGAAGCTGTGGTCGATGCCTATCACTAGCCTGGGGAAGAATCCAAATTCAAAATCTGAAGCGGACACAATGGCACATGCCTATAATCCCAGTTACTCCAGAGGTTCAGGCAGGAGGGTCTCAAATTTGAGGCCAGCCTTGGCAACTTAGTGAGACCTTATCTCAAAACAAAAATTAAAAGGGCCAGGGGTGTAGTTCAGTGATAGAATACTCCTGAGTCCAATCCAGTACTGGGGGTGGGGGGGAATTAAAAACTTACAGTGTAGTCTCTACTGATGCATGTGGCCTTTGTTCCACCTTCAAAGTCAAAAACCTTTGTAAGTCAGGTACCACTTATTTCTGTTTATATTTGTTCCCCTCTGAAAAATCACATCTGGTCAAAGGAGGTATATATAGCTTTTTATACAAAAAAACATAAAGTGGTTCAATATTACAATCACTTGAAAACCTATTTCCTTGTTTAAAAAAAAAAAAAAGCTCTCCAGCTCTCAACTCAAAAGGTCAATAAGTTCTATTTTTGTTTTTGTTCTTGTCATATTGCAACAGTATTAAATGCTTTACAAAAAGCTTGCGTTATACAGAATTATCAGTTATTTTATCAGCTTCTTCTATTTCTAATAGATTATTTTGAAATCTGGGGAAAATCTCTGTTAAATTTTCACATCCACAAACCTCCACTTATTCAATTAGAAAGACTTCTGAGTGGTAAATTCAGCATGCATGGTAAGGCAACTTCTTGTTTTACCTTTATTTTGTATTTGTTTATTTTTATGTGGTGCCAGGGATGGAACCCAGTGCCTCATGCATGCTAGGCAATTGCTCTACCACTAAGCCACAAACCCAGCCCCTTGTTTTATATTAGGAAAAAAAAATCACAGAACAAAATAAAATCGAAGAGCAGTAAAGTTGCTATATTTTATATATTTTTTAAAAGTAGTGAATATTACTCAGCCTTCAAAAAGAAGGAAATTCTGATGCTTGCCTAAACATTTTTGAACCTCGTGAACTGTATGCTAAATGAAATAAGCCAGGTGGTAAAAAAAAAAAAAAAAAGAAATATTGCATTATTCTACTTCTATAAGTTATCTAAAGTCAAACTCTTAGAAACAGAAAGTAGAGTGAAGTTGCTTGCCAGGGACTAGTGGGAAAGGGAAATCAAGTTGTTGCATAAGAGTTAAAAATGGGTATAAAGTTTCAGTTTTGCAAGATGAAAAAGTTAAAGATTAGTTGCCCAGTGATTTGCATATAGATAGCATTACTGTACTGTACACTTACAAATGGTTAAGATGGGTTTTTTGTTTGTTTTTGTGGTGCTAGGGATCAAATCTAGAACCTCCAACATGCTAAGCAAGCATTTTACTACTGAGCTGCACAGCCAAGATGGTAGATGGTAAATTATGATATGTTAGGGTTTTTTGTTTGTTTTTGTTTTGAGTAGTTTTGATAGTAGGGATTGAACCTAGGAGCACAGCACTTTACCCAGTCCTTTTTTATTTTATATTTTGAGACAGGGTTTTGGTGAGCCTGGCCTCAAACTGTGATCCTCCTGCCTCAGCCTCCTGAGTTGCTGGGATTACAGGCACGTGCTACCATGCCCAGCTATGCTATGTATTTTTTATTACCATAAAAAAGAAAAAGAAAACTAGTGCCCTCACGGCAATGTGGCAATGCATGCCTCTAATCACAACTATTCAGGAGGTTGAGACAGGAGAATGTAAGTTCAAGACCAGTCTGGACAATTTAGCAAGAACCTGTTTCAAAATAAAATTTCAGAAGGGCTGGGGATGTAACTCAGTGGTAGAGTACCCCTAGGTTCAATCCCAGTATAAAAGGAAGAGAGAAAAAAAGAAAGGGGAAAAGTAGAACCTATAAATTCATCGTAAGACATTTAAAGTTGTCAGATTTGCTAGGTATTAGGAAAGACGTATGGCTAAGTGACCATAATTAAATTAGGTAAGTGTTGCCCGGTCAGAGTCTCCTTACTTTTAACAGCAAAGCTACATGCCCTTGGCGCTGAGAGCCAGTTAAGCTATCTACGTCCTTGTAGGTTAAGGGCAGAGTTCAAACACGGATTCTAAATTGTGTTTTGTTTGAAGATTTCAGATAGTTATCTATTGCCATTTCAAAGTCTTTTCCTTAAACAAGGAACACAGGACTATCAGAATCTGATTGCTGTTTGGCAACATCTAAAACTTCTATTGCCAAGAGAAACAAGTTAGTAACAAGAGAGGACCCCTCTGATCAAGTCAGAAGTCACCTGAAGCTCTTCCTTAGCTGGTCATTTTTTAGAGTAACCCAGCAGGGTGTGATTTATGGGACCCAACCTCAAATCTTTCTCTCCAACTGTCCTTGATTCCTGAAATTCCACCAGGAGAGAGCTATTTCTCTGGGTTAAACATTACCTCCTAAGACCTCTTTTCAAACCGTGAAAGATTGGACGATTAAGGTCTCAGCACTTCATTTCTGTTTGTTTGGGTCACTACTTTGAGAATCTATGGCAGTTTTCCTGGGAGAAAAATGCACACGTGCACATACTCACCCACATTTTTACACAGATTCTGAGGTCACAGGAAGCTCACGCACTCTCTCCCCTGGCCACCAAGGTTGCTCCTGGCTGGGAAGATCCCTAGGTACCTTGTGCAGGGAGATGGAGGAGGTAGGGTAGTGCCAGTTATGAGGGGGATGAAAGAGAGAACCCGTGACAGAAGAGATGGGAACACAGGAGCAAATTTGAATAGCTTCATAAATTTGCTACTGTGAAAATAATAAGGTGCTTTTAAAGTGTTCATTGTAGCTAGGTATTTAATAAACACTATGTGAGACAATGCAGATAAATTAAGCATTTATTTATTATTATTATTTTCTTTCTTTCTTTCTATGCAGTGCTGAGGATCGAACCCAGCACTTCGCACATGCTAGGCAAGCACTCTACCACTGAGCCACAACCCCAGCTCCCTGTTTATTATTGCAAATTCTCCACCTGCTGGCCCAGCGCCCCCTCCACTTATTGATGGAGTGGCAGGTGCACTGGAAACCACTCTTGCTTTCTGTCCTGTGGTCAGCAGCTTCATAAGGTCAATAGGGATGGTTGGTCTTCGCATGTAGAGATGACAGATTCTAACAGTGTCTTTGGGCACTTCTTTACAATGTCTCATTTTTTTTTACTGTTATTTTTTTTTTATTTTTTATAATTAGCTTTACATGACAGCAGAATGCATTTTGGTTCATTGTACACAAATGGAGCACAGCTTTTCATTTCTCTACTAGTACACGATGCAGAGTTGCACCATATATGCAGTCACATATGTACCTAGGATAATGATGTCTGTCTTGTTCCACCATCTTTCCTACCCCCATGTCTCTTCCCCTCTGCCCAATCAGAGTTCCTCCATTATGGATCAGCATCTACTTATCAGGGAGAACATTCAGCTTTTGGTTTTTTGGGATTGTACAATGCCTCATTTTTATACATTTATTTAATTAATTTATTAATTCCTTCAATTTTTTTTGAGCAACTACTATGTGCCAGGCTTTATGCCAAACATTGGGCAGACAGCATATGGTGCTGTCCTTGTCCCAGATGGCCTTTGAATAACCAGGAGTAAAAGTCCATCTCAGGTTGGGGACTAGGGAGTACAAGGCAATGGTGGGTGTTGGAAGGAGATCAGTTGTATCTGGGTAAGAAGATATCAAGAAGCAGTTCAAAGATGGATTGCCCTGGATATTCATCTTGGAAGCTAGACAAAGAGTCCATCCAGGGACGGGACAGCACTAGGGAGAGAGAAGCTAGGGGTTGGGTATAGGAGGCACAATGACAGGCCAGGGTAGGGTCTTGGGGCCGGGATGGGGGCTGCTAATGTGCAGTCACCAAGATCTCTGTGGATATAATC
Source organism: Callospermophilus lateralis (assembly GCF_048772815.1). NCBI lineage: Eukaryota > Metazoa > Chordata > Mammalia > Rodentia > Sciuridae > Callospermophilus > Callospermophilus lateralis. The sequence continues at coordinate 115,470,604 of NC_135310.1, read as the reverse complement.
AGGGGCTCTGTGAATTTAGATGTAAAATATGTTATATCTTTTTTCTCCCCTGTACTGAGGATTGGATCTAGGGTGCTCTATACCCCTAGCCCTTCTTTTCATTCTATTCTATTTATTTTGGTAACAGTTATTTTGAACTCAAAGGTGCTTAACCACTAAGCCACATTCTCAGCAGTTTTAATTTTTTACTTAGAGACAGAGTCTCAATAAGTGACTTAGGGCCTTGCTAAGTTGCTGAGGCTGGCTTTGAACCTATGATCCTCCTGCCTCAGCCTCCTGAGCTGCTGGGATTATAGGTGTGCACCAGCATGCCCAGTAAAACTTGTTATATCATTATTGGCACTAGACACTATCTGAAATTTAGTGCCACCTTCAATAATAAGTGAGCTATATATAGACCACACACTAATTAGCAGCACCCAAGACTTTGTCACCAACAGATTTCATGATTCTTCTCTATCACATGAAAACTATGGCAGATATTTCAAATATTGTGTCAAAATTATGCCAGTTATGAAACTCAGTGCTATAACTTAAAATACGAGGTTCACATTAAGAAGCACATATGTTACTGTTCTCAAATTTTATTTTTAAGAAAAAAAATTTTTGAAAATTCTGTTTTAACATAATTGGTTACCTTTATAAGATGGTGCTTGTGTGTGTGTGTGTGTATGTATGTATATGTGTGTGTATGTATGTGTGTGTATGTATGTGTGTGTGTTTGTGTGTGTGTGTGTGTGTGTGTGTGTGTGTGTGGTGCTGGGGATCAAACCCAGTGCCTCACACATGCTAAGAAAGCACTCTACCACTGAGCCATTTCTCCAACCCCATTGTATTTTATTCTATGTATTTAAAAACAGCACACTGGAAAATTCATAGGCTTCACCAGACTGCTAGAGGGATGCATGCATTCTACATGGAAGGATTGTAAACAGACAAGTATCCAGATTACTGTCTTTCTTTCTTTCCTGGGGATTGACCCCAAGGGTATTTTACCATTTAATGACATCCCCAGTTCTATTTATTTTTTAGAGACAAGGTCTCACTAAGTTGCTGAGGCTGGTCTTGAACTTGCAATTCCATTGCCTCAGCCTCCTGAGTCACTGGGATTATAGGCATGGACCACTCTCCTTAGCTATAGTAGGATTTTCTTTTATTTATGTATTTGTTGGTACCAGGGATTGAACTCAGGGGTGCTTAACCTCTGAGCCACATCCCCAGCTCTTGGGGTCTTGCTGAGTTGCTGAGTCTTGCTAAATTTTGTTTTTTAAAAGAGAGAGAGAGAGAGAGAGAGAGAGAGAGAGAGAGAGAGAGAGAGAGAATTATTTATTTTTTAGTTTTCGGCAGACACAACATCTTTGTTTATATGTGGTGCTGAGGATCAAACCCGGGCCACACGCATGCCAGGCCAGCGCGCTACCACTTGAGCCACATCCCCAGCTGAGTCTTGCTAAATTGCTGAGATTGAGGCTGGCTTTGAACTTGCGATTCTCCTGCCTGCATGATCCACTGCACCCAGGAAGACAAGGGGTTTTTTATGACTCTGAGCCTCTATGTGATTATGGGTTTATATACATTACTATTCATTCTATCTTAAACGCCTCTCACATCAGCCATCCAAATCTTATCCTAGTGCCAGGGCCCCAGTCTGGCCTGGTCTGGAAAAAACTCCCAATGATTAGGGTTCAGTTCAAGGACCTTCCTGAGGGTGAACACATTGGGGGCACCGGGGATTATAAGCATAGACCACTGTCCTTGGTTACTGGAACTTTCATTCATTCATTTATTGATTTGTTTTGGTACCAGCTCAGGGGTACCTAAACCACAGCCATTTATTTATTTATTTATTTATTTATTTATTTATTTTTGTGGTGCTTAGGATTGAACCCAGGGCCTTATGCATGCAAGGCAAGCATTCTACCAGCTGAGCTATATCCCCAGCCCTCCCCAGCCCTCTCCAGCCCTTTTTATGTTTTACTTTGAGACAAGGTCAAGAGCCTCAATAAATTGCCGAGAAGAGAATGACTTTGAACTTGTGATCCTCCTGCCCCAGACTCCTCAGCTGCTGGGATTACAGATGTGCCCCACTGTGCCTAGCTACTGTAGCATTTTCAAGAATTCATCTAGACAGCTGGGTCCTGGGTCTTTTAGGAGGGTTGACCATTGTCCTGGAGCAAGATGACAGGACTAGAAGGAAGGTAGAACCCAGGACAGTGAGAGAGAGGGACAACTCAGGAGAGCTGGCTGCAGCTTTGTGAACTGAAGCCCTCCTGCTGTGGCAGAGCTCTGCAGAAGCTGGTGAATTCTGAAGTGGGTGCTGGTGTCACTGTGCCTCTCCTCGCTGCTGCCTGAAGGCTTTGCTCAAACCGTCTCTCCCTGTGGCCCTCACCCCTGTGGCCCTCACCCCTGCTACACCGAGCCCCACCGCAGGCCTCATTCGGCCCCACTGTGCCAGGCCCAGGGCAACTTCATCCCGTCCCAGTGCAGCTGCTCCTGAGGGACATGAAGATCCCAGAGACAATCGGCCACTTGTCCACCAAATGGGCAAGGGCCTGAGGATTGGTTGAGAGGGAGGTGGGGAAGGGAGGAGGAGGAGGAGGGTGCCAAGGGCAAGAAGGAACTGGGATTCCTGGAATTTCTGCCTCCTAAGCCAAAGTCCAAGAGGGAGCTGGGCCATAAACAACTTGAGCACACACAGGACTTTGGCCCTAGCGTCCTAGGACATGTGTTCTGGGTCCTGGGATGTTCCAGAAGCACTGCTACTTGTTTTTAATGTTTAAAGGACCTTCGGATTCTTTTCTTTTCTTTTCTTTTTTATACTGGAGACTGAACCTAGCCAGGAACGCTTAACCACAGAGCCACATCCCCAAGCCTTTTTTTATATTTTGTTTAGAGACAGGCTTTCACGGAGTTACTTGGGGTTGTACTAAGTTCCTGGCTAAGGCTAACTTTGAACTCACGATCCTCCTGCCTGCATGATCCACTGCACCCAGCAAGATGTTGGTTTTCTGTGGACTCTGAGCCTCTATGTGATTATGGGTTTATACACATTACTATTCATACCATCCTCAGTTCCTCTCACATCAGCCATCCAAATCTTATCCTAGTGCCAGGGTCCCAGTCTGGCCTGGTCTGGAAAAAACTCCCAATGATTGGGATCCAGTTCAAGGACCTTACTGAGGGTGAACACATTGGGGGGGACTGGTCCAGCCCCTTCTGTCTCACCATCTCATTATCTAGGTAAGGAAGGGACCAGCTGTAAGCAACCCCAAGACAGGAGACAGAAGTCATCTTTACTGGGTGCTTCTCCCTGCCAGACAGGGTGGTTGATAACATTCCTGCATTTAGCCCCACCTTGATCCCCTGAGGGGGACCTCGAGTTATCCCCATTTCACATATAATGGAACTGAGGCCCAGAGAGGGTAAATAACTCGGCCTATATGGTGCACAGGGAAATCAGGATTGGGGTCTGAGAAGACAGGTCTCCCTGCAACCTCCCAACCTAGCACCCCTCCACAGCCAGACTTGATTCACTTGCTGGGTCTCTACGGAGTCTACTCTGCTGCTAAGCACAAACCCTAATGCACAGGAAAGCCCTCAGGAGGTGGTCTTTCTCTGCCAGAAGTGGCTTCCTCTGTGGGAAGCTCCCTTTCAGGGGGTGGAGAAGGGTCGGTGCTGGGGATGGTGGAGAGAAGAGACCTGGACCCTGCTGCCCCTTTTCTACCAGCAAATCCTTCCTAGGCAAACAGAAGAGGCGGTGCCCATCTGTTTTAGTCAGCTTTTTCACGGTTGTGACCAAAAGACCTGCAGGGGCAATTTTAGAGGAGGAAAAGTGTATTTGTACTCAGGGTTTCAGGTACTCCATTCATTGGGGCAGGAGAGGAAGCAGATCAGGTGGAGGGGCATGGCGGAAGAAAGTGGCTCAGGACATCACCCCAGGAAGCAGAGAGAGAGCTGCACTGGCGGAGAACAAAATAGGTACCCCAAAGGCATGCCACACCCCCATGACCAACCTCCTCCAGCCACACTCTACCTGCTTAACCCCTATTAGGAGGTAAACAGTGATTAGGTTCAGGCTCTCACAACCAGTCACTGCACCTCTAGATCCTTTTGCATTGACTCACTCACGAGCTTTTGGGGACACCTCATATGTAAATCAATGAGCATCCAACCTGCCCCCTCTTCTCCTCTTGGTGCCAGAAAGCCATGATGTCAACAGACTAAGGTCCTGGAGTGACCATCAGTGGCCTTCAACATCCCCAGAAGAGGGATGAGGCAGACGTTACAGGGTTCCGAAGGGCCTGGGTCTTTTAGGAGGGTTGACCATTGTCCTGGAGCAAGATGACAGGACTAGAAGGAAGGTAGAACCCAGGACAGTGAGAGAGAGGGACAACTCAGGAGAGCTGGCTGCAGCTTTGTGAACTGAAGCCCTCCTGCTGTGGCAGAGCTCTGCAGCAGCTGGTGAATTCTGGAGTGGGTGCTGGTGTCACTGTGCCTCCCGGCTCCTCCCCAATCTCCCCCCTCCCTCTTCTCAGAGGAGATGGAATCACCCTTCTTCCCCGACCCTAGGCAGATTTGTTTGTCCTTGAGTATACACCCACCTAGGAAGGAAGTAACCCAAGACTTTGGGGATAGCAGGAGAAGATCACAGAAAAGCCCATCTCTCAAATTAACAAGTGAATTACAACTCCGCTGGAGAACTCTGACTGTAGCCTTTGGATCACGTCTTTAAAAGCCCCCTGTTCCTGCTAAAGGGCACATTCACAGCCTCTGGGACAGGAGTCCCCTGTGTTTCTCCTTTTTCTAGCAAAATCATGTCCTCCTTCTCGGATTGGCATCGGGGACAGGGAACAAGCTTTTGGCACCAGGTTCAGTTCCTAGCACTCCCGCAAGTGTGTATTTTCTAGTGTTCTTTCAATGAACATCTGCTGCTTGTGCATTTATAATATTAAAAAAAAAAAAAAAAAAGCACTGCAGAGAAGCATTCCTTCCTGACGGATACTGAAAGAAAGGCCCTATGGACTGAAGGCCCTTTGAAGCAGGCTGGGGTCTGTCTTGCTCTCTGTAGTATCCCTGGTAATGGGCACACTCCGGTGCTCAATAAATATTTGTTGACTGACTGGTGATCCCTGGATCTGGTTTGGGGGCGGGGGGAGGTAGGGATGGCAGGGAGGAAGGAGGCTGAGCGTGTGTGTGTGTGTGTGTGTGTGTGTGTGTGTGTGTGTGTGTGTGAGAGAGAGAGAGAGAGAGAGAGAGAGAGAGAGAGAGGCAAAGGTGCTAACGTCCTCTGGGGCAGGTGGTATTCTCAGGACACTGAGGAAAATGATTCCTTCTAGCGGGAGCATCTAGCCAGATTGCTCAATAGGGAGAGAAGGCAGGGGCAGGGCAAAGGTAATGAGTTCGGGTGGGGGCTTTTTAAGTGTAAAGTGCTCTTGAGAGAAGCAGCCCCTGAGGGCAGTGGGGATAAAGGAACCGGGAATTCAGGAATCTAAAAGGGCAGATTTGGGGGAAGGGTCAACCCAGTGGCCACAGTCTTCCCAGAAGGATGGACTTGCTCCACTCCAGCCCCAGGCTGGAGAATCAAGGTGCTGCTGCCAGGGCTCTTAGGAGCTCTGGAGTGGAAGGAAAGGTCCCCAAGAGGAGGATGCGAAGGAATCCCAGGGGTGAGACAGGAACTTGGAGAGCACTGACCCAGCCCTCTGGACAGGAGGGCTGGAACCGAAGCAGCCACCCGGTTCAGGTACTGCGTCAGAGTCCAAGCTGAAGTTTAAGAAAACAAACACCGAGGAACCCGGAGAGAGGCTGACGGAGCCTAGAACCAGGCCTTTATTCCCGGTGAGAATCGCTTGCAGGGAGCTCATGCCCAGGCTGGACCCACTTCTCATTCCAGGGGCGTCCTCGCTTCAAAACAGCGAATGAGTCACTGGCAAGAAGAGATTGGATTAACAAAGATTCAGTCGGACGACAGCTGTGGCCAAGGTGCAGGCAGTGCCCACAGGGCAAGCCGTGCACCCCACTCAGCCTTGCTGTCTGCCACTGCACCCCACATCTCACCATTTGGGGCCTGCTTTGGGGTGAAGATATGGCTGCCTGCGGGACCCTTCCATGGTGGCACCTCCCAGTGGCTCTCAACTCCTTACGAATGCGTTTTTCAGTTCCCCTTTCTCTTTGAGGATGGGCTGGGACCAGGACCCTGAGAGGAAACAGGTTTTAATTGGAAAAGGGAAGAACAGAGGGAGTTCTGGGTTTGGGGTGACCTGGGGGTGGGGTGCATCTTGGAAGCTGTGGGCCTGGGGTAGAGATGATGTAGGGGTCTGGAGTCTGCGTGAGGGGGCTGTCCTGAACCAGTTGTGTGGAGAACAGATACTTAGGGAGCCCCTCTGGGCAGATGCCAGAAGAAGCCCACATTCTCCTGAGTTTAGGATAGAAGAAATAAACAATAGGTTAAAAGGAGACAGAAGGAGGGACAAGGAAAAAGTTTTTTTTTTTTTTTGGTGGTGGTACTGTACTGGGGATTGGACCCAGGGCACCCTGCCACTGAGCTATATCCTCAGTCCTATTTATTTATTTAAGGTACTAGGGATTGAACTCAGGGGTACTTGACCACTGAGCCACATCCCCATCCCTGTTTTGTATTTTATTTACAGACAGGTCTCACTGTGCTTAATGCCTCGCTGTTGCTGAGGCTGGCTTTGAACTCCGGATCCTCCTGTCTCCTCCTCCCGGGAGTGCTTGAGCACTCAGCCACATCCCCAACCCTTTTAATTTTAAGACAGGGCCTCACGGGGCTTTGAACTCCGGGTCCTCCTGTCTCTATTAAAAATTACCTTGTGTACTGTTTAATCAGCCTACCAATAAACAGGTTAAGCAAAGGGAGATATTTTAAGAAACTTACAGTTAGGGGATTTTTCTGGCATTATCTGTTGATCAGATAAGGGAGACCATGTCAGCCGAAGGATCCTGAGAATGACCAGACCACCAGAAACTGTTCTGTGAAAACCAGACAGCCATCATCCCCACATACCTTTCCATACCCACCCTTCACCAAGTTGCCTTTAAAAGAAGAACCAGAGAATCCCGCAGATCATCTCTCATTCTTGAAGTGGCCCATAAGTTCCTTTGAATGTGTGTTCCTTGCTTTCCTAAATGAATTCCAGTGCCTGATTGACAGGACCTTAAGTTCATTGTTGTGACATCTGTCAAGGACCTCACTTGTCCTGAGTCAAGGTTCCCCTTCCCGGAGCTCTTTGAACCTCTTCCAGTGACACTGGCAGGCCCCGTGTGCCTCCAGGGACTGTCCTCAGGGGCATCTACGCATTCTCCACAGTCATTGGCTTGTTCTTCAACATGGAAAACCTCCTCTAGGCAGGGGCCTTTCTTTATTCTTCTGGGACACCACGTGGGGCATCTAACCGGGCATCTACCTGCTTAAATAAGACACATCCATCATCAGTTCTGGGGGGAAAAAACCCCAGCTAGAAGCCAAGGGTATCAGTCTGTTCTCTGTCACAAAATACCTGAAGTTGAGAAATTTATAAAGAGAAGAGTTTTATTTAGCTCATAATGTTGGAGGCAACCCTCTTGGCTGGGCCAAAATATGGCAGATGGCATCATGGCTAGTCATGGGCAAGAGGCAGAGATTACATGGCAAGATGGGAAGCCAGAGAGTAAGGAGGAGCCACGGTGCCTTTTATAACAATTCACTCAGGAGAACTCACTCACTCTGCAGGACAGGGTTAATACCTTCTAAGGGCTGGAGCCCCCAATGACCTAAGTACCTTCCACTAGGCTCCACCTCTTAAAGGGCCCACCACCTCTCACATGACCACACTGCTGACCAAGCTTCCAACAAACTTTTGGGCATAAACCATATCCAGATCACATTACCAAACATTGCCCAGGCACATCAATCAACTTCAATAGGTTTAATAAACAGCTATGTCCTCTGCAAATCACAAAGAGCTCTGAAAATAGCGGCAGTCTCTACAAACCCCTACAGTCTCTGTAAACACCTGGTAGTTCTGTAAACACCTGGTAGTTCTGTAAACAGCTGATCGTTTAAAACAATTAAATTTTAAATCGTAATTTCAAAATTTTAAGACAATTACAAACTTGAGTTTCTGCAAGTAGCGCTAGTCTCTGAAAACAAAAGGTGGGATCTGTGAACAGCTGTAAATGTTACATAAAAGTGAGAGGCTCTGTGAATTCCTGTAATCTGTAAACAACTTCAGGTTCTGCAAACAGCCAGAGGCTCTGCCAACATCTGATCAATAAAAATCTGATGCTACAGCAACGAACCCAAACCCAAGAAAACTATCAAAACTTTTGAAAAGGATCTATTTATCTATTCTTTCCAAAAGGGGAAAAAAAAAAAATCTTAGGATAAAGATGGGAAGGGATAGGAGAAAGATAAATACCTTTGATAAGCAAAGAAGGTAAGCAGAGTGTGGTGATATACACTTGTAATCCCAACTATTTGGGAAGATGAGGTAAAATGATTACAAGTTCAAGGTCAGCCTGGGCAATTTTGCAAGATTCTGTCTCAAGCTGGGCGTGGCTCAGAAGGCTGAGACAGGGGGATTGCGAGTTCAAAGTCAGTCTCAGTAAAAGCAAGGCGCTAAGGAACTCAGCAAGACCCTGTCTCTACATAAAATACAAAACAGGAATGGGAATGTAGCTCAGTGGTAGAGCACTTGATGAGCATGCACAAGGCCCTAGATTCGATCCCCAGCAAAGCAAAAACAAACTTTAGGGGCTCTGTTAGGTTGGAAAAGGGTCAAATCAATTCAACAAACACTGATGGAGCCATTTGTGTGTGCTAAGCATGGTGCCAGGCACAATGGCAGACGTGGAGAGCCAGGTACCCTCATTCTTTATGGAAATCCAGACAGCCCTGGGCCCTTTCAGATAGCCATGGTGAATACCTGCATACAACTCAGATTTATCTCCTGAGTCACAATTACTGTGTACGTGGCCAATGCTCCTGGTTACCTGGAACAATAAAACCTATCATAATCCACCTGATACTGTATCTAAGGGCGATTAACACGTCTGTTGAAGGTTGCTGGCATGGGGCCTGGGACAGTCTTCTCTGTGGGGACAAAGGCACTCTAAGTGCAAACAGGACTGGGAACAGGACTCCTGCATGGCACTGCGCCCTCACAGGATCCCCATGTGTCCTGGCGTGTCCTTGAGGGCCCGAAAAGAATGATAGCAATGCTGAAGCATTTGATCAATCAAAGCTTCCTGCAGAAACAGGTGAACGGTGGACACAGATGCCTGCTGAGCTGGGGGGAAGGTGGCTGCCCAGTGGAGAGGGAGGCGGCAGTCCCGGGGGACTTTGAGGCCAATGCACAGACACATTTGGGCTGTGTGGCCTCAGGAAGATGGTCTTACCTCCTGAGCTTCAATGGATAGTAAATAGTCCTCCTTTTATTTTATAAGATTAGAGCTCATACTTTTCTTTCTTTTTTCTTTTCTGTTGCAGTGGTAGGAATGGATCCCAGGGTCTTGGGCATGCTAGGCACATGCTCTACCACTGAGCCACACCCCCATCCCAGACTTACACTCGGGACCTCATCTTAACTTGATGATCTGTAAAGACTTTGTTTCCAAATAAGGTCACACGTTCTCACGTACCAGGAGTTAGGACATCTTTGGGGGGGGTACCTCCTTCATAGAGCCCTTGTGAGGGTTAAATGAGATCATACAAAGTGTTCAGAACAGGGATGGCACATAGTTAGCTCCATCTAAGTTGGTTAGATGACAATGAAGATGCTGGTGGCAGTGGTGGGACGATGGGGATGATGATGGTGATGCCAACAGTCATCCATGATGATGATGATAGTGCTGCTACTGATGGAGATTATATTAATTTCCTAGAACTTCCTTAAAGTGCCACACACTAGGCGGCTTCAACAACAGAAATTTATCACTTCACAGTGATGGAGGCTAGGGGTCCAAGCTCAAGGTTTGGCAAGGTTGGTTTGGTTTAAGAGTTGTGAGGGACAATCTGTTCCATGCCTGTCTCTCTTGCAGCACTGCGGATGGCGTAGGATAGAGGCTTAGACATATCTGTTAAATTAACCAAGGGAGTTAACAAGAAAAGGGGTGAGTTGGAAGGGGTCTGTGAGCAGGCAATACTCATAGCCTTCTTGTTCCTTGTCTCCGTGTGCCTGACCTAATCACCTAGCAGCTTCTATGCCACTTTAGGATTAGGGGGGGGAAAAGTGTCTGTTCTCCAGGTGCGGTGGCGCATGCCTGTAATCCCAGCAGCTCAGGAGGCTGAGGCAGAAGCCAAGTTCAAAGCCAGCCTCAGTAACATAAAGAGGCCCTAAGCAACTCAGCAAGACCCTGTATCTAAATAAAATTTTCAAAAGGCCTGGGAATATGGCTCAGTGGTTAAGCGCCTCTGGGTTCAATCCTTAGTACAAAGAAAAAAAGAAAGTGCCTGTTTATTGCCCAGTGTGTGACCTTGCCCTTTTTAGGCGCAGAGTAAATACCTAGAGCATTGAATTCCAGTGGACCCCATTCAGCCATGACTGGGTGGCTGTGGGCTCTGGGTTTCCAATTCTCTGTTCTGGGTCATTCCCTCCAAATTCAAGACCGAGGTCCACCTAGTGTGGGAACATTCCACTGGGAAAGCAGGAAACAAGTGGTTTCAGCGGGGAGCACCGTGTCGCTATTCTCAAGGCTCTGAGCAAGCAAGGCACGAGCCCTGTTGTTTCACAGGTCTCTGTATAAACAGACGGCAGGACAGTTGTGAGGGATGATAAGGCGTGAAGAGTCATAATAACTCCAGGCTCAGCCCTTCTCCCAGCTGAGCTGCTCTTGGTGTTTGCTCAGGTGCTGCTCTTGAGAGTCCAGATTGCATCTCTTGTTGCGCTGGAGGGGGAGGATAGTGTGGGGGGTGGAAAACAAATAAGCGCATGTCCATGGCAACAGGGCCATCCCCTGCAAGCACACCCCCTGGAGCAATCTCAACAAACTGTAGCAGCAGTACCCTCCTTGCCTCTGTGCAGTCTGCAGAGCACTTGGGTGCATTTCTTTATTTTTTTCCTGCAGTACTGGGGAGGTCCCAGTGAGTGCTCTACTGCAGAGCCACATCCCCAGCCCTTTTTATTTATATTTTTTTGAGACAGAGTCTTGCTAAGTTGCCCTTGCTGGCCTAAAATTTGTGATCCTCCCAGCTTCCCAAGTAGCTGGGATACAGGAGTGTGCCACTGTGCCTGCCTCTTTATTAGTTTCAGAAAGAATTTTGAAATCACTTCAAACTTACAGAAACATTGCAAAAAAAAAAAAAAAAAAAAAAGTACAAGGAGCTCCCTTATCCCCTTTATCCAGATTCTTCAGTATTTCACCACATTGGCTTCATCACCCTCTCTTTTTAGACACATTCATTAATCTTTTTCTGAATTTGAGAGATGCAGACACGATGCCCCCATCAATAGAAGAAGAATGTGTACAAATCACTCAACTGCTCTCCACATTAGGTAACTGACATTGCTATATGACGACAGCTGTCAAGGCAGAAACCCAGTTTAAGGGTGGCCTTCTGTCCCGACAATGTCTTTTATGTGTGTGTGTGTATGTGGCTTGGTCATAGTGGGAGTGTGTCCCTAAGGGTTCCTGTATTCAAACCTAATCTTTATTATGAGGCATAAAGAGTGTGGAAATTAATCAGACTAGGATGGTTAGAGGTGGGGCTTTAGAAGGAGATTAGGAACAGATAAGGTCATCAGGGTGGGGCCCCCATGATGGAATGCAGGTGGCTTTATAAGAAGACAGAGGCCAGAGGATGTGGACAGGTGCACATTCCCTGTTTTATACCATGTGACACCCCGCATAGTCTTGGGACCCTGTCAACTCTCACCAGGTGTGGCCCCTGGCTCTTGGGCCAGAAGTAAGCCTAAATCTTCATTCTTTCTTTTTTCTTTTTATTTATTTTATTTTGGCATCAGGGATTGAATCCAGGGACACTTACCCAGTGCACTTAGCCACATCCCCAGCCCCTTTTTATTTTTTTATTTTGAGTCAGAGTATCACTAAGTTGCTTAGGGCCTTGCTAAATTGCTGAGGCTGGCTTTGAACTGGGGATCCTCCTGGCTCAGCCTCCCAAATTGCTGGGATTACAGGTGTGCACCACTGCCTCCATTTTTATTTTTTGAGATAAGGGTTTCACTGTGTTGCCCAGACTGGCCACAAGCCCCTGGGCTCAAGTGATTCTCCCTGTTCAGCCTCCCAAGTAGCTAGGACTACAGGTGCATGCCACCTTACTCAGCTCTTTTTTTTTCCTTTAGAAATATCAAGACTCAGGTATTTTATTGTTGTAACGACAATATATTTTGTTGTAGTGAGTGGTCCAAGGTGAATCCAAGACATGCATTGCATTCAGTTGTCATGTCTCCACAGTCTCATTCTGTCTAGAATAGTTCCGCAGTCTTTTCCTGCCTTTTTTATCTTGCAGGATGACTCTCAGCTTGGGCTCAGCTGATGTTTTCTCTCGTGACCAGGCCCAGGCTGGGATCACAGGCGTGTGTCACCACACCTGGTTTGTGCATGTATTCTTGATAGTAAAAATCACAATTGATACTAGGTTCCAGCCCTTGGTCAGGGTGGTGTCTGCCAGGCCACTGTGAAGTCACCGTTTCCTCTTTGTAACTAATAATATTTTCTGGAGAGACATTATGAGATTGTGCCAACATGCCAACATCATGCTCCTCATCTAATCTCTGCCCACCAGCTTTTACACCTGTTCACAGCTCCTGCCTGAGTCAAACCCCATCCATCTGCTGGTAGCCAATGAAGATTTTTAAAATTTTTTTGGTACTGAGGATTGAATTCAGGGGAACTCAACCACTGAGCCACATCCTCAGCTCTTCTTAATATTTTATTTAGCGACAGGATCTCACTGAGTTGCTTAGCACCTCCTCATTTTGGCTGAGGCTGGCTTTGAACTCGTGATCCTCTTGCCTCAGCCTCCCGAGTTGCTGGGATTACAAGCATGCGCCACCACACCCGGCAATGATGATTTGTATATATTCATGTTTCTTTCTTTCTTTCTTTCTTTTCTTTCTTTCTTTCTTTTTCTTTTTTTCTTTCTTCTTCTTTTTTCCCCCCAGTATTAACGATTGAACCCAGGGGCATTTTGCTGAGCTATGTTCCCAGCCGTTTTTATTTCATTTTGAGACATGGTCTCACTAAATTGCTGAGGCTGGCCTCAAACCTGTAATCCTGTCTCGGCCCTGAGCAGCTGGGATTATAGACAAGTGCCACCAGGCCCAGTCTATCTCCATCGTTGTTTCTGCCATTTATTAGTTTGATGTTTTACTATAAGGAAAACCTTCTTTCCATCACCCCCACTTATTTGTTTGTTTATATCAGAATTAATTACTGTATTCTTATTTAATTGATAGAACTCCATTAATATGGGCTGGGGACTTGGCTCAGTTGGTGGAGCGCTTGCCTCACATGCACAAGGCCCTGGGTTCAAACAACAACAAAAAAACCCCACCACCTCAACTTTTGAAATACACTAATATTATCCAATGTGATGTTCAAATTGTTCCAAACTGGGTCAGAGAGACACCCTTAAGCTGGATCCTTGTGTCCTTTGACATGCCCCATCATTTGAGTATTTCCTTACCTTCTGGCATGGTACTATGTCCCATTTGTACTTGTTCTGCCTCAGTGCTGGATAGGGAGGCAGCCTGGTTCTTTTTAGTGGAGGATGGTATTTAGAAACCAAGATCTGGGAGCTCAGTGGGCATGTGTCTAGATGCTCTCAAAAGCTAGAGCAAGGGCATGTATAACCATTTCTTAGTATTTACAGGGGTTATGTTTTATAGAGTTGCCGGCAATACTGAATTAGTGAAACTAAACCATGACTGGTAGGGGAAGTACAGGATTAGGTTCCCATGAGCCAGTGGTCACAATATTTTCTTCAAATGGTCAATACATAACCTCATATGTGTGTTTCTGCATAAAGACACTTTATCATCTAATATACATTGTTGATTCCTAACTGAGCTCAATAGGTTTACATCTTGGTGAGTGTAAAACCAACCAGGATACAAAGGAATGGAGAAAGAGTTATTATTTGCAGCTGCAAGAAGAGCACAGAGGTGATTGAAAGCCATGTTCTCCCAGGGGAAATGGGGTTTTTTCTGGGGAGTCTATACATATTCATACAGGAAAGCACACTCCAAGGTGGGCACGTGTGCACGCTTGGGTTAAGGTCATAGTTCAAAATGGAACCATGGCAGACACATTCTGGCCACACTCGGCTTGACGTCACAGAGCACACATTCGAAAAGGAAAGATAGTGGACAGGACACCTCTGGGCATGCTCATCTCAGTATCATAATAAGTCAAGTTTATGTGCCTAACGAATGCGTCAGAGGGGCTCGGTGACCTTGGATGGTTCTTCAAAAAGTTTTAGCTGAAACAAAAAGAAAGGACTCTTTGAAGACATATTAACGTTGGATTTTGTCCCAAGGTGCCGGCTCACTTAGTGGCTCACAGATGGTTAACGCTGGCCCAGTACTGTGATCATCCTGAACGAAGCTAGTCTAATGCGCCTGTTTTCATTATGGGGCACGTCACAGCCTTCTTATGCTTAAGAACACTAGATGGCTCTTCTGCAGCGCACTTGAGGTCTATTTTAATCAGCAAAATCACCAACCAAAAGCACAAAAGTGCCAGGAATGTGATGCTATAAAGAGAAAAAAGGACACTTGTTGGTGGTGTGAGAACTGAATGGAGGAGGCCGAGTGTCACCTTGTTCTGGCTCAGCTGGGGTAGCGCGTGCATCTGCTAATCGGTGTCCAGGAACTACCGCTAGAGAGGCACAAGTGTTGAGTTTGGGTTTTGTTTTTATTTTTTATTTTGGCACTGGGGATTGAACTCAGGGGTGCTTAACCACCGAGTCACATCCCCAGCCCTTTTTAATTTTTATTTAGAGACAGGGTCTTTTAAATTGCTGAAGACTTCATTAAGTTGCCGTGGCAGAGCCGGGCACCGTGGCGAATGCCTGTCATTCCAGCAGCTTGGGAGACTGAGGCAGGGGGATCGAGAGTTCAAAGCCAGCCTCAGCAAAAAAGCAAGGGGCTAATCAACTCAGTGAGACCCTGTCTCTAAATAAAATACAAAGTAGGGTTGGGGATGTGGTTCAGGGGTCGAGTGCCCCTGAGTTCAATCCTCTATATGGAAAAAAAAAAAAAAGTCGTTGAGGTTGGCTTTGAATTTGTGATCCTCCTGCCTCAGCCTCCTGAGTTGCTGGGATTACAGGCCTGTGACACCTCACCGACCTTAGTCTGGGTATTAAAAATAAATATTAGTAAGCAAGTGAATTCATAAACATAGGCTCTGCAAATACTGAGGACCAACAGTGTATACACTCACACATACCCCCACAGAGACCTTCTATGTTAGTATCTACCTGTGTGGACATATTTTAAAATCAAACCTCATGGTTCTCTTTGGCCTTCCCCTGGACAGAAACATAGCTCCCGTTGTCCTCACTGTATTTACTTACTTGCTTAGTCACTCACCCCCCTCAGCCTGCAGCTTCTGGGCTGTGTCCTGCAAGGTTGCACTCGCCTGCCAGTGCTTGGGCCCAGGGCCACCCTCCACCTCACTGCCTGGCTTTCTCAGCTGCCCCCTGCTGTGCTGAGTCTTCAGCCAACAGGCCAGGGAGACAGGAGAGCAGCTCAGAGGTACGGCTGCTGGTCTCATTCCTGCCTTAGGAGGGTAAATATTCTTTACCCATTTTACAGAGGAGGCTCAAAGCAGTTGAATCTATTGCCTGAGGTTCCCAGTGAGCAACTCAAAGAGCAGATGTAGTAAAATGTACTGGGTCTTAGGAGGTTGCTTCTCAATCCAGACAGCACTTCAAGGACCCTGGAGTGGAAGACACACTGCAGCTCCACCCCCAGGCTCTTAGAAAGGAATCTCTGGGGAGGGAATGCTGGCAGTCTGGTTGTTGGAAGCTCTCTGGGCACTTTGTCCTGCAGCCATGCTGCTGGGCCGCATGATGGGCAGATCAAATCCTCACAGTGGCACCTGTCTACAGCTTTCCATTGTGGCTGTATGGCTTACCTTCCCACCAATAGTGGGCAAGCCTTCTCTTTTCCACATCCTCCCCAGCACCTGTTACCTCTTGTATTTCCTTTCCTTCCTTCCTTCCTTCCTTTCTTTCTTTCTTTCTCTCTCTCTCTTTTTTTTTTTTTTGGTACCAGGGATTGAACCCAGTGTCTAACCACTGAGCCACATCCCCAGCCCTTTTAAAAAGATATTTTACTTAGAAACAGGGTCTCAATGAGTTGCTTGGGGCATGGCTAAGTTGCTGAGGCTGGCTTTGAACTCATGATCTTCCTGCCTCAGCCTCCCGAATAGCTGAGATTACAGGCATGCGCCAGCACACCAGGCTCAGAATAGCTACTCTTACTAAAGGGAAGTGGCATCTCACTGTGATTTTGATTTGCATTTCCTTGATGACTGTATGTCTCAAGAAGCCGGAAGAAAGGAGAGTCCATGTTTTCACTGTGAAGAAAGGATGAACAATTAAGGCGTTAGAGATGTTGAACATGATTTAAATATTACACAAGGGTCAGGGATGTAGCTCAGTGATAGAACACAGGCCCTAGCATGTGGGAGGCCCTGGGTTCAATCCCTAGCACCACCAAAGCAAATAAATAAACACTACCCAATGTGTGTGTGTGTGTGTGTGTAGATGCACATGTATATTTATGCATGTGGTACCCCATTATTATGTACCATTTTTATGAACTCCTAAATTGGTTGAGCTTTTCTGATCTCCCTTTTTTAAAAGAATTTTTATTAATCACATTTTATTAATCACAGAAGCCACAAAATCTGCCACTTTGATGATGTTGAACCATGTCATCCAGTTGCATGAAGTCCATTTGCATATTGTACAAACATCCACTATTTGCCAACGATTTTCATCATCCCACAGAGAAACTCTGTAGCCATTAGGCAATAACCCCCATCCCCCCTGTTAACCTCTCTTCCACTTTCTGTTTCTATGAACTTGACTACCCTGGGTATCTCCTATGAGTGGATTCACAGTATTCGTCACTTCCTGTCTGGGTTCATTCACTTAGCATGATGTTTTCAAGGTTCAGTCACGCTGTGGTCTGAATCAGAAGACCAATTCATTTTTATGACAGAATGATATTCCCTCTTATGTATACACCACATGTTTTCTTGACCTCTTCATCTGTTCATAGACTCTTAGGTCAGTTGCTTCCATCTCTTGGCTTTTGAGAATGATGTTGCTGTGACTATTAGTGAAAAAAAAAGTGTTTGAATCTCTACTTTGGACCCTGCTTGTTAATTTTTTGGTACTGGGGATTGAACCCAGGAGGGCTTTACCACTGAGCTACATTCCCCAGCCCTGGAAATTAAAAAAAAATATATATATATTTTGAGACAGGGTCTCAGTGAGTTACTCCGGGCCTCACTGAGCAGCTGAAGCTGGCCTCCTGAGTCACTGGGATTACAGGCGTGTGCCACTGTGCCTGGCATTTAACTGATTTCTTTTAATTGGTGCTGGGAATAGAACCCCAGGCCTTGAGCATACTAAGTATATACTCTGGTATTGTGCTGTGTTCCCAACCCCTGGGCTACGCTTTTAAAGATAAAGTCATGGGCTAGGGTGGTGGCTCCGTGGTAGAGTGCTCGCCTAGCATGCAAGAGGCACTGGGTCTGATCCTCCGCACCACATAAAGACAAACTAATGTAGCCACATTAAAAAAAAAAAAAAAAAAAAAAGTAAAAATAAATAAATAAATATTAAAAAAAGATGAAGTCATAAATTGAGTTGTTCTGTTTTGATGTTACTTTTGTGTGAACTGGCTCTCTGAGGCTGAGGCTGTTTGAAACTTCTCAGATGCCCCTCAGCGCTGTCCAGCAGGCCCCTGTGATTGTGCAGTAAGTGCTTGTTAACTGACATGTTCACTGCAGATCATGTCCAGGTCCATCTCTGACAACCAGGTCCACCGGGGCCTTGTTCTGGGGTCAGGGAGGTGGGACGGAGGTGGAGCAGGCCCTCTGGGGCCCCGGGCACCTCCCTCCTCCCATCTTGACTAGGTTTCTCAGGAAGAGAGCTGTATTCTCGGACTTGATCGGGGCTCTTTCCTTGGAGCCTGAACTCTGTTCAGGCTGGTCGTGAGTTGGCCATCTTCTCAAGACCCCCTGCAGCTCCCCGCTTGCCGGCTGGGTTTCCTTTTGGTACTTTGCAACACTCCTCCCCAGAGCTCCGTTTCTTCCCTCTGGATGCAGGCTGCCGGCTCGCCAAGCTGAGCAAGAGCCACATCCCCAGGGAGCCTTCCAGGTCCTGCATCTGGTCTAGTTGCCCTTCTACGCACTCACAGTGTTCTGCACTAAGCCCCCGGGGGCAGGGGTTGTAGTAGCTGGTGCACTCCAGCCTCCCCCAGCCCCACACATACAGACGGGGCACTAATGAGGGTCTTTCTTCTTAGTTCTTCTAGTCTGTGGCACCCTGCCCAGCCCTCAGTGAGCCCTTTATAAGCATCTGTGGCATAAATGAGTATGAATGTGAATGGCCCCTGCATTTGCTGTCTAAATGTACATATGTTGGTATGTATCTTTTGGTACTGGGGACTGAACCCCAGGGGCCTCTCCCACTGCACCACATCCCCAGATCTTTTTAACTTTTTAATTTGGGAGAGGATCTGGCTCAATTGCTGAGGGTGGCCCTGAACTTGGGTCCTCCTGCATCAGCCTCCCAAGTAGCTGGGATTGCAGGTGTGCGCCACTGTGCCTGACTGACTGTAAAGGTCATTAATTCACATTATTCAAAAGCCGGAAAGCGTTTCTGTCCCTTTCTTAGCTGCCTTTTGTTCCATTGTTTGGATATACCATAATTTATTGAACCAGTGCCCTACTGATGGACATTTAGGTTTTTTCCAACTGTTTGTTAATATTAGCAAGGCTTCTGTGAACCACCTGACACATGTATCATTTTGTGCACATGTGATCTGTACCATAAAATCTCCTGGTGAAGTTGCTGGGTCCAAGGGGAATTTGAACTTGTAAGTTTGAATGTGATTGGGAAATTGCTCCCTATAGAGGGTTAATTGCTGGGTTTTTGTTGTTGTTGTTTTGATCAGGGCTTGAACCCAGGAGCACTTAACCACTGAGACACATCCCCAGCCCTTTTGACTTTATTTAGAGACAGGGTCTTGCTAAGTTGCTAAGGCCCTCGACACATTGCTGAGGCTGGCTTTGAACTTGCAATTCTCCTGCCTCAGCCTCCCAAGATGCTAGAATTATAGGCATGTGCCACCTTGGCCAGCTAATTCCTGCTTAAAGGGATGATCATTTGAAATGGTGTCCCCAGGACACTTGGTTAGCCATAGCTGAGAGACTCACAAGGAAAGTTCTGGACCAGGTTGTCTACAAGCAGGATTGCCAGCAGCAGCATCTTCAGCACTGCCACCATCAGCACAGTCACTGTCATCACCCAAGAGTCCTTCGAACCTCAACTGACTCTGTCAGGAAATCAGCTGGGCTCCGCAACAGACACCATTTCTGTTCTCAGGGAATTCTGCTGCCGGCATCCACTGAGCCATCCACCCAGTATCCTCAGGGCTTATCAAGACAGGCCAGAAGCAGAATATGCGGCGGATGTGATGTCAGGGCTGAGCTGAGCCTGGTGGCCACATGCAGAGTGTACGACAAAGATTTGGGCATGGAGTTTATTTGTGTGGGACTGCTGCCTGGGAGAGTGCACGTGAGGGACAGCAGGCCGAAGCACTGACCCACAGGGGCCCACCTCCTCCCACTGAGGGTCACCCAGGAGATGTGCTCAGAACCCACACCCTGAGAGGTGGGACAAGGTCCTGGGGCAGAAAGTGGACACCTCAAGGAGGCAGGGGTCTGAGCTCACATGTGATTGTCCTTCATGGATGAGGCCCAAGTCAGACACAGGGCAGAGGAGATGGGATGCTGGGAACCAGGGGCCTCTGCTTCAGGCAGGCGTCAGAGAGTGGTGAGGCCCCAGAGGGTGGCCAGTGCTTTCCTGACCACCTGAGAAAGGGACTGGAGGTCAAGCCTGCCTCCGAGGCCTTTTGTCTCTGATAACACAGTGCTCTCTCTTGATGGTAGATGGTCCTTCAGGTTTGAAGGTATGGATCAAATTCAGGATGGCTCCCACCCCAGCGCCTCCCACCCTCTGCCCAAGATAGGATCTCAACTGTGTTGGTTCAGGGAAAATTTTAGGGAAGCTCAGTTTTCCACTAGGAACTGTATCTGATTGTTAGTAAGAGAGATTCAAAATGACCACAGAGCTAATGTTTTGTTTTCTGTTAAGTAAAAGTCCACAGCTAGGCACAGAGGCACCCTGTCTAATCCCAGCAACTTGGAGGGGGGCTTAGGCAGGAGGATTCCAAGTTTAAGGACAGCCTGGGAAACTTAGCAAGATCCTGTCTCAAAATAAAAAATAAGAAGGGCTGGGGATTTAGCTTAGAGGTAGAGCACTATGGGTTCAATCCCTAATATTGGGGAAAAAAAAATCCATGAGTCCTGAGTCCACAGAGCCAGTCCTGAGTTGCCACAATAGGGGGACAGCTCTGTGATATTGTTCATGGCCCAGTTTCCCTTCCAGCTTTCTGTCTCTTCATCCTTCACTTGGAATTTTATCTTGGGGATTGCCTCATGGTCCAAGGTGGCAGCTGGAGTTCCATCTAGGAAGGAAGGTGTATGGGAAACAGGGCGAGAGGATGCCTGTCGGCTCCAATCAGAGTCACGGCTGAAAGGCAGTCTGGGAAGTTGCTTGTTTCTGTTTTCAAGGGAGTAAGTATCTTGCCACTTCCAACAATGTAACAGTTTGATAATAAGGAAGAAAGGGAGGGCAGATATGAAGTGGCAACTAGCAGCTTCAACACAGGGCTAAAAACCATCCCATTCCCAAAGAAACTGGTTCCAATCCAGGGTAGACACAATAGTTGGGTTGAGATTCTGGTGCAATCTCCTGCCCAGCCATTTTTTTTTTTTTTTTTTTTTTTTTTGGTACCGGAGATTGAACTCAGGGGCCCCTGACCAACCACTGAGCCCCATACCCAGCTCTATTTTGTATTTTATTTAGAGACGGGTCTCACAGAGGAAGCTGAGGAGAGCAGGCCCTGGACACTGGTCCCGCTCGGCAGCTGCTGCCAGGAGTCCACCACACTGGTTCCTACATTTTCCGATTGTCTGGGCTGGAGGACATTCTTTGGCCGTCAGGGATCAGCAGTCCTTTGCCCAAGGGATGAGAAAAACTGAGCTGGACTGGGAAGGCAGAGGCCCTTGGAGTGGGTCTGGCTAGAGGTGGCAAAGGGAGGTGTGTGTGTGTGTGTGCGAGCGCGATGGTGGTAGACGGGCTAGGGTCAGCAGCACACCCAGAAGAGTCTGACCTTCCAAAAGGAGTCAGCTCCACTCCAGTCTCAGCTTAACTGACCTTGACTCAAGGGTCCCTCACTCCCTGCCCCCAATGGCCCAGAGCAGGACTCCAGGCAGGGGGCTGGCCGGCCTCATGAGGCAGCCCCTTCCCAGCCTCTGGGAAACAGGACAGAGCGGGGTGTGACTACCTGTTCTTGGGGCTGCAGCCTCTGTTTCCATACTTCTTGTACCTGTCTGTCCCCGCCCTTCCTGTAGCCCAGAGTTATTTCTTACTACCATCCTCAATGTCCAGACATTCACCTGGGGGTCTGGCAGGGCAGCACAGCTCAGTGGTCCAGAGAGCAGAATTGCTGATGTTGACATCAGTGTCCTCTATCCAAGTCCTGTGCGCAGACCACTGCTCAGCCCCAACCCCCAACAACCCTCCAGCCCCTGCTGCCTCCCAGGCTCTACCCACCTGGCTTCTGAGCCACTTTTATCGGCAAAGCCCCAGGGAAGGCCAAGGTGGAGGCTGGGCTAGGCCTGATTAAACACAGAGCCTCTGAGTGACAGTCCTAAAGGGCTGTAATCTGGGTGTGAGCCTCTCTGGTCCTCAATGTTCTTATCTGTAAAGACAACTAAGATAGATGGATGCTAAAAGTTTTGCAAGGCTCAAGTGAGGTCCTAAGTGTTTACAAACTGCCAGAGATGTTGGGAATATCTACAAGAAAATGTTCACCTCGGTCTGGCTTCCTTCCGAACACTGGCCCTTAGGGCTCAGTGTTCAGGCAGCTCCGGTTGCAATGCCGAATCTTGGCAACCAGGAACATCAGAGTTTACCTTGTGTTTCCCTGTTATTTAAAAGTTGCTGATACTTCCAACACTGATAAATAATATTGGGAATTAAATTATCGAAGGGTTATATCGTAAAGTCTATTTTAATTCACTGTTTATAATGTATAAAGACTAATTTTGAATTTTCATAATGTAACAGTCACTTAATTACTTAAGGAAAAGCGTGATTTGCTGAGCAGATTCCAAATAACAAGTATGTCATGTTTAAGATTAGGAATTGAAAGCATTTAAAAATACATGGACAGCCCAGCGCCGTGATGCACGCCTGTAATCCCAGCGGCTCAGGAGGCTGAGGCAGGAGGACTGCAAGTTCAAAGCCAGCCTCAGCAAAAGCCAGGCCCTCAGTAACTCAGTGAGACCCTGACTCTAAATAAAACACAAAATAGGGCTGGGGATGTGGCTTAGTGGTCAAGTGCTCCTGAGTTAAATCCCTGATATCCACCCACCCCCCAAAAAAGTAGATGGCCAATACTTTTCATGTTTAGAACTTCAGCAATAGTCAAAAACTGTTCCCAAGCATGATATGTGGAATTCGTGCATCTTGCAACATGGAAAATCGACTGCTTCATTGTGTCTGGTTTCTTTCTTTCTTTCATTCTTTCTTTTTCTTGTTTCCAGCCGGGTTTCTATGCTGTGGGGGAGAAGGTCTCAGAGTGCCCAGTCTAAAGAGGGCTCCACACTTCACCCACTGCAGCTATACACACACTCCATTGCCAATAAAACAAAACCTATTTGGAAAGAATCTGCACTTTCTTGTTTCATTCAAAAATTATTATGTTTGTCATTATTATTTTTTTGGTATCAGGGATTGAAACCAGGGGCTCTTGATTTACCTCCCCAGCACTTTTTATTTTTTATTTAGAGACAGATCTCCAAAGTCACTGAGGGCCTCCCTAAGTTGTTTGAGGCTGGCCTTGAACTTGGCGATCCTCCTGCCTCAGCCTCCCCGAGTCACTGGGATTACAGGTGTGTTCCACCACACCTGGCTAGAAATCATTCTTAACAACTTTTGTGTGCTTTAAAATAATTTTGATCAGAAGAATGCAAATTTCAGATCTATTATGAGCACCTTGGGACAAATTGCAAAACTCCTTTGTTGTGATACTTTAGTATCAGTATTTTTTTTTTCTACTTTCCATTGCTAATCAACCAACCATTGGGGTTAGACAGAAAAGAATAAGTGGCATTATCTAAAAGCAACGTAAAGTTGTTCAGTGATCAAAAAAGCATATCAGCTGTTGAGTGCAGCTGAGTCGTTAAGGATGGTGGCCTGCTCCCTCAGCAGGCACCCATCTTGCTATAGGGGAAGCTTTTAGAATTTGTTTTAGTTTGCTCTTGGAGAGCTAATATGATGAGGTGGTTTAAAATGCAAAAAAAGGGAATTTCTGAAGGGATCGTGCATCTGTAATTTCTGTAGCTGTTGCCAAATTGTCCTCCAGAGGGTTTGTTCCCATTGACATGCTCAGCAGAAAGATCTGAGTGGTGTTTTGATATGGCTTGCCAACTCGGGGTACTGACAGATGGTCTGTCTTTGCCAATCTGATAAGCAAAGACGGTATGTTAGTGCTGATGTAAATATGCACTTCTCTTATCACAGGTGAAGTTGGGCATCTTTTCAAATGTTTGAGTCATTTGAGGGACTGGAGATGTGACTCGGTGGTAAGGCATTGGCCTAACACATGCAAGGCCTTAGGTTTGATCCCCAGCTCTGAGAAAAAAAATATCATTTGAATTTCTTTTTTTTTTTTCTTTTCCTGTGAATTGCTGTTTTTGTTCCTTTCTTACTTTTTCCTTTTGTCTTTTTTTATACATCAGCTTGATTTTTTTTAAAAGAATATGGACACAACACCTTTATTTATCTATTCATTTTTTTTTTATTTTTTTTTTATTTTTAGTTTTCGGCAGACACAACATCTTTGTTTGTATGTGGTGCTGAGGATCGAACCCGGGCCGCACGCATGCCACGCGAGCGCGCTACCGCTTGAGCCACATCCCTAGCCCTATCTATTCATTTTTTATGTGGTGCTGAGGATTGAACCCAGTGCCTCACACATGCTAGGCAAGTGCTCTACCACTGAACCACAATCCCAGCCCTCCTTGCTTACTATTTTTTATTGATGATTACAATCTTTGTTATTGATTTGTGGGAGGGTTTTTTTGGGGGTGGGCACTAGGGATTAAACCCAGGGACGGTTAGCCACTGAGCCTCATCCCTAGTCCTTTTTATATTTTATTTAGAGACAGGGTCTCACTGAGTTGCTTAGGGCCTCGCTCTGTTGCTGAGGCTGGCTTTGAACTCATGATCCTCCTGCCTCAGTCTCCTGAGCCACTGGGATTACAGGCATGAGCTGCCACACCTGGCGAGTTCTTTTTATATTAGGGAAATGAATTGTATCTTAACGATATTAGTCACAAATATTTTTCCAATTTTTTTGTTTGTCCTTTGACTTTGTTTGTAATACTTTTTACTCTGCAGAAACTTAAATGTTTGTTTTGAGTTGAGCTATCAAGTTTCTATTTATAGCTTCTAGATTTTGTTTCATAGAAGGGCGTTCAGGGTTGGGCACCGTGGCGCACACCTGTAATCCCAGCAGCTCAGGAGGCTGAGGCAGGAGGATCACAAGTTCAAAACCAGCCTCAGCAAAGCCCTAAGCAACTCAATGAGACCTTGTCTCTGAATAAAATAAAAAAAAAAGGGCTGAGGATGTGGCTTAGTGGTTAAGTGTCCCTGGGTTCAATCCCAGGTATTGAGAGAGAGAGAGAGAGAGAGAGAGAGAGAGAGAGAGAGAGAAAGGCTTTCAGGCTGAGAAAAGTAATAATTCATTACAATTTTAAGAAATGGGAGATGGAAACACACCCCACATCTCCTTTAACTGAAGGTCCCTGGGTAGGAAGATCTTAGAGTCTCTGGGTTTTCAAAACAGTTTGATTGGTTCTGAGGTGAATTATTCCAATCACTACTTTGAAGCAGAGTGAAGACTGACACCCAAAGAGAGAAAGTCCCCCCAGGACCAGCCCCCTACCTTCCCTTTGGGGGCCCTTCTTGTCTCTCAAGGCAGCCACAGGTGGAGGGAAGCTCAAACCGGGCCGCGTTTTTGAGATGGGGTCTTGCTGTGTGGCCAGGCTGGCCTCCAGCTCATGAACTCAAGCAATAGTCCTCTGCCTCACCCTCCTAAGCAGCGGGACTACAGGGTGCCCCATGAACCTGGCTGCCGGGCCACACTTCTGCAGGCTGTGGCCCCCCCTGGCTCTGCAGGGAAAGCTGGAGGGAGGGGCTTCAGGTGGCTACAGATGGGGAGACAAATTCTCTGTGGGGAGGGGACCGAGGTCTGAGCCTACTGGGAGGGGACAAGAGCGTGGAGAGACTTCAAGACCCCTGCTTCCTGCCTTCTGGGCTCCAACCCTCCTGAAGCCTCTCTGTCCCTCAGTGTCCTTTGAGCACCTGCCCTCGGTGCCCAGCACCGATCCCCCAGCCTCACCCTGAGGACTGGTGCCTTCCATCCATAGGAGGCAGGGCCCTGTCTTCAGAGAGCAGGATTTTCAAAGAAGCTCATGGCGCTCTCACTTGCATGGCACTTCGGAGGCCCTGGGCCACCCCAGGTGTGTGTCCCCAAGGTCATGTGTTTTTATAAAATTTGTACCTTTCGATTATTTTTCTGAGTGTCCCTTCCCAAGTTGTTTGAGCGTCAGCTCTGTGGCACTGTCCAGCCCTGGTTTGCAGGAAGGTAGCCACACTGTGGGGATCCAGGCAGGCTGGAGGGGACGCCTGGCTTTGGAGAGGCGGCTCTGCCCAGGTCCCTGAGATCAGGCCGGTGCAGCGTCTCTGCCACAAGCTCAGCAGAGCAACCCCTTCTTCATCGCCCCGTCACCAGATCCTCACAATGGGCCTGGCCTGGAGTTTGTGCTTTGCAGCAGAAGTGAATGAGTGACCTGCCCCAGCGCTACCTGGTGTCGGGCTGACCCTGGGGACAGACTCACCGGTCAGCAGCAACCTGTTGCTGCCTTCTCCCTTCTCAGCCCTTTCTGGAGGACTGGGACTCAGGAGGACAGGGCCAGACAGGGCTGGCTCCCTCCTTCAGGCCCACCTCAGCAGCCACTTCCTCTTGACTGCAGTTGGGGGTTCAGGTGCCCCCTGGTCATGAGGTGAGGGCCCTGGCTCCAGGGACCTGAGTGGGGAGGTGTTGGGGGTTGTCCTTAAAGGAGAAATGTCCAACATGCCCAGTGTCAGAGTGGGGTGCCTGTGTGAGGGGGAGCGGGGTCATGGAAGGTTCTGGAAGGGAGGAGAAGGGGTGCAGCTCGCCACAGATCACAAATGCTCACCTCCCGCCTCTCCTTCTTCCCTGTTCTCTGCCATCCCTACCTTCCAATCCTTCCTAACCAGCAAGTCTTTCCAGATTGTCTCCCCGGACCTGGGCCACACCTCAGCTCCTTGTCTCTGGTGGAATTTATGGATGTGGTTAGTGGTTAGCCCTGTGTTTATCCACCCTATTGTTCTGCCTGGCCCTCTGCCCCAGGGCATGCTGGGAGCTCCGCCTCCCGGACTCTGTCCCCTGGTAACTGTTGGCATTGGTGGAACAGTTAGAAATGGGGGGTGCGGTGGGGAGTGTCTCTCCCAGGCAGAGGTCTGGGGTGAGTGGAAACAGGCAGGTGGAAGTAGCTGAGAAGGTGTCAGGAAAGCACTCTGCTTTCTCCTCTTTTTTTTTTTTTTTTGGAACTGGAGATTTAACTCAGGGGCACTTGACCTCTGAGTTATGTCCCCAGCTCTTTTAGTTTTTTATTTTGAGATAGGGTCTCACTAGGTTGCTGAGGCTAGCCTCAAACTTGCTGTCCTCCTGCCTCAGCCTCCTGAGTAGCCAGGATTGTTATTTCTTTTTAACTAGAAAAAGTTATTGGTTATATTTTAAAATGCTTCCATTTTAAAGGTATAAAGATTGAATAAAATTATGTCTCCACCCAACTCTGTCCTTCAACCACCCACTTCCTCTCCTTCCCACTCCCCTCCACTGTGGATGCAGTGGGGGAATATACATATGTGTTTATGTAGACTTCCCTTGAAACAAAAATCATCATGGAACCACTTGGGAAAACTGGCAATAACGTTAGAGCTGAATACTTGTGTACCCTAGGGCCCAGCAAGTCCTTTCCTAGGTTTCTTTCCAACAGAAATTTACCTGAGCAGGGCGAAGTAGTGCACACCTATGATCCCAGCAACTCAGGAGGCTGAGGCAGGAGGATCACAAGTTCAAAGCCAGCCTCAGCCACTTAGGGAGACCCTAAGCAACTCAGTGAGACCTTGTTTCTAAATAAAATACAAAAAAGGCTGGAGATGTGGCTCAGTGGTTGAGTGCCCCTGGGTTCAATCCCTGTTACCAAAAAAGAAAAAGAAACTCACTGGTCTGCTCGGGGGAAGACTGTTGGCGATGCTCATGAGAGCCCCAGGTGTAAGAGTCAAACATTGGAAACATCCAAAATCCTCCTGGATGGTGGAATGGGCTACAGTACATTCTTGCAATTCTTCTATGCCACAACAGAAATAAAAATGCTTTTCCTGCTACAGTGCCAGTGTGCCCCACACACGGTGAGTGAAAGAACCCAGGTTCCAAAAGGGACATGTCCTGCAATTCCATTTACATAAAATTTAAATACAGCAACAATTAACCCACAGTGCTGGGGGCCAGGAGAGTGGTTTCTGGTTTCCTTTTGGGACAGTAGGAAGTCATGATGGTGGGGACAGGACCTGGGAAAGCCCTGACTTGTGCTGGGAACCCTGAAAAGTCTGTGCCTGTTCAGGATCTACAGTGCAGGAGAGAGTTCAGGACCAAGAAAATGGGGATGGCCACCTCAGGAGAATGAGGCAGGAGGATGGCGAGTTCAAACCCAGGCTCAGCAACTTAGCAAGGCCCTGAGCAACTCAGCGAGACCCTGTCTCTAAATGAAATATAAAAAGGGCTGGGGATGTGGCTCTGTGGTTAAGCGCCCCTGGGTTCAATCCCTGGTACAAAATAGAAAAACGAAAATGGGGGTGGGGTGCATTAAGTTGGAGGAAGAGCATCCTGTTTGAGCAACCTAAAGAGCCCCACAGGGCAGGGAGGGCTGGCCAGCCAGTGTTACACTTGGCCTGAGGAGGCTGGGGGGACTGACTGTCGGGGTGGCTGGGAGTCGAGGTCTCTCTGCTTACGGTGACAGACACCAACACTCCTGCTCAGTGCCAGGCACGGTTCAGAGCTCTCTAGGGGTCTGAGACAGAGGCCAGTTGGCTTGTTCCTTTCAGAGAGCTTGCAGCCTGGTGGAAGAGAGATATGACACACAGAGGAATAGTTAGCCAGCCACATGGTACATGCCACCAGGGAGGTATGTGCCTGTGTCACAGAAGCCCAGGGATGGCAGCATCTGACCTCAGCTGGGGAGACAACTGGGACTTGAAGGTCAGTCAGGAAACAGAAGATTGGCACAGCAGGGTCCAAAGCCAGGGGGTGGGGAAGGGCATGGTGCTTTGGGGCACTCCATTTTCCATGGAAAAGAGTTTGTGGGGGGGGTGGGGGGGGTGGGGGGGTGGGTGGGGGTGGGGGGGTGGGGGTGGGGGTGGGGGGGTGGGTAGGGATGGAGCTCAGCCGTGGAGCACTTGCAGAGCATGCTCAAGGGCCTGGGTGCCACCCCCAGGGTTGGAAAAGAAAGAAAATGAAAGAAAAAAAGGGGCGGGAGAGATGGGATAGGAGCTGGGCCAGGGAGACTTAACCTGGGGACCAAGGGGAGTGCAGCCCAGGCTAGGGCAGAAGCCATGAGGATGAAGAAAAAAAAAAAAAAAAACCAGGATTCTCAGAGTCTTCCAGAAATGTACTCACCATAAAGCAATGAGAACTATTTAGGGCGATGGGTATTCTCCTAAATTCTGGATAGCGGGGACAAAGGGCAGATGCTCTCCTGGGACTTGGCTCAGCCTGACCACCATGGAAAGGACTCAGGTTAAGTAAGACACAGATGGTCAGATACCAAATGTACCTGGCCTCAGGCAGCGGCCCTCAGGTAGTGCAAGGTGCACGGGAGCTCCGGGCCTTCCAGTTCCCCCAGCCTTATCCCAGGGCAAGGGTGCTCTGGGTAAAGTGCCCGTCCAGGTCACAGGTCAAAGTGCACAAAAGGCCAAGCAACATTCCTAAACCCCAGGCCACCCCTTGCAAGCAGCCAATGCAACTAGCTCCTTTCTTTTGTCCCTGTGAGGCCGCCTGCCGCTTTCTTTAGGGTTTGGCCCCTGACACCCCCAGTGGAGCCCACTGGGGGCTAATGTCTGTGCATTCCTACTCTCAGGACCTGGGTTTGTTTGTTTCTATTGTCATTGAGTCCGAGTTCCTGGTGTCTGGTGTCAAGTTGGTCACTGCCCAGAATATACCAGAATCAAAACATCACACTGTACCTCGAAAATATGTACCAATGTGATGTGTCTGTCAAAAAATAATAGGGGTGATGGCACATGCCTGTTATCCCAGCGGCTCAGGAGGCTCAGGCAGGAGGATCGCGGGTTTGAAGCCAGCCTCAGCAACTTACTGAGGCTTGTAAGCAACCTAGTGAGACCCTGTCTCAAAAAATAAAAAGGGCTGGGGATGTGGCCCAGTGGTTAGGCACCCCCGGGCTCAATCCCTGGGGCTGCAGGTGTGACTCAGTGGTAGAGCAACTGCCCAGTATGTGGGATGCCCCGGGTTTTATCAGCACCACAAAAATGGATGTAATAATGATCATAATAAATAACACAAAATAAAATAAAAAAGAAAGGAAGCTCTGTCTTGGGGGCTGGCGGTCTGAAGGGGTGACAGAGGAGAGCGGCCTACTTCCCAGATCCTGAACAACACTCAGTTGGGAGGGGACCCCTGGGGACATTATGTAAAGAGCTATTCAAACTGTCCCCAGCCACTACTTTGTATTCAAATGCACAGGCGGGCTGCCAGCTGCGACTGACCCACAGGTCGTCTGCAGGGCGCCCTGCCCTGTGCCCACGGCTGTCCATCCCTTGCCCTCCTTGGGCCAGGCTGCTCCTTCCAGCCTGCAGGGTTTGTCCCCAGCCCTGGTTCTTGGTCTCCAGGTTCCTTTGTGGTCTCTTCCCTGAACTCCCTTGTTCTCAGGGAAGCAGAAAACTTTCCTCTCTGGCCTGGAGCCCAGCTGCCCAGCCCAGGATGGCAGGAGACCTTCTCAGTGTCACCTGCTTCTTACTCACTGGCTTGTGGAAACGCCCCCAGACCAGAGACTCGGCCACCTCCACTCACTCTCCCTTTCTCCAGCCCAGGGTGGGGGTGGGGCTGGGCTATGCCTGCCACAGCAGACCCCCCCATCCCCCTCCTCCTTTTCCATTTCTTTTCCTTCTGCAGCTGAGACGTCTTTGGAACTTTCTGCAGTCCTTTAAGAGCCCCTTGATTCTGCGGGAGGGTGTGGACCCCAGGCACGTAATCCCTCCAGAACCCAGCAGAACAATAGGCCTGCTGATCACGGGCACCTCATAACCCCTGGACACGGGGCCCACAAGCAGGTACACACAGGGGGATGTGTTCGAAGGAAGGGGCAGAGGACAGAGCCTTATTATTACCCCCCCGGCCCTCGGGGATGAGCCAGGCAGACCTCCCTTCAAGACAGGTTGGAATGGAGCTGAGCAGGGTGGGGCACACCTGTCCTGAAGCCCTCGAATGGGGAGGCTGAGGCAGGAGGATTGCAAGTTCAAGGCCAGCCTCAGCAACTTTGGAAGCCTCTGTTTCAAAATGAAATAAAAAGAGCTGGGGATGTAGCTCAGTGATGGAGCATTTGCCTAGGAGGCCTAAAGGCCTGGGTTCCATCCCCAGCATTGAAAAAATAATAATAAAAGAAAAATAGAACAAGCTGAAAACAAACAAACAAACAAGACAAGCTGCCTAGTGGGGAGGAGGGTGGTGAGCTGACGGTTCTGCTGTGAGACCCTTCAGGACGCCAGGTGTTGGGTAAGGAGGGTTCTGAGCTCACTCTCCTGCTCTCAGGCCCTGGAGATCCCTCCCTCGGAAGGGTCCATGCCTCAGGGCCTCCTCCCGCCTGGCCTCAGGCCCCTGCTATTCCTAGGGTGGCTGGGCCAATGGCTGAGCACCCCGGGGGCCTGGCGCCTGGTCAGGTCCAGCCCAGGAACAGTCTGGGGAACAGTCTTCATGGAGGAGTTCCCCAGGGCCGGCTGGGAGCTGTGAAATCTGTTTCACCGTCTCCCAGTCCTCTGCCCAGGCCTGGTCCACCCGTTTCCCTTCCTGGGCCTGACTCCTGCTCACACTTTCCCATGGAGCCTCACCTCCGCAGCTGCTTCCTGGAGACCCGGCCCAGGGCCACACCTGGCAAGTGCATCCGGATGACAAACAGCTGCCCCTGGGACCGGCCTGAGTCTGACTTCTCCATCTGAAGCTCAGTCCTGAACACGGACTCGACACCCAAGAAATGACCAGTGAAGGCCTGGACAGGGCGGACGTCCCCATGGCGACCCTACTTGGCAGGAGGCCAGCACAGTGGAGAATGGGGGTTCCAGGCACCCCTAAGGAGGTGATGGAGCTGTCGACGAAGGTGACAGAATGGTTTCCAGGTTTAAAATGCCCTAATGGAATCATGCACCCTTTCAGCTGGGATAAGGTCGCTGAGTTCATTAAAAGGTGGATCTTATTTTATTTGTAAGTGGTGCCGAGGTTTGAACCCAGCGCTCCGCGCATGCCAGGCGAGCGTGTTACCCCTTGAGCCACATCCCCAGCCCAGATCTTTAGCTTTTGATGGGACGGATGTCAGGGAGCCGCGCAGCATGGCGTGGGGGCTCAGCTGGGGTGAGCCGTAGTTTGACTGGGGCTGGTGTCATCAGCCTGTTTTTCATAAGGTGCCAGGGAGTTGGTGGAGAGGCCTCGGACTGTCTGCCTGGGTGTCCTTAGGCAAATCAGCCTCCGTCTCCGAGCCTCTGTTTCTTCCCTTGCAGTGGGAGGTGCAGGTCTGTCTGTCCTTACAGAACTAGGGTTTGGCCAGTGAGCCGGGGATGCTCGTGTCCTCTGTGTCCATGGGCCCACCAGGAGGATCCACAGACCCCCATGTGGGTTCCCCTAGGGCCCTGTAGAAAGGAGACTGTCCCTGTGTCCCGGGGGGCAGGGAGCTGCGATCACACCCACTTCCAGGCCGTCTGGCATTTTGTGAAACGAACTACATCTGTGGCATAAGGACGACGAGGAAACAGAGTTAGCAGTCGTTCACTTAGGGAGAGAAGGAATGTGCACTTGAGTTTTTCTTCTTAATATTTAATTATTATTTTTCCTTTCTTTCCTTCTTTCTTTTTTGGGTACCAGGGATTGAACTCATTTCAGGGGCACTCGACCACTGAGCCACATCCCCAGCCCTATTTTGTATTTTATTTAGAGACAGGGTCTCACTGAGTTGCTTAGCACCTCGCTTTTGCTGAGGCTGGCTTTGAACTTGTGATCCTCCTGCCTCAGCCTCCTCAGCCACCGGGATTACAGGCGTGGGCTTCTGTGCCTGGTTAGCCCTTCCTCCCTCCCTCCCTCCCTTCCTTCTTTCCCTCATTCCTTTCTCTTCTCCCTTTCCTTTCCCCCTCCCTCCCTTCCTTTTCGCTTTCTTTTTTCTTTGCAGCAGTAGGAATTGAACCCAGGGGCTCTCTGCCACTGAGCCACATCCCCAGCCCTTTTTATTTTTTATTTTGAAACAGGGTAAATTGCTGAGGCTGGGCTTGAATTTGCAATCCTCCTGCTTCAGCTTCCCAAATTGCTGGGATTACGGGTTGTGCTGCCACACCTCCTCAATGTGTTTGTTTTCTTCGAACCGGTTTCCATGGCTAGATGTTGCAGGTGAGTGGAGGTGGAGTGGTCAAAGTCGACAGAAGTAAAGGAAGAAAGAAGAAAGACTGTATAATCCTCAGCTCCGTTAATTTGAGGATGAGGCCCTAGACCCAGCATTGTCACACGGTGAGCAAGAATCCTGCTGGCTGTATTGGAGATTGAACCCACGGGGGCCTACCACTGAGCCACATCCCAGCACTTGTTAATTTCATTTTTTTTTTGTAGGGGGGCACTAGGGATTGAACTCAGGGGCACTCAACCACTGAGCCACATCCCAGCCCTATTTTGTATTTTATTTAGAGACAGGGCCTCACTGAGTTGCTTAGGGCCTTGCTTTTGCTGAGGCTGGTTTTGAACTCGAGATCCTCCTGCCTCAGCCTCCCAAGCTGTTTGGGATGACAGGCATGTGCCACTGAGCCTGGCCCAGCACTTGTTAATTTTTATCTGAGAAAGAGTCGAACTAAGCTGCCCAGGCTGGCCTTGAACTCTCGATCCTCTTGCCACGGCCTCCTGAGTCTCTGGGATCACAGGTGTGCCACTGGGCCTGAGACTGCCAATCATCAAGAGTGGCAGCAGGGCCCTTACCTACTTTCTGGGTAAGATGTCCTGAGTGACTATCTCAGAGTCTTATATTTTCTTCTTCCCTGTGCACAAGACAGGAAAATGGAGAGGGGTTCCCATTTGTCCCATAAGTGGATTGTCTCTGGTATTTTATCACAGCTCTCGGTAGCACTGAAAGCTCAGGGGGCTTCAGGAGAGAGGTCTCTGCCGTCTCACCCAGGCCCAGTTCCTCGCCCTGGGGAAGAAAGGTCTGGACACAAATCTTTGGATAATCTGGTGAAGTCTGGGATTGGCATTACCGCCTCTCTCTTCTGTGCTCTCGTCCTGCCTCCAGACAAACCTCCTTGTCCCCATTGCTTAAGTTCTTTAAGGCCCCTCCTGCCACTTTCCATTCTCAACCTCTCTTCCCACTTTTCAATTTCCCGCACTGTGTAGTTCTTTGCTGGGTCTTTGCCAAGCATGCTGACCACTAATTCACGGCACCCAAAGCACCAGGGCCAAGTGATGCTGCACTGAAACCTCCAAAACTGTAAGCCAAAATAAACCTTCCCTCTTTGTAAGTGGATTGTCTCTGGTATTTTATTACAGTATTGCAGAGCTGACCAATACCCTGGGAATTCAGTGGAGAGGAGCCAGAACACCATGATGGAATCAGAAGATCTGATTGAGGGGGAACTCAAGCATGCATTTCTATCATGGCCCTTTGAAATCACTGACTGGCCATGGATAGGCTGCATCTCCTCTCCAGACCTCAGTTTCCTCATCCTGGAAATATAGAAGTTGTATTTTTTTAAAAAATCAGATCAGAAGAGACTTTCCCCCTCATTATCTCATCTAATTTTCACGTTAATCCTGGGGTTTCCTATTTGCCTTTCAAAGCTGGTGCAGATGAGCCCTTGTCTTATATACCCTTTCTGGACCCTTCCCACGGACAGTGATTCCACCCTGGGGCCTGGGTGGCCTCTGAATCTGTCCTTAGGTCCTGTGGTCCTCTCGACTTCCCATTTTGCACCCAGGACTATGACCTCTCATTGACTCTTTGGGTGCCCAGGGCAGTTCTGAAAGCACCGAAGGACACCCTCGCCCTCAGGGGCAGACTCTGGAGTCTGTCGTGCCGGTCAGCTGCTCTACCCTGTCTGGCCTTCTCTGGAAACCGGGTGGGGCCAGGGGCATTGTGTCCTATGGTCTCTAAGTTCAATACTGGGCAGGAAAGATCCAAGGGGGTAGCCTTGGGCCCCCGTCCTGGGGGCCATACCCCTTGGGGCACTAGTCCCAAGGCAGCTGAGGCCGAGTGGCGGCATCTCTTTGCAGATCCTGGCCCAGGGCTGCCACCCAGTGGGTGCTTCCTGGCTGGTGGGTGCTGGTTCCTGGCCCTCTCCCTTTCCCGGCAGGTGACCCAGGCAAGGGGGGGACTCAAGCATGCATTCCTATCATGGCCAGGCCAAGGGTCCTGTCCCCTAGGCCCCCCAGCACCTGCAGCCACCGTTACTTATCCAGAGGGTGCGATCCTGGTTCCGGTGTTGGGTGTCCTTGTCCTTGGGAGGACTCTGGGAGCTGGGGAGGGCAGGGCAGCAGCCAGAACGAGGCAGCTGGTGACAGAGAGCAAGGATTTGGGGAGAGGCAGTCCTGGCTCCTCCAGGTGCCGCTGTAACACCCGGCAAGTTGCTGCCCCCCTCAGAGCCCCATGTCTCCCTGGCCGATGTACAACGGGGACACTCACAGTAGCCACCTCGTCAGGGTTCGCGAAGGTTCAGTGAGGAAATATGAGTGAAGGGCCTGGCGGGCAGCCTGGGACAGCAGGTTTCAGGACCGAGTTGAACACTGTTGCAGGAGGGGACAGTGGGCGCCTGGGCAGGACCCCGCAGGGCATCCCGGGCCAGGGCCCCAGCTA
The DNA here is from genome assembly GCF_048772815.1 of Callospermophilus lateralis. Classification (NCBI taxonomy): domain Eukaryota; kingdom Metazoa; phylum Chordata; class Mammalia; order Rodentia; family Sciuridae; genus Callospermophilus; species Callospermophilus lateralis. The sequence continues at coordinate 115,435,075 of NC_135310.1, read as the reverse complement.
GAGCAGCCCAGGAAGTGCCCTGGTAAAGGGTCCCCTGGCAGCTCTGTTCCAGCTCTGGTGGCTCGGGCTGGGCTGTGCTGGCTGCTGCCACCAGGTTGGCCTGGGGTCAGGTCGCTGAGCCTGCGGACGCCGCCAGCCCCAGCTTCTTGGTGAGGAAACGTGCCCACCCTGGGTGGAGCCGGCCAGCCACGCCACGGCCCTGCCCTGCTGGAGAAGGACATCGTGTCTCCCTCTGGGCTTCACCTGGCCCGACCCCAGGGCCCAGGGACAAGGGTGGGGGGTCAGGCCAAGGGAGGAGACCGTGGGTGTGGGGACCAGCCCCGGCTGGGCATCTGGGGGCCAGGCGTGGTCCGGCTGCAGGCCTCCCACCTCTGCCGCTGCCCGTGGAGGAGGCCCTGCAGCCACGGGCTGGGCCACCGGCCACCTGTCCCCACTCTCCCTTTCAGTTTTCCTCTCAGGCTCACTCAGGAGCTGTGATTTTCCTAGGCTGAGTCACCCCAAGGACAATAAAGGACTAATTAGGAGCGCCTGGGATTCCCCACCTGTGTTTACAGGAATCCAGAGCAGGCCGCCAAGCACCTGAGCGAAGCAGGCCAGGGCCTCTGCAGGGACCGGGGACTGGGGACCGCCCCTCACCAGGACTCCTTCAGGCCACCAGGGTCCTCCGGCCAGCCGGGCCCCTCAGGAAGGGGCTGCACCTCCCCCAGACTGGGGCTCCCCGAGGCCTGGGCCCAGCTCCCATTTTCTGTCCCTGCCCAGTGTAGATGAGTGACACTGGGTGACTCGCTGAGGTCATGGGACACCCCCCCCCCCAGGCTGGAACACAGCAGGTGGCCTGCCTTCCCTGCTGGGTCTGTCCTCACCTCAGGAGAGGTGACAGCCCGGGAAGGTCCCACTTCTGGCCGCACCCTCCGCTTTTCCTTACCTCAGTCAGACCTCACAGGGTCGTGACCCTTGCCCCCATCCCACCCTCTGCGCTGACCTGGGGGCCAAGTGGCAGATTTGGGCACAGCTGGAGGAACCAGTGCAAAACCCTCTGGTTTGGACCAGGACTGTCTCCCTCTGGCCTCTCCTGCATTGGCTGACCCATGTCCAGCCGGGCTCGCCCTGGGTGGGTGGGAGCCGAGGGCCAGAGGGAACTGGCACAAGGGAGAGATCACAGGAAGGACTTTCTGGGAACGAGAGGTCACCACCAGCCCCTCAGAGGGGTGTCAGCATCTCGGGTCACTGCCCTGGGGTGGCTTGGATTCCAGTGTGACCCTTCCAGTTATTCCCATGGAAAGAGGAGTGGGTCACCTGGGAAAGAAGGGAGGGGAGGTGGGGTTCCCTGTGACCCTCGGCTCTTCCTCTCTTCCTCTCCTTCCCCTGTTGCCAGCCCTCTGCTTCTGTCCTCACAGGCTGCGGACCTGGAGCTCCCTGGCTCTGGGCCTGGCCGAGATGGGAAACCCGCTCACTGGATCTCAGTGGAGCTTGGACAGCCGGGGGCCTGTGCATCCCAGGGCCGCCACCCTCATGGGCATCACACAGAGAGTGAGGGCCGTGGCAGTGGCCGAGGGAAGCAGGCTCTGGGCACACCCTGAGGAGGAGATGCCCTGTAAGCCCAGCGCAGCTGCTCCCTGCCCCTCCCAACCAGTCAGCCACCTAGACCACCTTCTCCTTTTCTTTTTCAATTCATTGTGCCAGGAAAGGAACTCAGGGCCTCTTGCATGCTAGGTAAGTGCTCTATCGCTGAGCTACACCCCAGGCCCCAAAGGAGTCATTGCACAAGGCAAACCTCATCTTACTCTCTTGCTTACAGCCACTGGACTCCATTTCTTCTCCTTCTTCTTCTTCATTGCTGAGGCTGGCCTTGAACTTGTGATCCTCCTGCCTCAGCCTCCTGAGGAGCAGGATCACAGGGGTGCACCAGCACGCCCAGTTTCTCTTCCTCAGAGGCTTCGCAGGTGCTGTTCCCTCTCAGCGTGGCCACCCTGCTCCATGCTCACCCCACCTCTTTGCCTCTCGCTGTCTCTGTGGGGTTTCTCCTTCCCCGGACACTGGGCCTCCCCATTGCCAGGCCAGGGTGACTCTCAGAGCACTTTTGTTGCTGGGGTGGATGACATCTGAGAGATGTTGACCTCCTGGGTAGGCCCACGACGCAGGAGAAATCAGAGGTCCCCGCCTTTATATTCTAAACCCCACAGACCTGAGGGGCGGAGTGACAGTAAAAGGCAAGGTGAACCTGCCCCGCCCTCTCCAGGTAGCCTGTATTTTCCTCAAATGTCGCAGCAGCATTTCTTTCCCACGGCTCTTGCAGAATCTTTACGTCAAGAGGCAGCTATTTCCTCTTCCTGTTGGAACAGGCTGGGATTTGTGATGCCTACTGGGCAGAATGTGGTGCCAGCGTCACCAAGTAGCTGGTGGCTTGGGTGGTAAGCTTCTCTCTCTCAAAGGCTCACTCTTGAGAAGCAGCCGCCATGTTGTAAGGAAGCCTTGCCACATGAGGAGGCCATGTGGACATGCGCCTGAGTCTCAGCCTACGCCGCCGTCTAATACCAGATCCAGTGCTGGGGAGTGTTCAGAAGGAAACCCTCCAGGATGCAAATCCTATAAAAGAAGAGAGAAAAGAATGATGCAGGGGGAACAGATATGTCCCCACCAAGTCCAAGTGTGGGTTCACAGCAAAATAAATGCCAACTGAAGGCATGGTTTTGCAGTATTTTATTATACAACCAAAGTAGCTGAGCTCCTGCCTCCTCCCTCCCATCCCTTCCTCATCTTGAAAAACCATTTTTTGGGGGACTAGAAGGAAGGAGAGACTGACGGAAAGGAAATGGTGGAGGAAGAGACCACAGATCATTCTCCTTCCTCCCACTGGCGGCAGCAAAAGTTGCAGTATCAAGAAATAAAGAAGGGGCTGGGGTTGAGGCTCAGTGGAGAGCACTTGCCTGGCATGTGTGAGGCCCTGGGTTCAATGCCCAGCACCAAATAAAACTAAATAAACAAAATAAAGGTTTGGTGTCCGTCTACAACTAAGAATATTTTTAAAAAAAGAAACAAAGGAGATCATATTTCTTGCCAACACAAGAGGGTAGGTGAAGACCTCTCCGTTCACCCACAGAAGTGGGATTGACTGTGGAGGTGTTTGTGTGCTTGGCCTCATGTCTGTGTCCCTCAACAGCCTGGGCCTGTCCTAGGTTCCCTGTGACTCCTCTGCCCCAGAACCAGGCCTGTTACAGAGAGGTGCTCCATTAATACGTGGTGACCGAGGGATGACTGGAGGACCCGGTGAAACCCAGACTCTGTCCCCAGGGGCTTGGCATAAAGCCTCCGTCACTGTCAGAGGGTGTACCCAGGAGCAGGGCGTGGTGGGACACACCTGTGATCCCAGCAACTCAGGAGGCTGAGGCAGGAGGTCACTAGTTCAAGGCCAGCCTGGACACCTTAGTAAGGCCCTGTAGGCTGAGGATGCGGCTCAGTGGTAGAGCACCCCGGGTTCCATTGGCAATACTGCTAAAAATTAAAATGAAATTTAAAAAGGAAATATTCATCTAAAATTAGGCTGAAAGATTCACTCCTCTCACAAGCAAGGACGCCGAACTCCAGGGAGGGGCGGGGACTGGCCCAAGGCCTGGTGGGCACTCAGTGGCAGAGCTGATCTGGAACTCAGTCCCCAAACTCCCAGCCTGTGCCCCGGCCAGCATCGCCCCACCAGCCCTGACTGCCCGCCAGGAGGCCCTGAAGAGGGAAGGGCCAGTCATTGCCTTCCCACTGACCACCTGGAGGTTCCCGCCCCTCCAGGGAAATGGCAGAGGCACCCAGGGAGCCCCTCAGGGACTCGGACCTGAGCAGGACCGTGAGGAGGGGTGGGCAGGGGTGGTGCAGGGGGAGGCTCTGCCTGGGTCCCAGCTGAGGGGCGCTTTATACAGGGGCCCGAGGTGGCAGAGGGTTGAAAGGCTTCACTGAGGTGCCGAGAGAGTGCTGACAGGGAGACGCCCAGGGAGGGGACAGAGGCTGTGAGGTGGGCAGGAGCCAGGTCAGCAGGCCTTGAGGCACGGGGGTGTGTGGGTGAGTGTGTGTGCCTCGTGTGCACGTGACCAGGGGTTGAACCCGGGGCCTTGTGCATGCTAGGCAAACCCTCTACCACGGGACCCGCACCCCTACTTTTTGAAATTTTGAGACAAACTAGCTAAGTTGCTGTGGCTGGCCTCAAATGTGATCCTCCTGCTTCAGCCTCCCGAACAGCTGGGATTATCGGTGTGGGCCACCATGTCTGCCTGGGATGTTTTGGCTTTTGCCCATTGTCAAAAGCAGCAGAGAATCATTGAGGTGTGTCCCGGACAGGTCTGAGCTGCCCTCTTAGAAGGCTACTGTGCAGCGCCATGTGGCGGCTGTGGGGAGAATGGATGGGGTGGGGGAGGAGGATGGGGCTCCGTGACATGAGGAAATGGTGGTGGGACTGGGGAGAAGGAGCCAGAAGTCAGAGGTCAAACACCAGGATTCGGAAGGAATTGGCTATGACGTGTTGGGGGGGGGGGGGAGGAAGGGGCCACCCGTCATTCACTTACCTGGAGTGAACTGCCTCACAGAGCTGGGCACGGTGGCCCACTCCTCTAGTCCCAGCGACCTGGGAGGCCGAGGCAGGAGGATTGCAAACTTGAGGCCAGTCTGGGCAACTTTGTGAGACTCTGTTCCAAAATAAAATAAACCGGGTCGGGGATGTGGCTCAGTGGTGGAGCACCCTGGGTTCAATCCCTCAATGCCCAGTACCAAAATAAATAATGAATACGTTTTCTAAAAAAGGAGGGTCTAACAGGTGCTCATCACGTCTATGCCGGAGACTCTTAGGAACCAATAGTCTCCTCCTCCTAAAGTTTATCTCTGGGGAGTTTCTGTTTTTCTTCCTTTGGGTGCTTGGAGATGGAACACTCAGGGGCACTGCACCACTGAGCCCCATCCCCAGCCCTTTTTTATATTTTATTTGGAGACAGGGTCTCACTGACTTGCTTGCTGAGGCCTGCTGTTGCTGAGGCTGGCTTTGAACTTGCCATCCTCCTGCCTCAGCCTCCCAAGCTGCTGGGATTACAGGCGTACCCCACCACAGCACCCAACAGTGAGTCTTACTGAGACACAGATCAGTGCCATTTGACTCACCCCTTACAGCAGACCCTTCAGATGTCCTTAGTATCCTCACGTATACGTGGACTTCAACGCAGTCATTTTCTTTCTGTGGTGCTGGGGTGGAACCCAGGTCCTTGCACGTGCCAGGAGAGGGCTCTGCCGCGGAGCCACATCCCCTGCCCCTTTTAAACATTCTGGTTTTTTCTCCCTGAGTTTCCCAGGCTGAGCTTGGACTTGCCGTCTGTGAGCGTGGCTGGGATTTCAGGCGAGCACCACCGTGCAGGGCCTTAAAAGCTGCTCATCGCCTCCAGAAGAGACACCACAGCCTCTGTCTGGCCTCACCACCTACCCCACCCCTCCCTCCCCACCAGCCACGCTCTCCCGTGCTGGATTTCCAGGTCACCGGCATCCCACCGGAATCCCACCCGATCTGACTGATGGGCCTGACTTCTTTCCCTGAGCTCATGTTCGGGGCTCATCCTCGATGCAGCAGCCGGTGGTTCTTGTTCCCTTGGAGGCCGCTGCAGGGCAGGTCCAGGTGGATGCTGGACCCGCATTCTACCCATGGGCTTTCCTCCCCGCTCCCTCTCACTGTCGTCTCAGGGGGCTTCTGTCTTGGGCCTCTGGGTGCATGGTGGTGCTTTGTGCCACAACCTGAAATCCACAGTGGTTCTCTCTCTCTCTCTCTCTCTCTCTCTTTTATAGTTCTATTTATTTTATTTTCAACTTTTAAAGTACAATTTAGAATCCAGAGTATATGGTAACAATAATCACAGGTATGCATGGGTTAACAAAAATCAAAGAATAGCCTTAAATCTCTTATACATTCAGCAAAAACTGTTAATCATCAGAAATTGACTTAGTCAAAGCAAACAGATATAAGACAGGTCTTAAAATGACAGTGTGGCCCTTCTATGTTAGGTACAATGTATAAAAGAGAGCATTTATTGCTTGTCTTGCAAGTAATCTTACAAAAACTTTGATTTTATAAACTTTTACATAACACTTAGACAAGGCTTAGACAATTCTCTGATGCATACATATACCTAGTCATATATATTTTGGGTGTCAAAAACATTATTCTAACCTAAGTAACAGTCTTTTGTTTAACCAGTTACAAAGTAATAATTTAAAGATTTTTTTTAAGTACAAACCTTAATTCCCTTAAAGCTTAGTTTCCCCAAGTAATAAAACCTAACAAATATAAGAAAATTATTGATAGGTAAGAGCAGCCAATGTTTAGTATGGAAAATTAGAAGGTAAAAGAAATATTTCTCAATGAGAAAGTATTTTGTCCGTTAAAGTAATAGTCTTGGGCTAAAGACCAAGATGAAAGAGGACAAAAAACTAAGAACGTAAATTTGTGAATATCTAAGTAAGTCACAGAAGGTTTGTGGAAAGTAAATCTTAAAAAGTTTGTGTTTGTGATTAAGTTGGCTGTAGTTAGCACAAAGTTATTTGAACTTTAATGTACTGATATGAAGCAAAGTCTGAAACAGTCCTATTACTTTTTTATGTTTAGTTGTCTACTTATTTGCCTCATTTCCCAGTGCTCATTGTAATTTTTTGAGATCTTAGACCCATCAGGCATTTATTTTGTATTTTATATCACCCCAGGACTCAGTGCCTGACACTTCAAAATGCTTAAGAAGTATTTTTTGAATGAATGAATGCATTAATAATTTTATGCTTTTGTTTTTTTTTCTCTTATACATATAAATATATATATATATATATATATATAATTTAAGTTGTGTCTATTTTGTTGAAATTTCAGTCTTCTCAATGTAGGTAAAATATGTTTCATAAAAATTAAAATGTCCAGGAAATGTTACACAAAAGAAGCAATATTACTTTTTCTCCTATTATAAGGCTTTTTATCATATGATGAGAATAAGCTAGATTTTTTTCTTTCTCATTTTATTTATTTTTTAAATTTTTATTGTTGGTTGTTCAAAACATTACATAGTTCTTGACATATCATATTTCACACTTTGATTCAAGTGGGTTATGAACTCCCATTTTTACCCCGTATACAGATTGCAGCATCACATCAGTTACACATCCACTGTTTTACATGTTGCTATACTAGTGTCTGTTGTATTCTGCTGCCTTCCCTATCCTCTACTGTCCCCCATCCCCTCCCCTCCCCTCTTCTCTCTCTACCCCTTCTACTGTGATTCATTTCTCCCCCTTGTTTTTTTTTTTTCCCTTTCCCCCCTCACTTCCTCTTGTATGTAATTTTGTATAACCCTGAGGGTCTCCTTCCAATTCCATGCAATTTCCCTTCTCTCTCCTTTTCCCTCCCACCTCTCATCCCTGTTTAATGTTAATCTTCTTCTCATGCTCTTCCTCCCAACTCTGTTCTTAGTTACTCTCCTTATATCAAAGAAAACATTTGGCATTTGTTTTTTAGGGATTGGCTAGCTTCACTTAGCATAATCTGCTCTAATGCCATCCATTTCCCTGCAAATTCACAGTGGTTCTCTTGGGGATCAGCTCGTGTTTATGATTTTGGGAATTGTGGTAGAAACTCCAGGTTTCCTCCGAGTTTCCCATCTCTTCTTATTCTTTTGTAACATTATCTCAATATTTAGCCAGGCATTTTTCCTCCTAGCTGAAAGGCTACATTCATTCATTCATTCATTCATTTATTAGGTGTAGATGGACACAACACAATGCCTTTATTTTTTTTTTTATATGGTGCTGAGGATCGAACCCGGGTCCGGCCTGTGCTAGGCGAGCGCTCTACTGCTGAGCCACAATCCCAGCCCCTGAAAGGCTACATTTCTGTGTTTTCCTTGAATTAAGATGTGGCCATGTGATGACCTTTTAGTCAATGTAATGTAAGAAACGGGTTGCCGGGCTCCTTAAGAAATCTTAAAGGGCATAGTAGAGGAAAGAAGCCAGGGAAAAGGGAAATGCTTGGGAATGACATTGGCCAAATTCTATTGTTATGTCGTGTGCATGTACGAATATGTAATAATGAACCCCACTATCATATATGGTCATAATGCACAAATAAAAATGTTTTATAAAAAGACAAAAAAAAAAAAAAAAAAAAAAAAAAAAGAAAGAAAGAAAGAAAGAAATCTTAAAGTGGGTAAGCATGCTTTTCTCCCCTTCTTCCTTTCCAACGGGATGCAGACAAAATGCCCGGAGCTCAAGCAGCACTATTGAGCCACGTGGTGATGTGGAAGGTATTGATTCTGACTGCTGAACTGCAAGAAGGCAGAGGAGAAATCTGAATTAGTGATGAAAATTTGAGCTAGGTCCAGCTGTAGTTGGTTGCTGAAATTTTGGCAGACAGTGGATGACCTGGGGAGAGAAAAATGTAGCTAGACAAAAGAAGATGGCCTAAGGGCGAGCCTTAGAAAACCAAACTTTACAGGAGCTCAGCTGAGAATGGAGCCTGGGTGGCAGGAGCCCGGTGCCTGTCTCGGGAACCCCTGTATCTGCAGCTATCAAGATTTTCAGGACGGACTGAGCCCCAAGGCTAAGGCCCGAGTGTAATCACCGGGGTCAGAGAGAACTGGACTCTTATGACGCAAATCTGTCTACCATCACAGGCCACAGGCCACCGCGGAGTGGCCCCACACTCCTCTTCCCGAGCGGCTCAAGGGTCTGTGCGGCTGGCCCACCCCCGCCCCAGCTCAGAGCCATGGAAACCGTTGTCCTGCGAGCAGGACTAAATGCTCTCGTAAGTGGCCCTTCGCCCCACAAAGAAGGTCACTGTCCTCCTTTAGGAAGGAAGGTGGGAGGAAGGGGACGACAAGGGAGCGAGAAAAGGAGGGAGGGGGAGAGACAGGAGATGAGCCCAAGAGCCCAAGCCCTGCGGTCAAGCCTCCCGTCCTTCCAGGGGCCAAAGCTCGCCCATGGCCACGCCCAGTGGTGGGAGGGGCCAAAACATCACGACCACGCCCAGTGGTAGGAGGGGCCAAATCATCACGGCCACGCCCAGTGGCGGGAGGGGCCAAAACATTACGACCACGCCCGGTGCTAGGAGGGGCCAAAGCACGCCATGGCCACGCCCAGTGGTAGGAGGGGCCAGAGCAACCCACGCCAGTGGTGGGAGCGGGAGGCCTGCGGTGGCCTGGCGCAGGGCAGGGGTCCAGGTGGGGGGAAAGAGCTGGGGCCAGTCTCTTCAGTTGGCCACAGCAGGCCACAGGGCTAGTGCCCAGCGAAAGCCTCAAGAAGAGAACTTCCCAGGAGCAGTGTCCCCCTCCCTGCCCGTTTCCCCCAACATGTGACCACTGACAACGGCTGACCTGCTGGGGACTCTGAGCTGGTCACTAAGGAGAGGGAAGCTCAGTTAGCCAGGGAGGAAGACTGTCCCCAGAGAAGAGGTTTAGCTGCCCATAATAGGAAACCCAAATAGCAGGGTCCACTGAGGTGTAGAGTCCGAGGGAAACGGGTCAGCACGGGCGTCGTGGCTCCACAGGTGTCAGGGCACAGGTCCTCCTGATTTCTTAATGCAGAGCTCTCACCTTCTGGTCCAAGAAGGCTGCTGAAACTTCAGCCATCACACCTACATTCCAACAACAGGAAGGAAAAAGGCCACAAACAAACAAACAAACAAAAATCAAAAAAAGAAAAAAGGGAAGGGATGGGATATGCTTCCCTTTAAGGACAAGTTTTACAGTTTATATACAAACTTTTGAGTAAATCCAGTTATAAACTTATGGTCATTCTCCCCTTCTTACACTGTAATAGAATGTTTAACTGTTATAATTTATTAAATTAGTATTAATTTATTTATTGAGATGGGGTCTTGCTCAGTTGCCCAGGCTGGCCTTGAACTTGTGATCCTCCTGCCTCAGTCTCCCAAGTAGCTGGGATGACAGGCGTGCCCCATTGCACCCACCTAACTAGGCATAGTATTTTCATTTTGTTATTTTAATTTTTTGGTACTGGTGATTGAGCCCAGGGGTGCTTAACCACTGAGCCGCATCCCCAGCCCTTTTTTGTACTTTATATTTAGAGACAGGGTCTTGCTGAGTTGCTAAGTGCCTCACTAAATTGCTGAGGCTGGCTTTGAACTTTCGATCCTCCTACCTCAGCCTCCAGAGTTGCTGGGATTAGAGGCATGTGCCACTATGCCCACTTGGTCACAGTAGTTTTAACCACTCAACTGAGGACGCCATTTCCCAGGCTCCACGCAGCTAGATGTGGTCATGTGATTAGGTTCTGGCCCATACAATGTGAATAGAAATGACATTTATAGCGACTATTTGTGACCTTAGAGGGAAGAAGTCTGATGTTTCCCCTACCTAGTGGCTGGGATGTGGGCGTGATGGCAGAAGCTGGAGCAGCTCAGGCTCCTACTGGCTGGAACCAGGCAAAGGTCTTAGACAGGAGTCCATCATCAAGGGCCCTGGATAGACACTTGGTGTTTGTTACATGAGAAATAAGTCCCATTACTTAGGCCACTACTATTTGGGGTCTACCATCGGGGACCTGTTAGTAGCTCACCCACTGTCCGACCTCAGGCACAACTCTTGAGTCTGTTCTTAGCATACACACTCTCCAGGGGGTCGGGGGACGTGCTATTCATTCCCTGTGGCCGTGGACCCTGCTGACCACTGGGGCAGTATCGAGTGGGGGCCAGTACTGCAGAAAACCAGGGGCGGGCCTCGGAGGGGGGGGCGGGCCTCGGGGGGGCGGGCCTCGGAGGGGGCGGGCCTCGGGGGGGCGGGCCTCGGAGGGGGCGGGCCTCGGAGGGGGCGGGCCTCAGAGGGGGCGGGCCTCGGAGGGGGCGGGCCTCGGAGGGGGCGGGCCTCGGGGGGGCGGGCCTCGGAGGGGGCGGGCCTCGGGGGGGCGGGCCTCGGGGGGGCGGGCCTCGGGGGGGCGGGCCTCGGAGGGGGCGGGCCTCGGGGGGGCGGGCCTCGGAGGGGGCGGGCCTCGGGGGGGCGGGCCTCGGAGGGGGCGGGCCTCGGGGGGGGCGGGCCTCGGAGGGGGCGGGCCTCGGGGGGGCGGGCCTCGGAGGGGGCGGGCCTCGGGGGGGCGGGCCTCGGGGGGGGCGGGCCTCGGGGGGGCGGGCCTCGGGGGGGCGGGCCTCGGGGGGGCGGGCCTCGGGGGGGCGGGCCTCGGAGGGGGCGGGCCTCGGAGGGGGCGGGCCTCAGAGGGGGCGGGCCTCGGAGGGGGCGGGCCTGGGGGGGGCGGGCCTCGGAGGGGGCGGGCCTCGGGGGGGCGGGCCTCGGGGGGGCGGGCCTCGGGGGGGCGGGCCTCGGGGGGGGCGGGCCTCGGGGGGGGGCGGGCCTCGGAGGGGGCGGGCCTCGGGGGGGCGGGCCTCGGAGGGGGCGGGCCTCGGGGGGGTGGGCCTCGGAGGGGGCGGGCCTCGGGGGGGTGGGCCTCGGGGGGGGCGGGCCTCGGTGGGGGCGGGCCTCGGGGGGGCGGGCCTCGGGGGGGCGGGCCTCGGGGGGGCGGGCCTCGGAGGGGGCGGGCCTCGGGGGGGCGGGCCTCGAGGGGGCGGGCCCAGGGCTCAGGGCTCTTGCTCACTGGAACCTGGCAGTTCTGCCACCTGTCCTGGTGGGAGCCACACAGCTGGCCTGGGGACAGGGAGTAAACCCCAGTTTTAGAAAAGGGAAGAGGGACCAGGGTCATGCATTCCTATGGGAAGGACTGGCGTCCCCCAGGTGTGCCCAGCCCGACTCCTAACCAGTGGGCCTCTAGGGGGCTCCGGCCAGCAGCACCCGGGAGGACTTGTCAGAGAATGTTCTAGAAAGCAGCGCACCTGGGGAGGGCCGGCGGCCTCTGACAGTCCTGCGGGGGCTGCCCTCCCCCCGACACACTGGCCCCCAGAGGTCCCCCCGCCACCTGGCGCCTCAGTTCTCCTGCCAGCTCTTCCCCAGCCCAGCCTGGCCCCTGCAGCCCACGCGCCCCTGGGCTTGGGGACAGGTGCATGGTCTTCTCTCCCCGCCAGCTCCCGCCAACACCGCAGTTCCCAGGCCACTGTGTCCCAGGCTGGTTAGTTCGGGGGCGGGTGGGGGGAGGCCATTTCTGGTTCCGCCCAGGGTAGGCCGCGGTGATGATGGGGGGACCGCGCCTTCATTGTGACTGGAACTCTTTTCTGAGCTCTTCACACGCAGTATCCCCTGTCATCCTCGCGTGCGAGGGAGGCACCCTTATCCTTGGGTTACAGCTGTAGGCAGAGGCACAGAGAGGTTAAGCCACTTGCTCCAAATCACACAGCCAATGAGTGTGATGATCTCTGGCCACAGACACAGTGGCGCCGGTGTCTCTGCTCTTAGCTGCTCATCCATTGAAATAATAGTAAATACTATTTTTTTTGTGTGATACTGGGAACACTAAGTTACATCCCCAGCTCTTTTCATTTTTTTTTGTGACAAAGGGTCTCACTAAGCTGCTTAGGGCCTCTCTAAATTCTTGAGACTGGCCTCGAACTTAGGATCCTCCTGCCTCAGCCTCCCGAGGAGCTGGGTTTATCAGCGTCTGCCATTGCACCCAGCTTAATGGAAACTTTCTATATTCCGGGCACCATGTGCTTTATATTTAAACACCTGGATGTCCTTACCCAGTGACAGTCTGGCGTTTGCAGTAGACCTCTGACCCTGTTGGCTGGACCGCCAGTCACTGCCCTCCCAGGCCCCCCGCAGGCGCTCCAGGGCTCTCCGACCCTGGGGTGGAGCCTGGGGGCCTCCTCTGTGGTGCTGAGCAGGACCCCAGGGCTGACCCTCGAGCTGCGTCCCGGCCCTTGGGCGGAGCTTTCTGTGCCTCTTTCTCCTCCGACTCGGATCCTTCCCTCCTCATTCCTCCCTTTCATTTTCCCTCCCTCTTCTATCCTGGCCTTCCTGTCCACCCCTTCCTGTTCCATCTCTCCTGTCTCGTCCACCTCTTCCCTTTTTTTTTAATTTAATTTTTTTTATTAGCTACACATGACATTACAATGATCTTGGCGATTCATGCATTTGAATCATTGGGGTGACCCCTCTTCCCTTTCTTTGGCACCCCCTTGGGCCCCTGCTCATTCCTGATTCTATGCCTCAGCACTGAGGTTCTCCTATGGGCCCCTCCTCCTTTCCCCTCACCTGCCAGTCCAGCACCTGCCCAGGTCCTCTCACCTTGATCCAGCCTTTCCTGATGCCATCAGGCTGACGGTGTCACCGCCTCTTCTGGCTGCCTGTCACTGTATTGAGTCAGGCCTCTCCACCCCAGCATTTGAATCACTCTCGACTTAGGTGGCACCTGCTTAGCCATTTAGCGTGTACTCACCTGTGCACGTTGGAGCCCAGCTGCCGGGAGGTCACCTGCTCATTTTCTTGGTGTGCCGTCCTTTCCCCTCGCTTTGCTTCTGTGTTTCCTGGAATCAATTCCCAAACACCCTGCGTGCTGCCGGCGGCTGTTCCCAGCCCTGCTTCTGGGGAAAGCGATGGACAAGACGACCCTGTGGAGCTCCCCCGTGCCAGGCCTCAGTTCCTGGGCTGCGGTGACTCAGCCGGCCGTGAGCGTCTCACAGGGCAGCTCAGGCGTGGGGAGGCCGAGGAGGGCGCACAACTGTGCCACTTTTCCTGGGACTAAGGAAGGGGGCATCATAGGACATAGAAGTTTTCCAGAACAGTTTCAGGAAAATGGGACGAGCTGGTCACTCCCTGGTGACCTGCCCAAGACCACATGCAGGAGTGAGAGACAAAACTGGGCCTGAGCCCAGGCGGCCTGCAGCGGGGACCATGCTCTGGACACCAGTGTACCCCATCCTGCCTGGTCCCTGCAGGTGGCAGGAGTCATGTATTTCTCATTCTGTGCCTTTCCATTGTGCACTGAGAAGCTGTTTGTGGTCAGGTTAGATGTCAGAAATAATAAGGGGGAAAATGAGTGAGATGTAGCCCTGCATGCAGGAAGCCCCTGGTCTGACAGAAGAGTTTTCCTTAGATGCTATGGACCTCCTGGGCTGATGAAGGAGCTCTGTTGTGAGATGGCTACTAGGTGACTAATGGGAGGGTAGCATATACAGTGTGGATATGCTAGAGGAAGGGATGATTCTCATTCCATGCAGGTCAGAGAAGGTGGTGAGAGAGTTCATCATGCTACTAGGAATGGTGCACAATTTAAAAGTATTTAGTGGAGTCTTCTTGCCTGTCTTCCTGCATGTCTTCGCCAGTGAGGCCTGATGGCGTCTGCCTGGCACCTGGTGTGAGTCTCACCTGGTCTCATGCCATCACCCAGAGCAAGGACAGGTTCAATTTCTCCCTGGCTTAGGTCAGTGCCTTGAGCTCTGTCTTCCTCTTGGGCTGAGGGAGTGGGTGGGCAGTGAATGAACTGGGTGCTGGGACTCATCAGGTGTTTGCAGGGAGCAGATGGTACCAAGGGGTCACTGAGAAGAATGTAATGAGGTGGCTGTGCACAGCCCATGGGCAGCTCTGAGGGATGGTGCAGCACCCATGGGACAACTTACCGCTAGCCACACTGGGAATCCTTACCGCTTCTGGTCCTGAAGGGGCAAGGGCAGTGCCATTGCTAGCACCCAGCAAAAGCTGCTCTCCTTGGAAAGGGGCCACCTGGACAGACACAGTCCCTGGAATACTGTGGCTTTCAAAACCAGGGCCTGCAGGAAGAGCATGACAAATACGGTAGTCTCCTTGGGGCTGGGAGATCTGTCCTAAGCCCTCCAGCGGATCCTGAAACCGCAGACAGTCCTGAAGTCTGTGTAAAGGCACTGCAATACTGCAACAGGCTGATAACTGAGATAGTACTAAATGACTAACGGGCAGGTAGCATATACAGTGTGGATATGCTTGACGACGGGATGACTCACATCCTGGCCAGGTGAGAGGGGGTGGTGAGAGATCTCATCATGCTGTTAGGAATGGTGCACAATTATTATTATTATTTCTGGAAGGGGAAACCACAGACAAAGGGAGACAGTGGTACCCTAAATTCTTCCTGAAAGGAAAGTGACCACAACACTTGGAACAACCAAGAGATCTTTATTGGAGAAAAGAAAGAAAGAGAAGGAGAGAGAGAGAGAGAGAGAGAGAGAGAGAGCAAGAGAGACAGAGAGAGAGCAAGAGAGAAGGGCCCGGCAGGAGGGAATTTTTATAGCCAAAATCTAACGGGGTCTCTGGGTCTGCAAGTTGCCTTGTTGGTGCAAGGGGGGGTAAGTGTTCAGCCTCGGGGGGGTATGTGTTTGACCTTGAGCAGGGGGGTGAAGTGTTCAGCCTTGAGCGGGGGCTTGGGCGTTTGGGCTTGAAGCAAACAGGTGATAAAGAACCAGACAGAGGGTTTGAGTGGCCAGGTCACCCTGCAGCTAACTTTGTTTGGCATGCCCTGCAGACAGCTTACTCAGCCTGTCCTGCACCTAACGTTCCTCCCTTTTTGGTTTTCTAAGTGACACGGGGGACGGCGTAAAGTCCTCTGGCTACTTCCTGATTACTGGTGGGCAGCGTGGGACCTAGGAGGGAAAGTGGAGGAATGTTTGGGGACAGGTCTGAGAACACCAGGGCAGCCAGAAATAACACTCAGTGGCTGCAGGCAACTCCTGGGTAGGGGTAAAGTCCATGAAAGTTCCTTGAAGCCACAAGTCCTCGATGGCATCAAACCATCCTGGACGGAGGGGATCCTTGGTATCAGCCATTGATCCTGTCGTGGGGACTCTAGCAAGTATCGGAGGTGGCTTGGTTGAATCCAGTAATGTTAAGGGTGACGGCCCGACTGCAGCCAGTGGAAGGGCGATCGCCTTGACCCGTAAACTGAGGGCGGGTGGCGTCACCTGGTGCCCTGTCGCTTGGATGCAGAAGCGGCATCTGTGGTTTGAGATAAGAACTTGAGAGAGATTAATGATTTAGTAAAAGAAGAAGAGAGTTGGCGAGAAATTTTGAGTTTGGTGGGCGTGGTGGAAGTCCAGGACTGGACATTTGGAACAGGTGGGAGCCATGGTACCAGGGGGAGTGGCCCCAAAGCTTGGCCAGCATTGGGGTAGTAGGTATGACTGTATGGGGTCCCGTCCAGTGAGGTTCCAGCGATTGAGAATGCAGTTCCTGAAGTAAGACTGGGTCACCCAGCTGAAGAGGGTCCAATTCAGTTGGTGGTTGTGCGGGGATTGAGGCAATGAATGGTGCAGGAAGGCACCGGTCTGCGTGTTCCCTTAGGAGTCTGTGTGGAAGTGTGAGATAGGGCAGGTAGGACACCAGGGGAGGAGGAGTGATTGAAAGCTTTGGGTGGTTAAGAAAGGGCACCCATAGAGTTGCTCAAAGGGGCTAAGGCCTGAGGGGGCCTTGGGGCTGCCTGATTCAGGTGAGGGCCAACAGAAGGAGATTGGGCCAGAAGAGCCTAAGTTCAATGGCAAGTTTAGTGAGATGATCCTGGAGAATGCAGTTAGGCCTCTCAACCTTACCCAAGGATGGGGGTTGGTGGGGGATGTGGAGCCTCCAAGTGATGTGGAGGCCTTTGGAGACTAGCTGAACAACCTGAGAAGTGAAGGCCAGACTGGATGGAGGCGGGAAGTTCGAACCTGGGAATGATCTGCTCAATGAAGATGGAGGCAACAGTGTCAGCAGTTTCCCTGGATGTGGGGAAGGCTTCTATCCAACCTGGAAAGCATCAACCCAAGTAAGTAGGTCGCGAAGCTTTTTTGTGCCTAGGCACATGAGTGAAGTTGATCTACCAGTCTTCGCCTGGCTAGCGGCTCCTCATCTGAGGTGTGGGGAGTTTAGGTTTGATGCTTCCTTGTGGGGATACTGTAGAGCAGACAGAACAAGCAGAGTGGTCCCACTGGAGAGTAGTTCTCATTCCTAGGAAGTGAAAGAGGGGTTGTGAAAACTGGAAAAAGGGGTTAGAGAGGGTTTTAGATGGGCACAGAGTCTCTGGAGCCAGAGGAGTCTCTGGTCATGAGTCATAGGTCTCCATCTCGGGCACCAGGGCTGGTAGTCTTAAAGAAGGAGTTGATTGACTGACTGGTTGGTGAATCTATGTATCTGATCTTGCAGGAACTTCTGTAGGCAATTTAACAGACGTGGTCCTATTAGTGGTCCTATTAGGAGAAACCTAAAGAGGACTAATAGGGGTCCTGTGAGGGGGAGGAGCCAAGGCCATATTTAACTGAACATTCCCCATGGAGCCTGTTGGCTTAGTTGCTGTTTCCTCTTTTTTTAGCTGTTTTTGTCTTTCATTACTCCTAGGAATGACTGTGTTTTGACTTAACTGTTTTTGGGAGGTGTTTAAGATCAAGCTGGTCAAAATTGACTTTGTTTCTATCTATTGTTAAGAGTCAGCCGAGTTCCCATAGGGGCCGTTCCTGGGGGAACTTTACAGCAGCTTCTCAGTTCTGCTAGTGCCATTTGCGCTAAGATGGGTCCAGGTCTTGCTCGACCATGTGGCTTCCCTTGGAAGCATCAGAGATGTCTCCCTTCTCCAATGACCCTCCTATTGACAGCAAATGCACGGATTGGCTTTTCATTCTCCAGCGGTCTCATTAATCTCCCTGATCAGGAGGTTATGTGGCCCAGAGTTGCAAAGCTCTTTAGAGAAGTCCCCTGCTCCCTGGATTCAGACCGACTCAGAGGGCCAGAGCCAGATATCGGTTTTCTTGGCCCTTTTAATTTAATTTTAATTTTAAGTATTGACCTTAAACATCTAGCAAAGTCAGTCTGACCAGTCTTAAATGAAGAGCACTGGGCTTTAGCTGAAGTCTGGCCTACTTTGGAGTCACTCTGACATGCAGTAAGATGGGAGGCACAGGCTTATCCCGGGTAAGGCGGGGCTCTTTGTGAATCTTAGGTAAAGTGTCCTAGTACTGAAGCTGATCTTTCTTTTAAATATCATTTTATAAAGTTTACATATATTGTTGCTTGATGTCACATGAATACTAGCTAAGATAATATGTTATCACATTGAAATGGTAACCGGTTTATAGAACTTTATATTAATCTTATTGATTTCAGGTCCAGTTATAGAAAATCAAATGATATAGATATATCTCCAATATGTTATTTTTATAAGCCTAAAATTATCCTGCAACCTTTTGGAGAACACCAGCTTGATATAATGTTTTGTAAAGCTTCTATCTTAAAGACTTGTACTTCCTACACATGGGTGACAGTCTGAGGGGTCGGCCCTGTCTCTCCTCTGTTCCACCCCAGGACTCAGGGCTTCTGAGAAGGTCAGACAGTGGGTGGAGGGAGGGAGCCACAGAGAGCAAAACCAGAGAGCAGAGCTGACCGCTCCCCCCCCCTCGGAGCTCCACCACACCCTGGTGACCTGACTCCTAGAGCCTTGGCCAGTGGGCTGGTTGGGAGCTGCTCTCTACAAGACACACTCCAACCCTCCTTTCCATGTTGCAGGCGGTCTCCTTACCCCCCTGAGCTTCCCTCCACCCCCCGCCTCACTTCCGGCCTCTCAAGTCCAGTGGAGGTCAAAGGGCAGGCAGGTCCAGGAGGACTAATTGGAGGAAGGGGTGCAAATGGGATTTACAGACTGCCTAAAGAAAGGGAGTTGGAGGATGGCGCCAGGTGCCACCTATAATCCCAGCAACTCAGGAGGCTGAGGCAGGAGGATGGCAAGTTTGAGGCCAGCCTCAACATTTTAGCAAGACCTTTCTTCATTATAAAAAAATAAAAAGAATTTTGGGTGTGGCTCAGTGGTAAAACCTCCTGATTGAATCCCAGTATGGAAGAAAGGAAGGAAGGAAGGAAGGAAGGAAGGAAGGAAGGAAGGAAGGAGGAAGGAAGAGGAATTTGAGTCCAAGAAGAGAAAGGGAGGGGGACAAATATTTGAGATCCTTATTATATACTAGGTATAATATAGTTGCCTTCTCGTCTGTTACCCACACCCCCACACTCATCAAAACAATCCTAGGTTGGTATCAGGATTTCCATTTTGTAGATGGAGAGCCTGAGGCTCAGAGAAGTTGTGCTACTTCTCGAACGTTGCACAGTAAGCTGGTGATAGTCAGGATACAGACTCCTATCTGCCTGAGTCCAGGCAAGAATAAGTGCAGCAAAAGTTGGTCTAAGAAGACGTAGGGGGCGGAGAGAGGATGTGGAGAAGCTGGAGTGTGGGCAGGGGCTGAGCAGCCTCACTGCCCCAGGCCAGCAGGGACCAGAGCTCTTTGGTGGCTGCAGGAGGGGGTTGGCTTTGTTTTTGTTTTCCTACTTCTGGACACTGTGGAGGTGTCCAGCTCTGGTTGGACACTGGCCACTGGGCCCTGCGATGATATGGGTCCCCCACAGGTTGGACGAGGCAAGCACTGGGATTCAGGGCAGAGAGAGAGGGACCGGCTGGAAGGCCGTGGGGGCTGCTGGTGGCTGTCTCCTTGGCCTCAAGGCACAATTTTTACTGGGGGAGAGTTTTGGCGGCAAAGGGCCCAGGCAGTTAGGAGGTGCAGGACCCAGCCCTGGTTGGGGACAGACAGAGCAGGGAGGCCTGTGGGGCCAGAGGCCTGGGGGGGCAGCCCTGGGTGAGGCTGGGGCGGGTGGAGGTCAGTGGGCTACTTCAGGCAGTGCTGCCCGGGCCTGGAGCCCAGGGCGGGGTCCTGGTGAGGTAAGGGCCCAGGGGACGGGGACGTGTGGAGTCAGAGCAGAGCTGCTGTGTCTGACTCTGGAGTCTCTGGCTTCCGCAGAGGCCGATCGTCCTCTGGTCAGGCCAGGAATGGAGACCCTTCCCCTGGCTGGGCCTTCAGCACGGAGACCAGGAGGCAGAGGCCAGGGGCTGCTGTCCCCAGATCCAGACCTGAAGTCCTCACAGGTGAGCCAGCAGGTGCAGATGGGGAGTGGCTGGTCAGGCCCACCCAGGGTGTCCAGGGAGCTCACTGCACGAGGTCCCACAGGGACCGGGGCCACCTTTGGTCCTCACATCATCCAGATGTCCTCTTCCCCACCTGCAGATAGCGATGGCCGCGGAGTCCTTTCCCCTGCGTTGATGGGGGAAGCAGCAGAGTGGCCCCCAGTTCCCGCGACGCTGCCTGTGAGTGACTCAGCCTGCCCAGGCCCCTCATCCTGGCCGGCGGCCGATGGGATCAGCCTGGGAGCCCCGGAGGGCAGGGCCCCGTCCTGCAGCGTGAGCTCATCACCCTCCCCCTCCGCTGGCCCTAGGGGTCAGCAGGGCCGCCACGTCAGCAGGTCAGCAGCCCGTGCGGCATCTGTGCTCCGCAGCCGCAGCTCGCTGACCAGACGGAGGACGGCGGGGGCTGCCAGCTCACGCTCAGTCATCCAGCCCGGGAGATCTGCGACTTGGACGGGGGCGCAGGACCAGGATCCCCACCCCGGCCAGGCCCCGGGACAGTCCTCCTCCATCCCCGGCCTTCACCCAGGACCCCAAGGAGGGGACCTGTCTGTGTCACCTCTCCTGCCCTCCCTCCCTGGCCCTGGGCGAGGCCTGGCTGTCCTCCGAGTCCTGCGGGCCCAGTTTCTGTTCCTGCGCCTTCCCCGGGTCCCAGCCTGCTCTCTTCTCATGGAGGAATAAACATCTGCCAGGAGTCGGCCAAGGAGAGGCCTCCCCGGCCACCCCCAGCGCCCCAGGTTGGTTCCCTCTGGGCCAGGCCTTTTTTGGGGGTGATACTAGGGATCGAAACTGCGGCCTTTACCAGTGAGTTATGTTCCCAGCTCTTTTTATTTTTTGAGACAGTGTCTCACTAAGTTGCTGAAGCTGGCTTCAAACTGAGGTCCTCCTGCCTCAGCCTCCCTAAAAGCAGGCATGTGTCAGGTGCCTGGCTGGGGCAAGCACTTCTGAGCACGGGGTGGGCACCAGGGCAGAGGGCTTGATGGGGAGAGAGTTTAGCCGAGGAGGCCAGGTCTAAGGGGAAAGAGGCCCTAGGACCGTAGAGGTGACCATAGTGTCGACCCAGCGTCCTGGCCTGTCCTTCTCTCCAAGGGTCGAGTTGGAGGGTCCTGTTGGTGGAGTCTGCTTGCCGCATCTCCTACCTCTGCCATCTGTCGGCCCTGGGAAGTGCCCCTGGGCCTGGTGTGGCCCGGTCTGGCCTTGGCCTCTTAGGGGCAGATCACGAGGTCCAAGCAGATGCAGTGAAGACCCTCATTGGTGTCTTGGCCCAAAGGCCGCCTGACCCAGATCCAGGAGGGCCATGGGGCTGAGCGGGGCCCGGGAAGCTCCCTGCAGGAGGGGCAGAGTCACGGGTGGCCACTGCGGCCAGAACCCAGCTGCTCCACGGGACCCTCGGGTGCTGGCTGGGTTGGGGGCCTGGGCGTGTGTCTGGGTGGTGGGGACGCCACCCCTCAGTGAGCCGGAATGCTCCCGGGGGGGCGTCTGCAACCTCCCGCCCGCTGTGGCTGCAGCCTTCTTGGCCTCTGGCTTCTCTGTGCCAGGATCCGGCAGCTGAGCTGGGACTGGCCACCTGCTGGCTGCATCGCCCTGGGAGTTAGAGGCAGAGCTTTAGTGGACTTAAGGGGTGGCTTCTCCCCTCAGAGTCTCCAGTCTCAGATACGCTCTTTGTCCAGCGTGTGTTTCAGTTAGAATTAATATGCGAGTGACAGAAAAACCCACATCATGGTTTAAAATAAGACATTTATTTGTCTCTCACATAAATGAAGTCAAGTGGTGTTCATCCCAGGTTTATTATGATGGCTCTGTGGTCATCCAGGACCCAGGCTCCTTCTGTTACTGTGCCACCCATCTCAAACATGGCTTCTGTACTTCGTGGTACAATGTGGCTGCCTGAGCGCCAGCCACCAATATGAGCATCACAGTCAGCTAAAGGAAGGAAGTGGGGGAAGAGGGGCGGGCTCCATCTCCAGAGTCACACAGGATACTTCTCTGTTTGTCCTGCCGGGTGGAATTTAATCAGATGGCTGCACCTAGCCTCAAGGGAAGACTGAAAACATAGTCTCTCATCTGGATGGTCATAGGTCATGCTCAAAGTCAGAGGTCCGGTCACTGAGGAGGAAGACCCCACAGACGCGGGAGTGTGACTAGCTGTCCTCGCCACAGGGCACAGCCTGCGTGGAGGGCTCGAGACGCGGTGTGATTCCCAGCTGAGGGGAGTGGGCCGGGGGCCCCCCGACTGGGCCCTGCCTGCAGCTTCCGGGTTTGAGGTCCCTCTTGGAGCAGTGGTGGCGCAGGGACACGTCCCCCCTGGGGTCTCCAGCAACGAGAGGATCAGTTTGATGATCAAGGCCAGCCAGGCCATCCCAAAGAGGATCCAGAGGGACACTATGTTCTTGTACCACAGTGGGTACCTCCGGGAGGGGTCCATCCCTGGGGAGGGGCAAGGTCAGGGCCACGGCCCCAGAGACGGGAGCCCCAGCGTCCCCGCCACAGCGCTGACCTGAGAGTCCAGGCCTGTGGTCCACCCCAGGGTTCAGGGGCCTCCTGGGGTGGGCCCCTGGAAGCTGACCTCCCTCTGCCTTCCCCAGGGACTCGCAGGTCCTGCCCCTGCGCTTCTCAAGGTGTCCCCTTCTCAAGGTGTTCCCTTCTCAAGGTGTCCCCTTCTCAAGGTGTCCCCGGCCCCGAGACCTGGCTAGAAACGGGGCCACCCCGCCCTTCCCCACCAGCAGCTCTGGGGTGGGCCAGCTGTAGGTAGCGGTGACCTCCAGGGGACCCCCTTGGCCCAGGGGACTTCCCTGGGCTAGTCTCCGTGTGTGGTTTTGCCCACTCTGGAGGCCCCGGGGTATGGAGCCGCCTCTGCCCTGGCCGCCGAGTGGCTTCCCTGTGTCCCCGGGTGATGACCTCTCTCCTGGCTTTCAGGCCGAAGTCCTGGTCCTGGTCCCCAGGCCCCGCCCTCCTCTCCAGCACCCTCTGCTCTGTCCCCTGGGCCGGGCCTGGGGACTTGCCGACCCCACAGCCCGGCTCCTGGCGCCCTGCCCGTCCTGGAGTGTCCTGCCCAGGGAGCAGACTGGCCCCCGCCATCCTCGCGGCCCACAGGCCTTTGCTGGGCCTGCTGCTTCCTGTCTGTGATGGTGACCCAGGAGCCCCTCGCTGACCCATGGGGACCTGGGGCTCACGTGGCTAAGGCGCTCAGGGCGGTGCCTGGGCAGGACAGGCGCTGACCTGGCTGGGTCAGCCGCTCTGCACTGGGTGGTGGCTGGGGGCGGCAGGCGGCGTCACTGCCCCCTGGGTGTCCCCATCAGACGGCCACTCACAGGGCCACGGGGTGGGGGCCTGCCCTCCGTGGCCTTCTCTGTCCTAGCTCCCGTCCACCCACCCCCTGCTGGCTCCAAGACAGACCCGGCTGGTCCCCACGGCGGGCACCTCTCTGGACCCGGCGTGGCACCGAGGCTGCAGCCCAGCGCTCCCGGCAGCGGGCAGAGCGGGATTGGATTAGGCTGATTGGGTTATGGGCCGATTCCGCCGCGGCCCCAAATGAGATCAGAGCGAGCTGCTCCGGCCTCCCTCCGCCAGCTCTGCCCGGGCACCGGGTGGGGGCACCCTCCTCCACCTTGATTTCATTTTTTTTCTTTTAGCTGCAGTCGTCGCAGGAGACCTGGCAGCTGGCATGCGCTCAACCCGGTGCAGATGCGATATCGGAGGCGGGCGCAGGGCTGGCCGTGAAGCCAAGGTCCTGTGGCTGCTGACCCAGGGACAGGGGTGGACCCCAGCCCTGGAGGACGCGGAGAGCTGAGATTTGGGGAAGAGGAATGGAAGGTTCCGGAACACACGCGGTGTGAGGTGCCCCGTGGGAGCCTAACTTGGTCTGCGCTGCCCTTCCTGCCCCAGGGCGTCTCCCTGCCCTTCCCTGGGCTCCAGTGTCTCAGGCACCCAGGGGAGGTCTGCAGGGGAGGCCAAGAGGGCTCCCGCGGGGCCCGCGGCCCCGAGCACCGAGGGGCTGCAGGGTAGCCAGGCTCAGTAGCGGGGGAGAGCACAGAGTTGAGGCGGGGAGACTGGACCCACATCGAGGGCCCTTGCTGGCCTAGTTGTGGATTTGGGGACTTCATCCTAAGACTATGGGAATTACTGAAGGTTTTCAGCAGAGTTGGGCAGGTGACGAGATGTCACAAGAGCCAAGCAGACAAGGATCAAGGCTATACAACTCCATGGATGCTTGTGCAGTGCCCAACCTGTGCAGTTGTATCCAACAGTCCTGCTTGGGCTAGCGGAATGGCCGTGGACATAGAGAAGGGAAGACTGATTAAAGAACCTGCAAGGGTGCAGGTGTGGCCTTTGGAGTTCCTGGGCTCGGCTCTCCTCACGTGCGTCTTTCTACTCTGAAGGTAGAGGTGGGAATGTGACCCAGCTGGTAGAGACCTGCCCAGGGATTTCTTCCCAGAGTCACAGCCCTGCTGCCAGGGTCAGGAGACCACAAAGGGGCAGCATGAGGCCCCCAGCACTGGACCCTCTTTCCTGGGGAAGGAAAAGATCAGGAAAGAGGATCTTGCACTCAGAGGCCAGAAGGCCCTGTTGGGGTCTTGGTGGCCACCTAGCCAGTCCCTCACTTTATAGACAGGGACACGGAGGCCGGGAGAGGGGTGTGTGAGGCCATCTGGAACAAGCATGACCTCCACCGACCACGGAGAGCAGGGAGGGACGCCGAGACTCTGCTGCCAAATCCCTGCACTGCCACCGGCTGGACACGGCCTCTGCTTTATTTGGCAAGGCCAGGGCTTCTAGGGGGTGGGGAGCTGGGGTCTGGGGAGCCTCCTGATGCCCCACTTGATTCCCGAGGGGGTCCCAGGGCGCTGGGGAGGGTGAGGTGGGCTGCAGGGAGGGGGTCGGGCTGCGCTTCTCTGAGGGGTTTCAGGACAACAGAGGCCTGTGGACCAGAGGACGGCTCCATGCTGGGTGAGACGGGCAGGAGGCACCTGAGCCCTGCCTGCCAGAGGGAGCCGAGCAGCTCAGGAGGCTGAGGCAGGAGGATCTCGAGTTCAAAGCCAGCCTCAGCCAAAGCGAGGCCCTAAGCAGCTCAGTGGGACCCTGTCTCTAAATACAGCCTGAAATAGGGCTGGGGACGTGGCTCGGTGGTCGAGGGCCCCTGGGCCTCCAAGCCACCCCGCCCCTCCTGGCCAGCCACCAGGTGGTGTGCAAGGCCGGGCCACCCGCCGTCCCGGGGGTCTCACCGATGACGTAGTCTCCGAAGCCCACGGTGCTCAGGGTGATGAAGGAGAAGTAGAAGCTCTCCAGGTAGCTCCAGCCCTCCATGTGGGAGAAGAGCAGCGGGGGCAGCAGCAGGAAGAGCAGGAGGCCCGACAGCAGCACACAGGAGCCCGCCAGCCAGCGGGCGGGGGCCGGGCCCTGGGGCACACAGCGCCCGCCTGTGGCCTCTGCCCAGGGCCGGTCCTCGGCCAGCGGATGCCAGGGTCTGAGCTGGGAGCTGGCCCAGTGCTGCTCCCCCACTCGGCAGGGGCACCCAGAGCCCCCGCCCCGGGCTGCACTCTCCAGGTTCCCAGCCGGGGGACACTCCTGGCACCGTGTCCTTCCCCGTCCCTGCCCCGCGATCACCAGACACCCGATTCTGGCCAGCGGCCCCCAGTCCCTCCACATCCCCGCCAGTCCCCTCTGGCCCCACTCCTCGCCACCAGGCTCCCCGGTTCCCACCGCAGCGCCCCATCCTGAAGGGACCCGTCCCCAACCCCAGCAGCCCCTCCCTCACCTGCCAGGTGCCCCCCAGCCGGTGGACACAGCGGTGGACCCCCCGCTGCATGAGGTGGCCCAGGCGATTGAGCACCACGAGGTTGAGCGGGATCCCCACCAGGGCGAAGAAGATGCAGAAGAGGCGGGCGGCCATGGTCTGGGGACTCAGGTTGCCGTAGCCTGGGGCCAGAGGGCTGCCTCAGGAGACTGTCCAGCCTGACCCTGCCCGGTCCCCACCGGCCTCACTCCATGCCCCTGCAGACGTGGGCAGCCGGGACTTGTCGGGGGCCCTAGACATCATCTCCTCTGTGCACCCCAAATCACCCCTCCAAGCGGAGATGGCGGCCCCCGTTGTACAGGAGGGAAGGGCAGCTCCGGGGACCTGAGCAGGTGTGCAGGTCACAGCTGCCCGCGGGGAGTCTCTCTGTCCTGCCTCTAGGGTTGGCAGGGAGAAGGCCCAGCCTCCAGCGGCTGCCCCTTGGGACCCTCTGCACACTCGAGCTGAGGCCGGCACGTCCGGGCTGCGGCCCCTGTGGCCGGGCAGCGTGGGGCTCCTTCAGCAGGCCGCCTTGCTCCAGGCTCTGTCGCTTGGCTGACACTGCCCCTGGGCAGCACCGCTGCAGTCTGTGGCCCTGATCCCCTGAGCATCCGTATGGGGGTCTCCCCGCTCCCCCACATCTGCCTTCCTATCTGCTGCACACCACATCCCCTCTGGATCCGATGACACACCTGGGCTCCCTCCCCGCCGTGGACTGGGGGACAGATGGTGGCACATGAGCTGCCCCGGGAGGTGGAAGTCGGGACCTCTGGCCCTGGAGATGAGCCGGGGAGGCCCGGGAGCCTCGTCCTGGACATTCCTCCGCCTGTCTCCACTCCTCCCTTTTATTTGGTACCAGGGGTTGCACTCAGCCACTGAGCCACATCCCAGCCCTACTGTGTGTTTTATTTAGAGACAGGGCCTCACGGGGTTGCTTAGCGCCTCGCTTTGGCTGAGGCTGGCTTTGAACTCAAGATCCTCCTGCTTCAGCCTCCCGAGTTGCTGAGATTACAGGTGAGGGCCAGGGCTCTACCCTTCTTTTTAATTTTAATTAAAAAAAAAATGTTAAGAGACAGGCTCTTGTTATGTTGCCCAGGCTGACCTTGAACCCCTGGGCTCCAGCCATCCTCCCGCCTCAGCCTCCAGGTAACACACCACTGCAGTGCTCCCCTGTGCCCGCTGCTGCCCCCTTCGTCCCCACCACCACAGTCTGGCTTTTCTAAGGGGCCAACCCAGCCCTCCTCACCCAGGCTGCCACCGCCATCGTCCTCACGCCTGCGGGGAACCTGCACACTCACCAGCCTGACTCTGGGGATCTGGGCTCCGCCCTCCCAGCTCTGGTCGCACGCCTGCCCCAGACCCTCTGGTGACTCTGTGCCTTTGAACCGGACGCCCCCTCTCCCAAGGGCCCACGTCCCCCCTGCCCACCTAGACATGACCCTTCCTGACCCGAGTCCTCAGTGGCGGGCTCCTTGGTCACGAGCCCTCAAAAGTGCAGCTGGGGTCGGGCGCGGTGTCACACGCCTGTCATCCCAGTGGCTCCGGAGGCTGAGGCAGGAGGATGGCAAGTTCAAAGCCAGCCTCAGCAACTTAGTGAGGCCCTAAGCAACTCAGCGAGACCCTGTCTCTAAATAAAATACAAAATAGGGCTGGGGGTGTGGCTCAGTGGTTAAGCACCCCGGGTTCACTCCCCAGAACCCCCCCACAAAATGCACAGACGGGGTTAGAATTATCTTCCTGTCTTAGCGACGGGCACAGACCTGACGTAAGTGCCCACCGGGGCGGGTGGTGAGTGAGAAGCACCAGGTGGAATGAACAGATGGACGAGGAGTGAACGGGAGGGGAACGAAGTGAACGGGTGCCCCCTCTGCCCACTGGTTGCCTGAAGTTCCCCGGATGGGGCCAGCAGAGCCACACACCCACCCTGTACTGTGACGTTTTCCCCTGGTGCTGCGGATGATCCGGGGTGCTCCCTTTCTAGTATATTTTTGTTTTGTGTTTAATTCTGAGAGGAGGTCTGGCCAAGTTGCCCAGGCCTCCTTGAACTTGCAATCCCCCCCTGTCTCGCTGCCTGAGTAGCTGGATCTGGCTGGCACCACCGCGCCTGAGGCCCTGTACCGCTGGACACCCCTGGTTCATGTCACCCCGCGTCACTGAGGGCCACTGGGACGGGCCACAGCACATGCCAGCCCGGCGTGTGGGCTTTGCAGGGAGATCTGCCGCCTGGTTTGAATCCCGGTCCTGCCCCTGGTGGCCTGCGGGGTCCTGGGCAAGAGGCTGGACCTTCCTGTCTGTGGCCCACGGCAGTGGGTGGAACAGGATGTTGTGCGGGGGACGTGAGCCCCCAGGGGTTCAGTGTCCCCCAGGTGCTGCGGGAATGACCGCCGTGTGGGCGCGTCCCGGGGGCTGCCTCTGGTCTGAGGTCTGCAGAGGCCTCCTCTTGAGCCTCTACCCCTCTCGGCCTTCCGAGGGTCCCTCTCCTGAAAGGTGGGGTTCTTTCTGCCAGCATCCAGGGAGGGGTCAGCCCCCGCCTCTGTCCCCCTCTGCCTCCTCCCCCCGGGCCGTTCTCTGGCCTGGGGGTTCTGTCACTCAGTTCTCAGCAATGGCATGGTGGCACTTGGATTCTGCCAGTTCTGGGGGGCCCTGTGGGGGCTTGCAGCTTTCCCAGGCTGACATTTAATGGACCCTTGTCCCCCTCACTTGGTCATCCTTTGGGTCAGAGCAATCGGTGGCGTCAATAGCCCCCACCTGACTGTTCAACCTGGATGATTGCAGCTCCCCAAGAGCCACCTCCCGTGTCAGCACACCTCTCTCCCCTTTGAGGGCCTTAGCGGGCTCCTCTGCCCTCTCTCTGAACTCAGCCTCACCTCCAATCCTCCACAGCCTCTTGGACCTCCTCAGTGTTCCCAAGCACAACAGCTACATCTACCTCAGGGCCTTTGCACAGACAGAAGGCTCTTCCTCAGATACCTGCACAGCTTGCTTCCTCCTTTTGTTCATGTCTCCGCATTAATGCCACTGAGGCAGTGAGCCCTTTGATGGCCTCACCATCTATAATGGCCCCCCGTCATTATAAGACCCCCAGTTTTAGGGCTTGGAGAGGGTGGCCCCAGGGGCAGCCCACTGTCGTCTTCTCAGAATGCCTTCTCTCCCCGAGAGCCCCACGTCTCCTGTCTCTTTCTCTGTGTGAGTTCAGGGCCAGGGCTTCTGACCGCTCTGCTGGTTCAGAAAGCCCGCCCTGTCCTGTGAACTCCGAGGACAGAAGCCCCTGGAAAGAGCCAGGCGGCCCCTCCCCCACCCCGCTGGGTGTCAGACCCCAGCTCTGCCTGTGTGGCCTTGAGGAAGTTCTGCCACTTCTCTGTGCCTCAGTTTCCTCATCTGTGACATGAAGATAAGCCCTGTCCTTGGAGGCTGCTCCATGGACAGAGGGAGCTCTTGAATGTCCAAGGTTTTGGCCCTGGCACAAGAGGACCTTGGGTGTATACCTTGGGTGTATACTGTGTGTATGTGTAAGGGGCTCCCCTCCTCTGCCCTCCTCACCCCCAGAGAGGGCAGGGCTGCGTGGAGAGGGAGGGTAGGAGTGTTCCAGGCTGGGCGGGGCGGAGCCGGGCAGGCTGACGTCATGGGCCTGGGGCTCCTGCACGTCTGGTCCTGGGGTCTGTGCTTCCAAGTGCCCTGCTGCTCCGGAACTCAGGACAGGCTGCTCCAGAGCATCTCTGCTGAGACTCCTTCCCGGGCAGCGCTTGCTGAGTGCCCACCGCAGGCTGGGCCTTGTACTACGCCCCGGGATGTAGAGATGAGCCAACGCCCTCCTGACTGTCCTTCAGGCCCCGGGTCCCCGGAGTCTGGGGGGCTCTGGAGCAGGCTCATGGGAAGGACTGCCCCAGTTCCTGAGTAGCCCGGCTACCCCCTGCAAGAAGTGTGGGCTTATTTAAAGCTAGATAGAGACCTCTGGGTGGTCTTGCCCTGTCCACTCTAGGGAGGACAGAGCGGGGTGCTGGTGGTGGAGAGATTCCTGGTCCACCCAGAGCAGGGGCAGGAGCCCAAGTCACTGGTGGTGCCAGCCTGCCACCTAGTGGTAAGTCCAGTATCATGCAGGGGCTGGGGCTGGTCCCCAGGGCAGAGGGCGCTAGGCAACAGCATCGCATTATCTCCTGGGTTTCAGAGTGGCCAGGACCTAGGGCTTCTCTTCTTCACACCATGGCCCCAAGGTGCCCTCTGGGACAAGTTCCGCCTCAGTGACTCTGCAGGCAGGGCCGGCCCCGGTGGAGGAAAGGGGACCAGGGCTGAGCCAGAGAGCTCAGGAGAAGGCCCTGGGAAGGGAGAGCCCCCCTCTGCGGGCAGGAGGACAGGGGCCTCAGGTCTCTTTCACGGGGTCTCTGCTCCAGTGCACCCCTGAGGCTGTGTTGGGTGGGCTAGCTGGGGGCGGACACTCCTGGTGCCCGGAGGCCTCTCGTGCCCTGTCAGGAGACACTCTGATCCCTGGAAGGCCGAAAGTCCCCTAGGAACGCGTTTCTCAAACTTGGACATCCCCCACAATCCCCTTGGACATCCCCCACAATCCCCTGGGGACCTGGACGAGATGCAGAAAGGGGTCAGTGGGTCATGGTGACGCTCGGGGCTCTTCTGCCCCTGGGGAAGGGGAGCCCTACTGCAGGGCCCACTGCACTTGGAGGGGTGAGGCGCTCGTAGCCCTTCCAAAAGGCAACCGGCCCCTGCCCACCAGGGAAGGCCGCCCTCCCCAGCCCAGCCCCCCTGGCCCCAGGCTGCCCTTACCGATGGTGGTGACGGTGGACACGGAGAAGAAGAAGGAGCCCATGAGCTCCCAGCGCCCCATGCTGGTGGTGTTGCTCAGGAGGTGGGCCCCGTCTTTGTACGACTGGATGATGTCCTGGGGGGAGAGGCTGCAGTGACCAGCAGGCTCTCTGGGGAGACTGGGTCCCTGCACCCCCAAATACACACGCTCTCTGAGGCACAGTCCTCACAATCGCTCTTCCATCCCAGCCTGGCCCGGGC
The DNA here is from genome assembly GCF_048772815.1 of Callospermophilus lateralis. NCBI lineage: Eukaryota > Metazoa > Chordata > Mammalia > Rodentia > Sciuridae > Callospermophilus > Callospermophilus lateralis. The sequence continues at coordinate 115,404,453 of NC_135310.1, read as the reverse complement.
AAGGCGCCTCGATCCCTCCAATCAACCTGGGGGTCCCCAGAGGCAGGGACCATGGAGATGGCTCCTTCACTGTCTTCGCCCCCAGCCCAGGTCGGGGTGGGGTGGGGTACCTCTCCACCTGGTGGACAACCACCTGCTCCCTGCTCGCCCTCTTCCTGCAGGAAGCACACGGCCAGGCGAAACGTGGTGCTTTTAGGGGCCAGAGGATGAGAGACAGGACCTCAGCCCTCACGGGACAAAATGAACCCTGATGTCGTGCAACCGGTGGCTGTTTGAGCATTAAGGAGGCAGTGTCCAGGATCCTGGGCAAGTTACCAAACTCCTCTCAGCCTCAGTTTCCTTGTTTGTAAAATGGAAATACTCATAGTACCTACTTCCTAGAGTGGCTGTAGGGGTTAAATTAAGTTTTTCTCTCTATATTTAGTTTGATACTGGGATTGAACCCAGGGGTGTTTTACCACTGAGCTACCTCCTCAGTCTTCCTCTTCTATTTTTTTGGACAGGGTCTTGCTAAGTTGCTAAGGCTGGCCTTGAACTTATGATCCTCTTGCCTCAGCCTCCCTAGTGGCTGGGATGATAGGCACACACCACCTTGCCCAGCTTAAATGAGGTCTCATATTTGAAGACTAAGAGCAGTACATGGTGTGTGGGAAATTTAATGGTTACTATCATCACACTATTAAGAATATTTTGCTGAAAGAATTCAGAGAAGAAAGGTGTTCATTCTGGTGAAGGCAGGGACAGATGGCTTCAAGGTGAGGTGGGCTGTCCCTTGAGGGTCAGGTAGGATTGCTCCTGGTGGAAGGATATTCAGAGAGATGGGACAGGAGGGGTGGAGGCTGGGAGGCTGGGAGGCTATCTGAGGCCTAGAGTGGGGAATTGAGAGTCAGTTGGGGGCTCAGGATGTTAATGCAGCCACCAAATGAGCAGCTGCCAGCCTGATGCCCAGAAGAAATTTCCATATATCTGGGAAGCCCCTGCCTCCCCGCCTCACTGGGGCCCCATCCTCTGGCCTCTGTTCCTTCCGCCCACGACTTCCACTGTGGCCCTTCCGGCATCGGCGGCCGGGGTGTCCTCAGCCCTCGGTATCCACAGACTCTGAATGAAGTGAGCTCCGCTCTGCGTCCACCCTACCAAGGGGATCTACCCACTTCCAGCCCTCCTCTCCGTTGCCCCTGCCCTAGACAAGCACATCTTGGCCACCCACCCTCTGGGACAAACTTGTCCTGCTCCTCTTTCCCCCAAATGCCGAGGATCATGCCCTCAGTCCTGCTCACCCTTGGACCCAGGCCAGAGCCCCCTAGGATCCTCGCCCTGGTTCGCATATTTGCACCCCGGTTCTCTGTTTGGAGGAGGCAAGGTGTGTCCGTTCATTCTTCACCTACGGTGGCACTGGGACCCAGGGCCGCGCACCTGGGAGCCGCCCGTCAGCCTGCTGCCCACAGACCAAAGGCTCCCAGTCTCCGGACGGATCTGGACGGCCCTGGTGGCTTGTGACCCAGGGAAGTGTGCCCTCTGTAGTGCTCATTCCCAAATTCGGATGTGTGCGCCGAGCTTGCGTCTCCCCCCAGGGTCAGTCACGGTCTGTCGCCCCCTAAAGGAGGACGCGGAGCACCGCGCTGGGGATCCTCTAGCCAGAGCCCAACCCTCGGGCTCCCCACGCCCAGACGCGCGCCCCCGTGGGGCGCCTGTGCAGCAGCTCCGCCGCTCTTCGGGATATACGCTCCCGGGGGTTCCTTTCCCGGGCCAGAGCGGACCCTCCCATCCCGGGCCGCGGCACCCCTCGCTCCCCGATCCCGCCCCAGACGCGCCTGGAGCGACCCCGCTCGCCCCTGACCCGGATCAGCAGGTCCAGCGCGTGGCTATCCAGACACGTGAAGTTCTGCAACAGCTCCCACTTGTCGCGCTGGAAGTTGCGACTGGAGTCCTCAGCCGCGCGACCCTCCAGGGCCCAGAACACGCCGGTGCCCAGCGCCAGGTAGGCCAGGTAGGCGATCAGCAGGAACAAGGTGCCCGGCACCGCGCAGCCCCGACCCCTGCCCTTGTGCGCCGCTGGAGCTCCCGGTGGGTGCATGGCGGGAGAGGACGGGGGCTGGAGCTGTGGACAGGAACTGAGGTGGAAAGGCAGGGCCAGGAGCCTGGCCGGCCCCTTCTCTAAAACAGCCGCCAATGGCCGGTTTCCCCTTGGGAAGAGGAGTGCAGGGGGGTGGGACGGCCCTGCCCCACCCCCAGGATCCGATCCCTGGGACAATGAGAGGCTGAGTCCCAGGTATCTGGCTGCACTTCAAAAATCTGTGGAGTGCCCATTTCCAGGTTAGGGAAAAGGAGATGCCACTGGGTGACCACAAGCCCTGGGAGGGAAGGGGTCCAGAGCCCCCCAGCATTTCCTGCGGCAAATGGTGGGAGGGACTACTGGAAACGCTCTAGGGGAAGAGAAAGCAGAAGCCACGTTTATTGTCTCGGGGCTCCTGCCTAAGTCCGCGGACCCTGGGACCATCTTCAAGCACTCGCTGCTTGTCAGCTTCTCCCTGAATCTCCTGTCCCACCCTGTGTACTTAGAAGAAGAGGGACTCCAACGGACTGCCACTGGGCTGTGAGCTTGGAGGCAAGAGGACCTTAGCCAGGTCCTGCCTTCTTTCCCCCCAAGTCCCTCCTCCACCCAGAAAGCAGGAAGGGCCCAGGGAGGGTAAAGAGTCCGTGGGTGGGGGTCTTCAGTTTCCAGCCCTCTCTTGGATGTCACTGGTCCCGCATGTAAGCTGCGGTCCTCTGCTGCTGCGGATCCTTCCCTGGGTCTCTGGCCAGGAGCTTCCTCTCCTCCACAGTTTGGCCTCTGTGGTCCCATGAGACCCGGCCACTTAGGGGTCTGCTTGCTGTTGGGGTGATGGAAGAAGTACCGGTTGGAGTCTATGGTCTTTGGTGAGATTGGCATGGACTGGCCCTAATCTGTGTCCGTCTGGGCTGCGGCCATGTTGCAATTCAGCGGGAGAAAGGCCAGGCCTGGAGCGCAGTCCACCTGAAGACCCCTTCAGGTCAGGTCTCTGTGGAGCTCCTTTCCTGGAAGGCTCCTGGGACCCGCTGGCCCTCTGGCTTCTCAGGGGGGACCAGAGGGGTCATCAGGTCAAGGGCGTACCCTGGAGGTCAGGGGAGGTCATGACCAGCAAAATGGTGGGACACCCTCTTCAAAGGGTCTGGCCAGCTTTGGGAGGCAGCTGCGAGCTTCCTGTTTGCACCAAGATGGTTCCAGCGTGTTCCCCCACCCAAGACGGCCATTCTCCTGGACTCACCCTCCCCTGGGTCTGCTCCCACGGGACATTTTGGACACTGTGTTGGGCTGCCTGTCCAGTTGTCTAAAGGCACAGGTGAGGGCAAGAATGCTCACAGCTGTACTTCAGGACCTAGCACATAGTGGGGGCTTGGCAAATATACCTTGTGCACCCATCCAGTGAGGCCCAAGTCAAGTTACCCTCTGTCTCCTGTCCGTCTAAGGACCCTGGGGTGGGGTATGGGGGGAGGTCATTGAAGATCTGGCCTCAGTGAATGGGTTTGAGTTGTCCAGGTCACCTCTGTTACTTTCGTGGACATATGTTTCCTTGTCTCCCTGGAGAGCTCTGGGCCCACCCTGGCTGGGACAGGTGTGGGGCTGGGAGAGGAAGAGGAGGGAAGGATCTCCAGAGGGCAGATGACAGGGGCTGGGAGGCTGGGAGGGACTGCTGGGCCATTAGGGGACCTCATGCAGAGATGGGCATCTTCTGAGGTCTGGGGAGCCCTTGAGGGTCAGGGGCTGCCCGGTCCTTGAGGTTGAGGCCCCTGCCGTTGAGCCAGAGCTGGGAGCACCTGTGCAGAAGCAAGGGGCCCAGGGAGAGGACCAGGGCCAGCCACGCTAGGCCCAGGAGGATCCAGATGGCTGCCAGGCTCCGGTACACCGAGATGTAACGCTTGCTAGGGTCTCTGCCTGCAGGGAAGGGGACAGCAGGTGTCTGAGGGCACAGGCTCCACCCAGGGACTCCCCACCAAGTAGGATGCACTCTTGTCTTCCCCATAGCAAGGGTCAGCATGAAGTCCTTGGAGAAACAGTGATGGGTCCCAGACCAGGGACTTCTGAGGACTGGAAATACCCTCAGCTGATAACTCCCATCTCCTGAATCCCAGCGGGTCCCCCATCCTGAGATCTGTGACTCTCATTCTCACCGACAACGTAGTCCCCAAAGCCGATGGTGCTGAGGGTGATGAAGGCAAAGTAGAAGCCCTCGCCGAAGCTCCAGCCCTCCACTCGGCTGAAGGCCATGGGTGGGAAGATGAGAACCACCAGTGTCCCCAGGATCAGGAACAGAGCCAGGCCCAGGACCTGCAGGAGCTGGGGAGAGGGAGTCTGACCCTGAGTCCACCTGGAAGACTTCAGGGTTGCATGGGGTTGGGGGGAGGCCTGGCCACAGTTAGTCCCCTGCAGACCTTGGGAAGGGGCTGTGTCTGTGGGTGTGTGACCTTACCCAGGCCAGGGAAGGCTGGGTGGGCAGAGGAGGTGGGAGAGTGGGTCAAGGAGGGATCTGAAGACCCCTTCAGGCACGAGGACCACACGCACAGAGGCTTCCCGGGAACTCTGATCCGGGATGGCACTGTTACCAAACTGCCCCAGATCCCTCTGCACTCTTGCTCTCCAAGGGGTGCACTCTGGAGGCATGCGGGTGGCCTAGAGCGCCCTTTGACCCCATGAAAGGTTGGTGGAGCTCTGTGACGACCACAGAGGTTCCCCATCACAGAAGGACTGTTGGCCAGCTGTCAGCCTGGCTGGTGGGCACACGCTTCCCGAGAAAGCCACACCCCATGCCTGGTGGAGATGCAAAGCCCAGCCCCTTCAGCCACTCTGCGGTCAACTCCAGTGCCCCCCGCACCCCCCACACACTGTGGAGCTGCCAGAGGCCACACCTTGGTCCAGCTGGAATCAGAATTCAGCTTTTCCCTTTGCCTGGTCCTGCAGCTGCCCCTTCTCTCCCACAGGTGTGTGTCCCTGCTGCCCTGCACACTAAGGCCTCTCTCAGTGTCCACCACTTACCTTTCACAGCGGGGCTGGAGGGGAGGGGGGACTGTACCTGGGAGCGCCTGGGCTGGTCCTCCCACCTCTCCAGGGTGGCCAGGTGGGCACGCATCCCCGTGCCCAGGTGGTTGAGGAAGACCATGTTGAGTGGGATGCCCACCAGGGCGTAGAAGACACAGAAGACCTGGCCAGCCTCAGTGCTGGGGGCCAGGTTCCCATATCCTGCCACAGAGAGGGAGGGCGCAGCTATGGGAGAGAGTCAGCACAGCGCCCGGGTCTTTCTGTCACTGCTGGGCCAGAAGCTCCCCTGTTCCCATGAGCCTCGCCCACCCCACCCTCTGGAATGGACGACCTGTATTTACAGAAATCCGGTTTGTCTTTGACAGCCCATCTCCAATGACACTGCTTCTGCGAAACCCTCCTGTCTCCCTCCTCTGACTGCACATGACATCCTGTGGTGTTTCGTGTCATTTCTAATGATTTGTGCTGCCTTGTGCTGAACTTGTCCTTCATTATTGGATGGAGGACCAAGCCTGGATCCAATCCAAGTTTGCCCGCCCCCCCCATCACCTTCCTTGGAATGTTGAGGCCTGTGGACTTAATGGAATGGATGGGGAGACCTGGGATAGGAAGGCTGGGGGGTTCCTAGAGGTGGGGCCATGTGGGTTTTTGGTGGAGTGGTATGGTAGACGCTGTCAGTGCCTTGGGACACCCAGGATGTCAACTGCGCTTTGGTGGACAGTTCCTTGACCTCCTAGCTCAAGCCCTTGCATCTGTGCCTGAGGGACTTCTCTGGCCCCAGGCGTGTGCAGGTCCAAGGCTGGGGCGGGATGCTGGAGGTTAACACACTAGGAGAGGCTTTCTGTCAGCTGGGCCCGAGTGACCAGTCCCTTGCAGGCCTGTTCTGAGGACGGCTCTCCCTAGCCTCTCAGCAGGTCCCAAGCAGGAGGTGAGCTCAGCCGCCCCAACCAGCAACCCTCTGACTTCCTCTTTCTCCACTTCCCTGCTTGGGCTTCCTGAATCGTCTCCCGGGTAACCACATCCTCTTCTCAGCATCTGCTTTTGGGGATCCCAGACTGAGACAGGGGCCTGGGCCGGGGAGCCCTGCTGCCCACGACCCTTTACCTATGGTGGTGACCACTGTGCCTGCGAAGAAGAAACTGCTGCCGAAGTCCCAGTTGCTGGGGTTGGTGGAGTTGCCTTTGGGGTTCACGCCTTTCACCCAGGCTTCCATGATGACCTGTGGGGAGAGCGTGGGCGGTCACTGTGCACCTGTGGTCTCCAGGCTCTCCGCAGGATGCTTCCCCGTTGTCGCGTTTAATGATGTCCTTAGATGGCGTTGTTCTGACTTCACAGAAAAGGGAAGGTAGGCGCAGAGTGGCTGCGATGCCCAAGGTCGCTGGACCCCAAGTCCATGTGCTTAAGCACAGGTTCAGGTGAGTGTTTCTGGAAGGATTTGCTGGGGACCCCAAGAAAGCCCTAGGGCTTGGGGGCGGGGTGGGACAGAGACCTCTGCTCTCTGAGCTTCCAGGGGAGCTGGTGGCTTTCCTCTGGCGGCCCTCTGGTGACACAGAGATTCCACCAGAGGCCGGCAGGAAGGTGCTGTGTGGTGTGTCGTGTGTGTGTAGTTGCTGCATGTTGCACGTGTGTACATGTTGTGTGTGTGGGTGGGGGGGGCATGTTTCTAGAACCAAAACTAGACCCAGCTCCAGCTAAGCTCCTCCACCCCTGGCCAGTCCTCTTGGAGAAAGGGGAGAGCGCCCTCCTCCCCTGCCCCCAGTCCCTGTGAATCGTCCCAGGGCAGCTCAGTCTTGAAGCCAGGTAGAGTCCCCGGGTCAGGGGGGGCCACTGTGGAGGAGCATGGGAGCTCTGGCCTCTCGTTCCTGTGGGAACCTCTTCTCACTGGCTGGGTGGACATGCTTGGGCCAGGGTGGGGTGTCCCTGGTGGGCTGGGCCATTGTGGACGTCCTCAGCAGCAGGCGGTCTGCTTCTTCTCATTTTGGCAGAGGCTGGCCACTGAAGATGTGGACTTTGGCTTCCCTCTCTTTCCCACATGCCCAGAGAGGCCAGGACCAAACATTCCTGGACATGGCCCCTCCCCAGAGACCCGAACCCTTGCAGGCAGCACTTGCCCCAGTCCTGGGTTGTCCCCTCTGCAACCCAGGGCCCTCCACACCCCCCGAGGAGGGCCCTGACCTCCCTGAGGGTACTGACTGTGGGGTGGCTGGTATTTTCTTCTCTCAGAATCCACAGGTGATGGAGACAGAGGCAGATTCACTAATTCTGGGATCAGGGCAGGCTTGTTCCTTATGACATACATATATTATGTATATATACACACACACACACACATATATAGTTTTTCTTTCTTTTCATGGTCCTATGGATAGAATCCAGAGGTGCTCTTCCATGAAGCTATATTCCCAGCCCTTTTTAAAAACTTTTTATTTGGAGACAGGATCTCACTGTTGCCCAGGCTGACCTCAAACTTCAGATCCTCCTGCTTCAGCCTCCTGAGTAGCTGGGATCACAGGTGTGCACCCCATGCCTGGAGTCACTTTTTAATACTGCAGTAAATTCTGTCCCTGGCGTGTGGCAGAGTTCAGCAGTACTCCTGTTCTCCCAGAATCTTACCCCTGCATTCTCCTTCCCTGCTCAACTTCCTCTGGTAAGGATCTCTCCCGAGGCGCAGGACTGTCATGGACAGTGATATCCTGTCTTCCCTGGGGGGGGCCCTGGGGGCTAATCGGTGGTACCCTGTCCAGCTGCAGTCAGACTAGGGCCTTCCTCCTCATTTACAGAGGTAGTCAGAGCCCAGCCACCCACCCCGCCCTCTGCCCAGCTCCTGGGCTCACTCTGGGCTGAGGGAGGAGGAGGTTTCTGGGTCTCCAGGGCTCTGCCTTGTGCCCTGGGTATTGGGAACCTCCGAACCTTACTGTCCTCTGACGTGGGCCTCCTGGAAGAGCTGGGACAGGTGTCTCGCAGCTCCGCCAAGTCTTCCCAGGCCGTGAATCCTCTTGTAGGCCAGCCGTCCTCAGCCCTGAGGGAGGCCTCAGCACCACCAGATGGACTGCTTAACACCACCTGCGACCCACCCGGAGCTCCTGCAGGTCTGGGCAGCATTTCTCACACACTCCCAGGTGCTGCTGCTGCTGCTGCTGCTGGTCCAGGGACCGCACTTTGAGAACTGCCGCTCTGGGCTGAAGGACAAGGGCCCCTCTCCAAGTCTGAATGTGGGCTCTGTGTCTACCAGTAACTGCAGCCTGGGTCAGCATGTGCCACCTCTCTGCGCCTCAGTCACTACACCATGAGCTTGAGACAGTGATAGTAGCAGCAATGACGAGAGGCCTGTGAGAAGGCCAGCCCAGGGGTGGTGGGTTGTGATTGGCCGGAGCCCTGTTCCTCCTACTCCAGACACATTGTAAATGCTCAATAAATGTCAGTTACCATTTGATGGCGCTGCACCTGGTCTGCTCTTTGCAGTAGGTGTGGCCACCCCCTGCACCTCCTGCTCTCAAAGCTTTCACCCACAACACCTGCTCTTGCCGTTTCTGGGAGAGGGTGGCCCCCTCGGCACCAGAGAGAGCCCCTCGTGGGCACAGCACTGGCAGAGTTTAGCCACCCTGGCCACTGCCTGCCAAGCCCAGCTCCCAGGAAAGGAGCCTGCGGAAGGTCAGCACGGCAGCCGCTCCTGATGGTTATCTGTGTCTCTTCCCAGGGACCTGAGCCCAGGAGGGGGTGGGGGAAGTGTGGAAATGAGGGAGAAGAAGATTTGATGACACTAACACTCAGTTCCTATCTGTGCAGTAGGTGGCGGCTGAGAGAGTGCTTTTAACCTGCTGTCAAATGTCTGCAGAGCAGATCTGCTGCTTCTTGTCACTTTATAGGCGAGGACATTTGGGCCCAGAGACGTTCAATGACTCTCTCAAGGTCACACAGTAATCCTGTTTCAGACCTGGGACCACAATCCAGGACCAGATCCGACCTCTGATGCTCCCATCACTCTCTGCTTCCAAATGGGACATGACCCCTGGGTGACTGCCCTGGACCTGCCACGGGAGACCATTCTGCCCACCTCTTGGTCTCCTTCCTGCCCATCCCCCTCACCTGCACAAACTGCTCCAGGGCCCTCTGGTCCAGGCAGGTGTAGTTCTCCAGGAAGCGCAGCTTCTCAACCTGGAACTGGTCCCTGGACTGAGCTTCCGCCTGCTTCTCCAGCAGCTGGAAGACAGTGGCACCGAGCAGAAGGTAGCAGACGTAGGCCAGCAGCAGGGGCAGCACCCGGCCGCCCCAGCAGCTGGCCAGCCTAGCGCAGGGCATGGCGTGGCCAGGACCCCACCAGGACCGGGGGCTGGCTCCAGTCAGGGAAGCGGGAAGCAGGCGAGGAGTGAGCACCCGGGACCTGCACCAGGGACCTGCACGGCTCCCGCCCCTCCGCCCTCCCTCGGGCACAGGTGTCCGCAGGCGGGTGTTTGAACAGAGCGCTCAGTGCAAACAGGCCCGCAGCCCCCGCCCGTCGCTCTCCAGGGACAGCAGCACGTCCGCGGGGTGGACCCCTCAGAGAGACCTACCGGTTCTCCTGGGGTCCTCGAGGCTCGCCCTCCGCCCCCGCGTGGATGGGTGCTTCTGGGCTGGACCTGATTGGTGTGTCCACCCTGGCCAGGCCCCAGTGGGCTCTCCCAGCAGCCTCATCCCTCAGGAAGGCCCCCAGCACCCAAGGCTAGGAGCTGGGGGACACCAGAATGGGTGTGCGCTGACCTTCCTCTCGGTTGCTTTGGCTACAAAATGGGGTTAGGAGTATTGACCTGCTATTGGGGGAGCCCCAGGAAGAGCGAACTGGGTGACAAATCAGGACCAAGTAAATAGGCAAACGACAGCCTCGCTGGAGAGCCGTCCCCGTGTTGGGGCTGCTAATGACCTGGCGGTACTGGCTCCATCCTTTGGCTTTATCACCTTTGCTGACAATTTGTCTTGCTTGGGACCCTCAAGCAGGCCACCTGCAGAGGACATGGTGCTGGTGGGACCTGAGGGTGAACAAAAACGAATCTAAAAGTACCTCCCAGCCCTGGGGCGCTACCCGCAGCTCTCTGCAGGGGTGGGATGGAGCTGCTTGCTGTCCATGCTTTATCTTCTCTGCTCCTGTGTGTGTGACAGCTGGATCGAGATCTCATTCACACACTGTACCATTCACCCATGTAGAGTACACAGCGCAGTGGTTTGTAGTTTAGTCACAGAGTTGTGCAGCCATCTCTACAACCACCGTTTTTATGACCTCAAAGACAAACTCCCCCTCTTTAGCTATGACCCCTTGAGTGCCTATGTCTGACACCTCGGCCTCTGGCAACCACTAATCTGCAGTCTTTGTGCTTTTCTCTATTTTGGACATTTCATATAAATGGAATCACATATTATGGGGCACTTTGTGTCTGGCTTCTTTCACTGTGTATGTTTTGAAGGTTCATTCACACTGTGTATGTGTCAATATTTCCTTCCTTTTCATAGCTGAGCAATATTTCACAGTATGGATATACCATATTTTGTTTCTCCATTGGCTATCCTGTAGATGGATATTTGTGTGGTTCTTACCTTCTACTACTATAAGTAATGCTGATGTGAACATTTGCATATGAGTTTTTATGTGGACACATGTTTTTATTTCTCCTAGGTGTATGTCTAGAAGTAAGGGTATATGGTTATTCTGAGTTGAATTTTTTCATATTTTTCTTATATGTTCTAATTAGTTATACATGACAATAGAATGCATTTGATACATCATTCATAAATAAATGGAGTGTAACTTCTCATTTGCCTGGTTGTACATGATGTAGGGTTATACAGGTCATGTGATCATATATGCACAGAGGATAATAATATCCGATTAATTCTACTGTCATTCCTACCCCCATGCCCCCTCCCCAATTTGATCAGTTTTGACATGAATATAACCAATACAATCAATATAAAAAGCATTTCCATTACTTTTCTAAAATTTGAAATCATACAGACTGTGTTTCCTGCATGAATTATCACATTAGAAATCAATCACCTTAAGGTATACAGAGCCCCACCCCCACTTGTCAACTACTTCAAAATTAAATGATGCACTTAAAAATATCTCAGTGGTCAAGGAAGAAAGCACAAGAAAAGTAAATAAAAAGTGCTTTGAACTAAGTGATAATAAAAGCTTAAAATATATCAGGATCTCTGGGATGAAATGGTCTCAGATGAACATTTGTAACGTAAAGTAGTTGTAGCAGAAAGAAGCTAGAATAGCATTCAAATTATTTTCAAATTATGTAGTAGGAAGGAAAAAATAAGAATAGGAACAGAAATATTTGACATAGAGAAGAAATAATACAGCTATAATTTGATAAATCAAATGAGTCTAATTAAGAAAAAAGGAGGAACACAAAAATTAATATCAATGGAAAGGGAGCTATCAAAATAACCTTCAGATGCTAAAACTATGTTAAAGTAGTGTTAAATATTAGTATACAATTGTATGCCAACATATGTGATAGCTTACATAACATGGTTTATATTAGAGAAGGATCTGGGGGCTAGTGAGAAGAAAGTGTATTCAGTCATTGATGGATGAAATATTCTATATATGTCTGTTAAGTCTAAATTATCAATTGTAATTTTTATTTCTGTATCTTCTTTATTTAGTTTTGTTTGGAGGATCTATCCAGTGGAGACAGAGGCATATTACCCAGTATTATTGTGTTGTGGTTTATTTGATTCTTAAGATTGAGCAGGGTTTGTCTGATGTATGTAGATGCTCCATTGTTTGGGGCATAAATATTAATGATTGTTATGTCTTGTTGATGTATAATTCCCTTAAGCAGTATGAAATTGCCTTCTTCATCCCTTCTGATTAACTTTGGCTTTAAGTGCACTTTATCTGATATGAGGATAGAAATCCCTGCTTGTGTACATAATCCATGATCCACGTGAGAGGTGTTTTTCTCATCCTTTCTCCTTCAGTTTGAAGATGTCTTTGCCTATGAAGTGAGTCTCTCGGAGACAGCATATTGTTGGGTCTTTTTTTGTTTGTTTGTTTAATCCAATCTTCCAGTCTGTGTCTTTTGAATGATGAGTTTAGGCCATTAACATTCAGGATTATTATTGAAATATGGTTTATTTTTGGTTTTTAACTTGACTTGGTTTCTCCTTTGATTGGCTTTTTATTTAGTGTAAGTTCCTCCTTTGCTGATTTTCATTGTTGTTTTTCATTTCCTCTTCAAGGAATATTTTGCCAAGAATGTTATGTAGGTAGGCTTTCTTGTAAATTTTTTTTTAACTTTTGTTTATCATGAAAGGTTTTTATTTTCTCACCTAATCTGAAGCTTAATTTTGCTGGATACAAGATTTGGGGTTGGCATCCATTTTCTTTCAGAGCTTGGTATATGTTATTCCAGGATCTTCTAGCTTTAAGGGTCTGGGTTGAGAAATCTGGGGAGATCTGAATTGGTTTCCCCCCATATGTAATCTGAAACTTTTCTCTTGTGGCTTTTAAAATTCTCTCCTTATTCTGTATGCTAGGCATTTTCATTATAATGTGCCTTGATGTGAATCTGTTGTAATTTTGTACATTTGGTGTCCTGTAATCTCTTATATTTGATTTTCCAATTCATTCCTCAGGTTTGGGAAATTTTCTGATATTATTTCATTGAAAAGATTGTGCATTGGGGTTGGGGTTGTGGCTCAGTGTTACAGTGCTTGCCTAGCATGTGTGAGGTACTGGGTTTGATCCTGAGCACCACATAAAAATAAAAATATTGTGTCTCTCCACAGTTAAAAACATATTAAAAAAAAGATTGTGCGTTCCTTTGGTTTGTATCTCTGTGCCTTCCTCTATCTCAATAAATCTTAAATTTGGTCTTTTCATGTTGTCCCATAATTTTTGGAGATTCTGCTCATGGTTTCTCACCATCTTCACTGTGTGGTCACTTTATTTTCAAGATTATATATTTTGTCTTCATTGCATGAGGTTTTGTCTTCCAAGTGATCGAGTCTGTTGGTGATGCTTTCTATTGAATTATCAATTTGGTTTATGGTTTTCTTTGCTTCAGGATTTCAGGTCCCCATACCCCACCCCAATATCTCTTTCTTGAAGTAGTCTTTTGTTGCCTGTACTTCATCTCCTATCTCTTTGTTGGAGTGATCATTTTTTGGCCTATATTTGTTCTCTTATGTCTTCTTTACTTCTCAGATCATTTTAATTATGTACGTTCTGAGCTCCTTCTCTGACATCTCTTCTGCAATGGATTCTATTATTGTAGCATCTTGGTTTGTTTTAGGCATTTTCCTTCCTTGTTTTTTCACATTGTTCATGTGTCTTCCTCTCTTGCCGTGAGGATCGAAGGTATTAGAGTTTCTACCCTATAAACTTATTTATAGTGTCCCTTCAGGGTTCCAATACCTCTCCTTTAAGGGGAAAATCAATATTAACAGCACCTAATGCAAACAATATGCAGCCTTAAAATAAATAGCTCCTGTTTAGACAATTACAGTTTTGTTGCAATGAACAGAAATGATATGTTTGCTTAATATCTACAATATAAACAGTAGCTTCATCAAAGGGTCTACAGTTTCTAATGGTGGCCAAAGCTGCGGGTAGGAGGTAAAAATATAGAGGTATTAGATCATAGGAAGAGTGAAAGAGGAATCAAGAAAAGTTGGCTGGCAGGGACACCTCTGATGCAACCAAGCCTGCAGGGACCTTGGTGATGGTCTTCCAGATCCTGGCTGTCGTGTCTAGATGGACGCAGCCATGTCTCTAGTTGATGGCGGCGGCAGCATCAAACTTATAGGTGCCTTGATGTTAGGCTTCCAGGGGCCCATCCAGTGTCTTAAGATGGAACCTTCCCCAACTTAAGATGGTGGTGGTGGCAGTGGAGGTAACCCAAGATGGCGGTAGGTGTCCCGAGATGGAGGTGACTGCTTTCAGAGATGGGGCTGAGAGGGCAGGCCACCCTGTAATTAGGCCAAAAAGGTCCAGGGGTGGCTGAGATGCTCAGATTTTCTTTTCTTTCTTCCTTTCTTTTTCTCTTTTGATTTTTGTATTTTATAACTTTATTATTGACTTATTTTGTGTGTGTGGTGCTGATGAAGGAACCCAGGGCCTCACACATGCTAGGCAAGTCTCTACCACTGAGCCACAGCCCCAGGCCCCGAGATGCCCAACTGATGCCGCATGTGCCAATCTCTGGATTCTTTTTTTTTCTTTGTTAGAAACAAACTATTCATTTGAGCTACTGTAGGTATCCTGTTACTTCTCAATGGTTACATGATGTTATGGTTTAGATGTGAGGTGTCCCCCCAAAGCTCATGTGTGACACAATGTGAGTCAGTTTAGAGGTGGAATAATTGGGGTGTGAGAGCTTAACCTAACCAGGGCATCAATCCTCTGATGGAGAAGTGGGAGGTGACTGTAGGCAGGTGGGCTGAGCTTGGGGAGGCGGGTCACTGGGGTGTGCCCTTGTGGCTTGTATTCTGTACATGGTGGGAGAGTCTGTCTCTCTCTGCTTCCTGGTGTGACGTCCTGCGCCACTTCCCTCCACCACACACTGCCGCCATGATGTTCTCTCTTGCTTTTGGCACGGGGCAATGGAATTGGCATCTAGAGCTGAACTTTTCCTCCTCTTCTTGATCTTGTAAAGTCTTTTGGTCACAGCAGCAAAAAAAAAAGCTGACTAAAAGACACAATTTAAAGAAAAAAAAAAATATGCTCAAGGCTTATTTGAGCTGGAAGGACAGGAGCACACTCCAGTTATCTCAAGTAATTGGGAACCTCTGTCGTAGGAACCCTGGGTCCTGGAGCAACCTAGCTCCTACCCTCACCCGACTTTCCACTCTCCCCACTTGTCCCCGTCTTGGCTCTGCCTGCCATTTCTCTGCCTCGGGGCTCACCTCCAGCCCCCCCCCCCCCCCCCCCGTGGTATTGGGTCATGGCCCTCTGCTTCTTTCTGTTGATGTTTCCTAGTTCAAATTCCATGTGGAGGGGCTCAGTGTCTGTGAGAACATTTTCGTGGTTGGCACTTTGCTGGTGTCTGGTGGGCCAAGAAAGGGTCAAGTGCCACTTTTGCCAAGGGGACAGGGGTGCCACTTGTATGGGCATTGCTTGGAAGGGGCAGACACCATGGCTGGTCTGTTCAGGACAAGCAGTGACTGTTCTGTAATAAGGGGAGGGAGGGAGAAAGTATGAGGTGTGTGTGAAAGAATGAACGTGGGGGGGTATTATTTTCATGTAGGTGAATGACAGGTTCCCTCTACTCCAAGACCCAAAACAAAACACACCACCACCAACTCACAGGGGGAGGTGAGCAGGGGCAGGCAGGCTGCATCCTAAGAATATCTGGCCAAAATTATGGAATCAGCCCAGATGTCCACCAAGAGATGAAAGGATTAAGAAAACGTGGTGTGTATGTACAATGGAGTTTTACTCAGCCATAAAGGAGAATGAAATAATTTCATTTGCCAGTAAATGGATGGAGAGGGAGAACATCATGCTAAGGGAAATAAGCCAGACTCAGAAAACCAAGGGTTGAATGTTTTCTCTTTTATGTGGAAGCAGAATAAGGGAAAGAAGGAGATTGGATAACAGAAATAAATAGGGAAGATCAGTGGAGTGGAAGAAGGAGTTTGGGAGGAGGGGGATGGGAAAGGAGAGGAGATGCAGAATGGATTGGACAAAATCATGTTATGTGCATGTATAAACATGCCACAGGGAATTTTACTCTGTGGGGCAGCACCAATCAAAAACAAATAAATAAACAAGCCAAAGGAAGATCAGTAGAGTGAAGGGGGAGGAAGGAGGGGAGGGAAAGGGGGAGGAGCAGGGGCTGAAATGGAGTCCTCAAATTCCATGCATGTGTGATTTTGTCCAAATGAACCCAACTATTAGGTATAGCTCTCATGGTCTAAACGTCCCAACCAGGCCTGGTGGTGGGTGCACACCTGTGATGCCAGACTCAGGAGGCTGAGGCCAGAGGACTACAAGTTCAAGACCAGCCTTAGCAATTTAGCGAGTCTCAAAAAATAAAAAGGGCTGCTCATGTAGCTCAGTGATAGGGCACCCCCAGGTTCAATCCCTAGTAACACACACAGAGACACACACACACCTGCATGCACACGCACACACAGAACATCCTGATGCTGTAACAAGTGCTGAGGAAAGCCACAGTATCTGCGGCTTTTCGACCATCCTGTGACTTAGGTGTGGCCCTGACGGGAGGTGATGTGACCCAAGCCCATCTTCTCGGGAGTCTTCTGACTGGGAACTCCTGAGGCTGTGTGGATCCTCTGAAGTTGTCCTGGACAGGCCCCACCTCGCAGTGCCCCCAGCGCTCCTTGCTGGTGTGTGGCTTGTTGTGGTTTCTCCTCGTGTTTTTGGAGAGAGGGGGCAACAGCCCCCTCTACCACAGACTCACCAGTTCCTGGCTTTCTCCAAGGTATTTTCCTGAAAGGCCGGTGACCATCAAACCTCTTCAACTGCTCTGGAGAAGCACAGTATGTGCAGAGTCCTCTCATGGGCATCTAGAATGTCCCTCCACTGATGCCTGAGGAACCCCGGGGGGGACAGAGCAATCTCTTTAGCTCCTAGTATCCGCGGTGGGTCTGGCCTCAGTCTGGTAGTGGTGGTTGTACTGGGGGAAGAGATGAAGGGAAGGGGGGTCTGCCTGCATGGGACACAGGGTGAGGCTGTGGTCAGAGGGTGCCTGTGACAGGTTGGGGTAGGGGTAGGACTGAAGCCTCTGTCCTGGGGCCCGTCCCTCCCTCAGGTCCCAGGCAGGGAGTGGTGCCAGGTTCACTGTGGGCAAAACACTGCGCTCACTGTGGACCATCTCTCGATAACCTCTGGCGCTAGCTGTGGCAAAGCGCACAGTCCTGCGGAGTAGGTCAGAAGGGTGGCCTCCTGCTTTCCCTGGTGGCCCTCCTGTGCCCATCTGGTCTCCTGCCTGTCTACTCTCTTCTCACATCTTCCTCTTACACTCAGAGTTCCACAAACCAACCAAAGCAAAGCCCCGCAAGCCTCAGCCTGACCAGGATTTAGGACAGAGTCTTTGCAGAAGCAGGTCCAGTTCAACAGGCCGGACTTTTAAACCCCTAAGGCCACAAACAGTGGAACCCAATGGGGGAATCAGAGGGAGATGCTGGCTCCTGAGGTCCTCGGAGCTCTCTGCACCACCGGAGCCCTCTTCCTCCCGCCCTCCCTGGCTCCGTTCCTGTACTCAGGCTGTGCCCACTACTAGAGTGTCCTCTGTGTGCTGGGAACTGTCACTGGGTTTAGGAGGAGCGACCCCACAGACTGCAAGGCCTCTGCTGCCCAACACCTCCCTACGTGGGCACCCTCTGCTGGGCAAGGGATGGACAAGGACATGATTTATGATTCCTTTCAGGGAATTATTGCCGCTAATGGGCAGAGACCATCTGAGCTTCCCAGGAGGGGAGGGCAAAATCAATTAATGGAGAATCTCACGTGGCCCGGCTGGCTGATGGCTGAGTGCCGTCTGACATCCGGAGGTGATAAGGGGCTACCTGAGGCTGAACTAATAGGGAGATTGGAGGAAAAAGGAGAAAAACAGAACCCCCAGATCAATTCCATGTACAATGGGCAGAGAATGAGAGTAAACAGAGAGGCCTGGCCCGGGCCTCCTTCCATCCGAATGAGCCCTGACATCAGGGAGAGGACCAGCTCCCCCCACCGCCCCCCCCACCCCCGCCATCGGACATAGGTATTCACTTACGGAGTCACACCACAGACATCCGCACAGATGCGAAAGGACACTTTCTAAAACGGAACCACAGGCCCCGGGTGCGTGCCTTGTAGGGGAAAGGGCAGGAGAGAGGAGGAGCCCTTGGTTCCCGATCCTGCCTCCCTAACAGCCCACCTAATCCCACCTCTTAGCACCAAGCAGCAGGTGCTAGACGAGGGTGCTGGGGCGCCTGGAGGTCCCCAGGGCAAAGGCGTAGGAGCGCATCCTAGTGGAGACAGGGGTGGTGCCGCTTTGCATGGGTCTCTTTCTGCCCTGGAAACCAGAGAGAAGGATCTCAGAAGAGGTCCACCTCACTCCCTGACCATCAGCGTGACGTGGAAGCTGGGGCTGATTCAAGGGAAAGCCTCCAGTCCAATGAGCAAACACTGGTATTGATCTTGTTCAGTGATGGCCAGGGTTTTTTTTTTTTTTTTTTGAAGGGATAGGATTCCTTTCCCTGAGCCTCAGTTTCAAGTACTTAAGAGGGGACTCTGGGTGAATGGGGAGGCTCCCATTTTCTCCCTCCCAAGAGCTTGATTTTAAGAGCCCCACACCCAGGATTCTGAAACGGCTGCCGTGGCCTATGTTGGGCTTCCTCTGAGCAGAGCCTGAGACCCGGAGTGGGTGTGTTGAGCTGGGAAGTGATCTCAGAAGCCCGGCAGGTAGTGGGATGGGGAAGGGACAGTGACTGTATGGGTGTGTTAGGGACAGGTGACTGCTGTGGCTCTGGGGCTCCACCCGCTGGGATGCCAGGGAGACTGGGCAGAGCATACCCCAGGGTGGCCCACAGAGGGGCTGGAGGCTGGGGTGCCCATCTTCACTGGTGAGGTTTGTTCCCAGGAGCCGACTCCTGTTCTGCAGCCCGAGAGCCTCCAGGTGGAGAGCGGGTGCTCAGGGCGGGAGGCTGTGGGTGCAGCTGGGCCCCGACCGCTGGAGCTGCGCAGGCCTCGGGAGGATGGGGACATGGCAGGGCCCTGACTGTCACTCACTCCTAGTGTTCCACCCCTTTTCTCGGTCACTTGGTTTGCAACTCCTGCAGGGATATGGTTCCTTTGTGAACCTTGAAGGAGGACTGGCCAGTTTGTCCAGGCACAGTAGACAGACCAGGGTGGGAAGGCCAGCCCCCTCTCTCAAGGTGGCACTGGAAGCCCACAGCACTGAGTCCCCTGCACCCTCTCACCTCTTCAGCCTGCGGAAGAACCCAGAGCCACAAGAGGCCCTGGACTGGGGCAGCCAGAGCCCGGGAGGATGTGGACCAGGATGTGGATGAGGGCTGAGGACAAGACAGACTTCCTCTCGGTCCCTGGGAGAAGCAGGGCCTCCCCAGGGCCTGGGAGGGATAACGAGCTGACCCACTGAAGGGCAGGGACAGGGTGGAGGTCACTCCCAGGCACGAGTGGGTCTTGGGTCCTGGTAAATATTTTTTTGTGGCACTCCATCTATATAGACATTTTTTTAATGTTTTATTTTGAGACAGGGTCTCACTAAGTCCTCGGGGGCCTCTGTAAGTTGCTGAGGCTGGTCTTGAACTCGCCATCTTCCTGCCTCAGCGTCCCCAGTTGCTGGGGTTATAGGCTGTGCCGGCTGCTAGGAGCTGTCTGGATGGATGACGGCGTTGACCACGCCTGGTCCTGGCGTGGAGGAGACTGCAGTAGTTTCCAGCAAAGCACTCACAGGGCAGGTACCCTAAGGTAGGGGGCCGAGGGCAGGAGACCCTCTTGCTTTAGTCTAAGGACAGTGAAGGAAAACACAAGCCCAGGAGATTGTTTTAGAGAAAAGATGACAATATCCCACAAAATCCCTGGGGCCAGAGAAGGAACAGGCTGGCCTGGGGAAGGGCTGCCTCTCGAGACAAGGGGTCAGTTAATCAAGGGGTCAGAGCCTCCCTGCTGCCTGCTGTTTGCCGAGTCCCCGCCTTGGCTCACCCTGCTGGCTGGCAAGGGGCCATGGGATCCCGAAAGACAGCAGTTCACTCAAGAGAGGGCGGCTTCCTCTTCCCAGGCTTCCAGGGTCACTCAGGGCCACACCCAGAGGCCACTCTCCATGCAGCAGGAGGAGCTGCATTAAAGGAAACCCTGCTGACCCTCCCATGTTCTCCCTACCATCTACGTTTTCTGCTCCTACCAACCTTAGCCAGCCTCTCTGCACCACCACGCCTCAGGGCCCTGGCAGCCCCCGATACACGGAACCTCTCCCACTCCATATTCTCATGTGGCCCAAGTCCCCACAGATCCCCTTTGCCATGCTTCATGTCCTGTGCTTCTCACGTCACAGAACACCTAACCCTAGTCCTAGGGCTTCCTCCTCTGCCTGCCTTCCCATGCCCGGTCCCCGCTTCTTACCTGCTGACAGCAGGCCCAGGCCCATCTCGTCCCACCCTGCCTCCCCCTTCACTCAGATTCTCTTGTTTATTTATGCCCCTCTCCCTGGTTAGAATGTGAAGGCTGGCACATTCTCTTGTCATGGTCACCTCTGACTCCTCAGAACTTAGCATGGTGGCGGTTCATCCTTGTGCAAGGGATGACTGGATGAAAGAGCCGTGTAAGGAACTGCGAGGGGCCTCCCTCTGCCTGGGTGTCCACGTGTATCTATCGCACTGTAAAATGTTCCTTTCCACTTGTTCTATCATCCGTGTCCTTCCTGGGGTCTGTTTCTTTTTCTACTTGATTGTTTTTAATCTTCAATAAAGGTCATGTTTTCTTGCATCTATGCATGTCTAGTAATTTTTGCTTGACTCCAGACATTGTGATAACTTCTACATTGTTGGATGCTGTGTTAAAAAATACAAAAAAACCAAAAACCTTTAAATATTTTTGAGCATTGTTTTGGGGGCTCAGTGAAGTTACTTAGAACATTTCTGAAAACAGTGTGACCCTGTTTAGATTCTGTTAGGTGACCAGAGTCATATTCTATCTATGGCTTATTTGGTTCCACTTCCAAGGCAATACACTTCTGTGTCCCTGTTCACTAACTCTCGAGAGGTTTCTCCACCCTGGCTGTTAGGAACATGAACTATTCCTAGACCCTTGTTAATTCTGGAGATTATTCTGCCTGCTCCTTTTTGGTGGTCTTTTCCCCTGCCTTGGGAGACTTCCTCACATGCATATATAGATCTGTAGTTAGTTGGGGACCCAAGAGTGACCCTCTGATGTTCTCTCTTTTTCTTCTTCGCCTCTGAGTACTTGCAAATTTAGGCTACTCCAGTCTCCCTGGACTCCTAGTTCCATTTCTTTGACTCAAGCAAACCCCTAGGCTTTTCTTAGCTTTCCCCTCTGGAGCTGCAGTCTGTAGGCAGTTTGTTGGGACAATCTTAGGGCTCATGTCATTTGCTTCCCTTCTCTTGGGGTCCAAGTCCTGTACTGCCTACTATCCAGTGTCTAAGAACCATTGTTCTATGTGTGTCGTGCAGCTTTTAGTCATTTAAAGCAGGAGAGTAAATCAGGTCCCTGTTGCTCAGTCATGTTTGCAAGTGGTAGACCTGTTTTTCATATACGACCAACTCTAAGATGCCTTTCAACAGGCAGCAAGAAGAGATTGATGGACTGGGGTGTGGCTCAGCGGTAGAGTGCTTGCCTAGAATGTGCAAGGCCCTGGGCTTGATCCTCAGCACCACATAGAAATAAATAGAATAAAGGTATTGTGTCCAACTACAACTAAAAAATAAATATATAAAAAAAAGATATTGAGCATTTCTCTGTAGTGAGGATTTCTTTGTAAGTAAAACATTCTTTCTAGTTATGCACTGTTTTGGGGTTTTAATATTGGTATCAGTCAGCTATTGTTAGAATTAATGCTTGGTAACATACTAACCCAAGTCTCAGTGGTTTATGCCAAGAAGCATTTATTCTTGTAAGACAGTAGGTCTTTGCGTCAGCTGTGATTCAACTGATCTGGACTGGGCTTCACTGGGAAGCTCTGTTCCAGTCTGGAAATAGCTCAGATTTCTTCTCTGTATGTTCCAAGGTCCAGGTTGAAAGAGCGGCAGCTATCCAAGATCTGTTCATCTCAAGATATCGCAAGAGTGAAAGAAATCACAGCCTAACCCTGCAAGCTGTTTCAAGCTTCTGCTTATGTCATCCTAAATACACGCTATGTACACAGGGCCAAAATTTAAAAGGCAGAGAAGTATACTCCAATCCACGAGGCCCCGACAAAGCTTTGGATGCCAATTCTATTCTAGCTGCTCAAGAATGAAGACTCGTTATTCAGTGTACCAGTTTCTCTATCTGCTTTTTAAAAGTCCCTGTTTGCTAGAACTGAGGAAGCTCACCATCACCCCCACCCCCATGTCCTGTTCAGGGAACGGTAGAGCCAAGGGAATTCTAGCTGGGACGGGGCTGGAGTTACCCATGTGGCTGCTTTCCAGAAACATTTTGAAACACTCTTCATTTTGGCCTGAGTGAACTCAGAGACTTCTTGTTATTCCTGGTGCCCCTGAGCCCAGAGGACTGCGGGAGCACCCTACCTCAGCATTCGCCTGTTCCTCCCATCACAGAGGCCAGCTGCATCCTTGGGTGCAGATGCACGCTGGATCTACCATACCCCCCCCCCCCCCCCCCCCCCCCCCCCCCCCCCCCCCGCTCAGCTTCCCCTGGGAGGAACAGGGACCAGGGACAGGCCTTTTGGAGTGGGGAGCTTCCTCACCAGTTCCCATGCATGCTTTGCATATTGACTAGATTAGCAAGATCCAGTGGCCCCAGATTACCTGTGTGTTTTTCTCTTTTCTCCATTTCCTCCCTGCCCATAGTGACTGTTCCAGGAGGCCGGTTCACACCCTGCATGGGGCCGCACCACACATCTCTGTCAATAAAGCCTTTGGATCCAGCAGATAACATCTCAGCGGGAGAGCTAAAGTCAACAGACTCTAGGCAGCTCAAGGGGTGCCAGGAACACTGGTGCTGTTTCCAGAGTGTGCTGGCAGGTTCCACACCATCTTCAGGACTCCTGAGTGTGTGTGTGTGTATGTATACATCAATATGTGTGCGCCATGGGCTCTCGGAGAACCTTCTAGAATCAGGTTGTCAGGCCATTTAAAAACAGGCGAGAAAAGAAGGAGAATATGTCTGTTGGTGATGAAGAAAATGAAACAGTAATGGGGCGGGGGTCTCTCTGGGTGGGCTGGTGAGGGGGGCACTGGCCACTAGCTGGCTGTGGAGCAGCAAGATGTGTCTCCCTTTGCTCCAGCTTTCTAATGGTGTGAGCCAGGGCGTGACCTAGAGCAGCTCTGCAGGCTTGGCTGGCTTTGAGATGAACAAATCCCTCTCCTCCCGCATGACTCTTTTTACCCAGTTCTAAAAGAGAGAAAAACCCAAACAAACCAATTATACATTATCTCTCTGCTCTCCCTCCAGGGTCACCAGGTCCTCTACTTACAGCACAGACTCTAGGAGCACGGGACAGGCACTTTTATTCAAGTAGCTCCTTTCCAGCACCACCCTCCCCCCCCCTACTGCCCCCCCTCCCCCCCCAGCTGGAGCTATGTTGAAGCCCCATGCAGGCTGTAGTTCTCCTGGGTCTCCTGAGGCTGGTCCCATCCACGGGTGTGTCACGGGGCCAGTGCCTGGAGTGCTGGGTGGGTTCACTGAGACAAGACCCGGGCAGCCATGCTTTCCCTGTGTGAACAGGGAGTTTGGCTCAAATCCTGCAAAGCCCCAAGTGGCTGGGTGGAGGCCGAGTCCTGTGGTGCCTGAGCTGCCCTCTCTCAGATCTCGAGAGCTGTCCACTCAGATAGAGGGTTTGGGCCGAGAGGCCACCAAGGTGCTCTGCCATCCGCTGCCTTGCCTGGGGCTCCCAAGTCCTGCCTGGACTGCCCGTAGCCACTCCTGGGCTTCTAAATTAGGGGACAGGCCAGGGCAGCAGGCTGGTAAGTAGCTAAAATTAACTAATTATTATCCCCCACATCATACCATGGTAGGCTTCCCTTGCCACTACGTTATGATCTCATAATCTCAAAAATGTGTCGTTATCTACGCGTGACGTCACCCAGAGTGAGCTGAAGCCTCATCCTGCCAGCTGCTCCCGGCATTATCTGGCTCTGCCAGCAGCTCCAGCAACCACAGGAAGGATGTCACCTGCAGCCCTGGCCCCAGGGTCTCTGACCGCCCCCAGGACACCATCCCTAAAGAAACTCAGCTCCCCTCTGCTGGGTTCAAGTTCACCAGCTGCTCCCAGGCCGGACTCTGTCTGCACTTCATTCTTGAAGCAGCACATGGCTGAAGTCTCCTCAAAAAATCAGTTGCTTCCCAGACCTGGAAGGAGACAGGATGCTCTTGGTTAGGCTGTGCCTGAGGCACCCACTCTCCCGGGGCTGTGTCCTGCCTCACAGAACTTCATCTCCAAGCGGGGACTCTGTGTTGGGCTGCTTTTCTTCACTGTGACCAAAATACCTGACAAGGACAACTTAGAGGAGGAAAGGTTTATTTTTGGCTCATGGCTGCAGAGGCTCAGTCTGTGCTGGGTCAACTCATTGCTCTGGGACAAAGATGAGGCAGCCCCTCAGGGGCCAGGGCCAGCAGAGGAAAGCTGCCAGCTCATGGCCACCAGGAAGCTGAGAGAGGGGGGAAGGGCCGCAGGCAGAGGCTCTCTTCCAGGGCAGCCCCCAGGGCCCCACCCCCTCTAGCCATGCCCCACCTGCCCACAGTTACCACCCTCCATTCAAATTAGGAGGGACTGACTAGGTGACAGCTCGAGGTGACATTCATAATCTAACTATTTTACCTCTGAATACTCCTGCATTAACTCAGGCGCTTTTGAGGCACCCCTATGCAAACCATTAACACACCCCCACTAACTTTCCCAACTTCACGGTTCTCACTGATGCCGTTCTCAGTCCCCGAGAGGGTCCCTCCTTGCTTTTTGCTGCGGATATTACGCTTTTTCAGGATGGTGCCTCCTGGCCATGTGACCCTCGTCCTGCCACCTCCTGTAGCTGGTTACGGAGAAGGCTTACTGGATTGGGAACTGTAGGCCCTGAGCTCCAGCCAGGACGGTCCCCAATGTGTGTTATGACTTTGGGTAAGTCATCTCCGTTCTTCTGGCCTCACATCCCTCACATCCTGATGGCCAGAGCAGAGGATTCCTGGACAAAGCAAGGTAGCTAGCATGGCTCTTTGCTTCCCAAAGCATGGTCCACGGGCCACAGGCACTGGCATCCCTGTGGAGCTTGTTAAGGGCTGGGTCTCGGGCTCCATCCTAGACTTACTGGATCAGGCTCTGTACTTTAACTAAATCCTTAGATTTACTGTCACATAAAGTGTGAGTTATAGGCAGCTTATCTGCTTAAAGTTTGGCTAATACGATAAGAGCAACAGGGAATTCATGAGCTCCTTGGGTGAAGAAATGAATAGAATGCTTTTTACACAATTGGAGGTTAGGGAGGTTGAGGGGTAAGGCCCGTCGGGAAACAGGTGAGCAGGCAGACGTGGCTTCCAGGTGTGGCCAGGGGTCCTGGCAGTGGGCAGAGAGTGTGGGCTTGGACTGCTTGATACTGGAGAAGACAGATTCTCAGTGTCTCGTTGCTCATGGGAGGTGTGGAAGGAAGAGGTTGAGAACGCTCAAGGCCACAAGTCCTGGTCCTGCAGGTCCAATGCTGTGTGCAAGGCCCAGGCTGGCCTCGCTGTGGACTTAAACAGAGATGGTCCTTATTTTTAAGGCATCTGACCTGTCCTAATGGGATCCTAGAATGGGAAGGGAGAGTAGGCAGGCAGAGCGGAGGAAGGTGGAGGACTCAGTCACTCTGGACTTGTGGCTCTTGGCTCTGCTGCACCATGGGGACTTCTGGGCAGCCTTGGGAATCCTGATGCCCAGGCCACACACCTCCTCACTGTTTCAGGATCTCTAGGGGTGGGCTTGGGTGAGTTTGATGCCCAGCCAGGGTGGAAACCCACTGCTTTTGTCTCTAGTCCAAGGACTGCTGGGGGCAGAACTAGGCACCACGGGGCAGTAGTGACTGATCAGGCCTGAGGCCTGACGTTTCCCCTGCGCACTGACAGCACGGGGCCAGGATTAGTTAACAAGGGGTCTGAGCTGGTCCCCACCCAGGACAGTCCCCGACCTCCAAGGGCACTTGCAGCAGGAACTGGGGTGGGGAAGGAGTGCTAGAGAACAGGGCTGGGAGCATGTGGCACCCCAGGACACAGCTCCTCATGTGCACAGACAGCAAGCCATTCCTTTCACTTGCTCCCTGAGATCAAGTGACAGAGCTCTCATTTTGTATTGGGATTTGGATTTACCGCGTGTTCCCAGAAGGGCACTGCCACAGACACACCATTAAAAAAAAGTCACACTCTTGACGTGGGACCGGTCCTCACAGGAAGGCCTGGTCCCTGCGGACTCTCCGGAGCTTGGCGGTTCCTGGGAGACTGATGTGGGCATTATCTCTGGAGGGGCTCCCACCGGGCAAGGTAGAGTCTGCATGTGACAGACACTGAGGGGTGGGGACTGCCCAAGGCCACACGGGGTAGAGAGGCTTGAATTGAGGTTCCTTCCTTCAGTGTCCCCTGCTCTTTCACTCCCCCAAGGCTCCTGGACACAGGCAAGAGCTGGGGTTACCCCTGAGGACTTGGAGACCCCTGGCAGGCCTGCCACCTTGGGAGAAGAGGGGCTCGAGGTTATCTGGTCACAACATGGTCCTTTCTGGATGGAAATATGTTTGAACTCAGGAATTAAGGGGGCTCTAGGAAGGGGTTAACCTCATTTCCTCAGACGTAAAAACCATCCTTGGCAGTTGGAAGCGGCAGACTTGACGCTGGATGACTAACACCCCTTGCGGGGGACATATACCTGTCCTCACGTGCCCCTGGCAGGGATTTAAAGTGCTCTGCAGCGTTTCCCCGAATCCTAAATCAAGTCTATTCATCCCGGCGGCTGGTGAAGCCTGAGAGCAGAGGGGCTTATGTTAAATCGCCCTCTCTGGGCTCCTGCTCCCAGCCCACAGTCACAAATTCCCTGTAATGAGCGCAGCTGAAGAAGCCGTGACAGAGCTGCACGCTAAATTAAGAGTGGGGCCCAGGGCAGGGGAGTGTTTGCTTTGGCTGTGGTGCCGCCTGGGCTCCGTGTTGCCTGGCAGGGTGGCCTAATAAGTGGGTTGCGTGTGCAGCGCTGGGCGGTGGGCCCTGGGCCACCTGCTGGCCTTCGTCCTGACTGTGGGCAAGGGGCTCCTCATCACCCCCTCTGTGGCTTCCTTTGCAGCACCCCCCCATCTCCCTTTGTCACTTAGAAACCAGAATTATTATATATTTTTTCCCTTTAAGACTGAAAATTGGATCTGGATGAATTACTTCCCGGCTACAGGGTGGGTGGAGGCAGTCACCCCTGCACCCATCCTGGTCCCTCTTCTTGAGGACAGGAGGTCAACTCCCTGTAGCAGAGTGGCACATCTTGGTGGCGGGGACTTCTTGAGACCCAGTAGCCCAGTGCAGAGAGCAGCAGCCTGGGCTACCCTGCCTCTGCCAGGCACCAGCTGGGTTGCTTGGGCAGGTTCTTTGACTTGGAAATGTCTTTGTCTCCTGTGGTCAAAGGGGGAAGGTATCTGGGCTCTGCGTAGGAGCGTGGAGAGCATCAGATGAGATCAGGTAACTTGGAAGACCACGAATGGCAATTCGCCATCGAGGTTCTGATGAACGTGGCCCCGGCTGCAGTGTCTGCACGGTCAGGGTCAGTGCCCCAGGAAACGCCATCCTGCAGAGACCTGGGGTCTGCACCTGTTCCTCTAAGAGAGCTGGATTACATCTCCCTGACGTGGACTTGGCTGCTCACTTGCCGGCCTCTTGCGGGGAGGGATGGAGGTTGACCTCTGGAGTCTGTGACCAGGGAGGGATCCAATGGCGGCCCCTTCCTCCTGATGACCCGGAGACCGCCTCTGCTCACTTTCTCAAGGAAGTTTCTCCAGCAGGTCTCCCCTGTTCCCCACACCACCCACTCCTCTCCCCACGGCCACTCCTTGACATGTCTTCCTAGTCGCCACTTACAGTGAGCAAGACCCACCCCTGCCTGGCCTCCTGCCTCCCTTCAGCTCCAGCCTTACCCCTCTGTCCTCCGCTCAGCTGGCCTCCCTGGGGGGTTGCCTCTGCTCATTCCTCCCCTCCATTCTTTCCTCACCACACCCAGGTCCCACAACTACTGACCATGACATTCCAAAGGGCCAGTGGTCAACACCTGCCCTTCCTCCCTCACCCTCTCAGCACAGGGGACACTATAAGCATCTCTCCTTGGAAGCCCCTCTTCCCCAGACCTCCTGAGGCCACACACCTCTCTCCTGCTGTCCCTGCTCAGACCTGGAGGGGTTTCTCAGGGTCTCAGCTTCCCCCCCACCTTGCAGGGTTGGGGCTCCCCAGGCCGTTCCCTAGCAACGGGAACAGCTCTGCACACTCCTCAGAGGAGACCCAGCCCGCCTCCTGCTCGGCACACTCCAGGCATGATGGCTTCCTACTTCTTCTTCTAGCCTTGCTTCTCTCTTGAGCGCCTCGTGCTCTGCGGCCTCCTCCACGTCTCCTCTGGGATGTCAGTGGCAGCTGAACCTTCCTGCAGCCCCCAGAACTCCGTAAGTTCAAGTCCCGCCCTTCCCTCTGACATCTCCTCGCCTCTCCCGTTCCAATAAACGGCTCCACCATCCTCTTAGCTGCGCAGATGGAAAGCGCAGGAGATGCCTGACTTCCGTTTCCTCCTCCATCTCGTGTCCAGTCTCCTGGTGGCTCTCGCCCCTTGCCTGCACCTTTACAGTCATCGCCTGTGGCTGGTCGACTCCTGGTCTGCATGGTGGCCAGGGCAAGCTTTCTAAGGCGTCTCTCAGATCTCGTCACTTCCATGGTCACAACCCCCCAGGGGGCTCCCGTGTACCTGGATAACATGGCCCTGCTCTGGCTCCCGCCCTCCAGCCCTCACGCCTCCTTCCCTCCCAGGCTTTCCACCTTCTGCTCCTTCAGCTTGGACTGTGGCTCCAGAATGTCACATGGCTGCTGTCCTCATTATTCAGCCACGCGTTTAGGGTTCTCCTCTCCTGAGAGGCCTTCCCACCCACAGTCTTCTGAGCTGCTGTCCACAACACTGTCTCACGTCACCTCCTCTGTCTGTTGACGCGCTCATTGCTTGTCTGCTTCACCCCCACAATGACAATTTCTCCAGGGCGGGACTCGACTTTTCCTGTGTCGTCCCAGCACTAGCAGTAGAACCTGGCATACAGGAGGTGCCTAATAAATAGTGTTTGTTGACTGACTGGCTGCTCACTGTTGTTCAGTGCCCGACATATATTATCACAGTATTTTAGGCACATATGGGCCTTCGAGATCACCAAATATAATTCTGGTGGCAAAGGCAGCACAGGAGAGGATGGCAAAGGCCGACCTGGGTTGTGGTGCTCTGACACGTGCAAACCATAGAGAGCAGGGGAGCAGCTGAGGCGGCCTCTGAGCAGGTGTGAGCCACGAGAGCCAAGCCTCTCCTGTCCCGCTGCTGTGGTTTGAGTTTGCACAGGTCCATGTGTTGGAGGCCTGCTCTCTGCCTGGCGATGCTGGGAGTCGGGCCTTGTGGGAGGCCCTTAGGTCATGGGTCTGCCCTCAGCAGGGAGTACGGCAGTTCTGGGGGCCTTGAGCTAGTTCTTGAGAGCGAGTTGCTATAGACAAGCCTGACTCCTGAGTCCCTCTGCTCTGGCCTTGTGTCTGAGCCCTCCCTGTCACTCCTTTATTAAGTTTTCCAGTCCCAGGTGTTTTGTTACAGTAACACGCACACTGTCAAGGCGGGGCTCCTTTGGCATGGGAAGGCCATGCTGAGCCTGCCTAGGAGCCTTTGGATTATGGGGTAAGGCTAAGACTAAATGCAGGGCTGGAGCAGGAGGCCCTGGGCCTTGTCCCTGGGGCATGGAATGCAGGAGAAGTGGCCTGTCCACAGCAGATGGAGATGGTCAGCTGCTGAGAGGAAGGGGGCAGGCCAGTGACAAGGGCCAGGAAGGGCCTTCTCCTTGTCTTCCTGTCGTCTGACACGCCACACATATTTCCTCCATGACTGATGCAGTGTCCTGGGGCCTGGGCCCTCAAGTGGTGTTTACATCCACACTTGTTGGCAAGAACCACGCTCCAGGAGGAGAGCGAGAGTTCCAGCCGGGGATTCCACAAACCACCACGCATCACTCAGGCCCTTCCTGTTTGGAGAAGGCTGGGCAGGAGAGAGAGCCGCCTTCAGGGACAGGGAACAAACGGAGCGGAAGGCCTGGAGAGGGAGAGGCTCTGCCAAGTGGGCTCTACTGCACTCGGGCCTGTTTGGGCCGTTCTCGTCCCTTCTCCAGGGGGAAGCAGAGGCCAGCACGTGGGAAGGGCCCAGCCCAGGACGCTTCCTGCTGCCTTCCCACTGGCTGTCCACTCCAGCCTCTCCATGCTGCCCCCATGCTGGTGAGCAGAGCAGGCCCTGGGCCCTGGGGAGCACTTACATTTCTTCTGCAGAATGTTCTGCCTGGCCTTGAGGAACGCCAGGATGTCAGAGTCCGTCTGGCTGTCTCCGGTGAGAGGGACGGACGAAGTTGTCCTCTCAGGGGTGCTGGGGACAGTGAAATGTCGCACTTCACTACTCCTTATGGTGGGACTCAGCACTCAGTTTCCCAAAATGAGTTCCCATTTGTGGGGAATGACTCTCACCAGGTGCGTGTGCCTCCTTCTCCCTCCCTCCCACCTTCTGCACAGCCACTCCCCTCCTTTTATCAAGCACATTGGGTCATGCACTCCCTGGCTTAGACTCCTCTCATGTCTTTTGGAGTAAAATTCAAATTATATCCAGTGACCTTCCAGGTCCTACGTGTGTTTGGATCCCCCGCCCACTGGGCCCCCACAATACCCTGGGGCCACCCTGACCTTCTTCCTTTTTTCTGCTACTAAATATGTGAGCCCCGCCCAGTCTCAGGGCCTTTGCCTTCGCTATCTCCTCTCCCTCCACCTCTGTCTCCATCCCTCACCTCCTCACCTGTCCTCATCCTGGACTTTCCCAAACCAACCTCCTTTTGCCCAGCTCTCTTCTTAGATGTGACATGTTTAAGGATGTCCCCCCACCAGTACATATACACTCCCCCACCATCGTCTAGATATTGCCCCCAAGGCCGAGATCCATAATCTCCTGTGTCTCCCTAAAAAACAGAACCATGTTTAGCTAAGTTAGTACAAAAAAAAGCACGCCTCCCAGAATCCTCTGCAGCTCTGTGTGGCCAGGGAGGTTCGTGAGCGGAAGCTCGTGTGGGATTTTCAGGGAATCCCTTATAAAGGGAGGGGGGTCTGCACCCTTCCCCTCCTCTCTC